>NC_041383.1:449868080-449893747 GCF_002162155.2 Triticum dicoccoides | reverse complement strand
GTGGCAGCGGCGGCGGCGGCGGCGCGAGGCAGCGGCGGCGGCGGCAGCGGCTTAGGGTTAGGGTTTGGGCGGGGGCGGGCTGGTGGCTCGTGGGCTCGGGCGGCGCATTATAAAGGCCCCGGCCAGGCGGAGTCCTGGCCGAACACGGCCCAAAGTCGGTTTCGTTTTCTTAAACATTACGCGCAGAAAAACAAATCAAGAAATACTAAACGGACTCCAAAAATCCCGAAATAAAATTTCCCCGACTTCTAAAATCAAGCCGGTTCAGATGAACATTTATTTGGGGCCTAAATGCAATTTTGAAAAACATGCATTTTTCCTAAATTCAAATAAAATAGCAATAAACTCCAAAATAAAATATTATTTGATTTTATTATTAAATGCTCAGTATTTCTTTATTTTGGGAAAGTCATTTTATTCCCTCTCTCATATTTTCATAATAGAAATAATTGAAGATAAAATAAATAAAATCGAATGATCCTATTTTCAAAATTTGAGAAAACTCAAATATGAAAATAACGAAATTCCCAACTCTCTCCGTGGGTCCTTGAGCTGTGTGAAATTTCTAGGATCAAGCCAAAATGCAATAAAATATGATGCAACGATGATCTATGTATAACATTCCAAATTGAAAATTTGGGATGTTACAAATAAGGCACTCTTCCCCAATATTCTGTCAGCATTCTAAAAAAAGAAACAAGCAGACACATAACAAGTTTAGCATGTACTAGTATATGAAGCTCATTTCGGTGAACCAGTTCATTAGTAAGGTGGACAGGATTAAACTACCAAGTCTTCTATTGCCAAATACTAGTACATAATAAAAGCATCAAACAAACATATATCTATGTCCTATGGTCAGTGCATTGTCTTGCCAAACCAAAATAGAGACACGGTTCAAATCATATTAGTTCAAGACAAAGCAGCAGTGAAAGAATACAAAGCGTGGGAAACTACACGGCACAACAAGATTTCAGATGGGTACCACTGGTCTACATGTACAACAACACTATTGGCTCTGTTGTGATGCTAGTAATGTGCATGATATGAAAGTCAACTGTATACACAATTGAAATTGAAATCAACAGAGCTATTGATAAGAGCAAACCTGTTAAAGAAACATGCATGAACATACATGATGTGCCATTGGAGTTTTGGATCCTTCAATTTAAAAATAAGATTGTATGAGTAAATACAGTGATACAAGAGCAAAGCAATCATAGTTAAAAAAGGCGCGCCTAAGCGAGCGCTTAAGCGTGCCTAGGCTCTAGGCATTGGCAAAACGCATTGCGCATAACCACGCATAATCTGTGCATAACTGCGCATAAGCATGTGCTTTGGTCAGTAAAGCGCAAGGCGGTGGCAAAACGCACAATTAACGCCTAGAGCTTTTTTGAACTATGATAGCAATGGAATCTTAAATTAGAACAGTTGTTCTTCAGGTTTACGCACTTGTTCTACATGAACAGAGTACAGTAAGACGCAAGAATAAAATACTTAAAAATAGAAAATGAGCTCATAGACCTTACCACATTCTTGGTTTGGGACCAGTATAGAACAAGGCGTTCCCAGTCATCGTCCAGTAAATGTGTCTCAGGAGAACGTAAGGGAATTTGATGAGTTTCTTTGCCGGTGAAGTATGTTTTCTTCAGGTAATTCCGATACTGCCACCAAGCATTCTTGATGATAGCAGAGGTATTAGCACAGGTTACCTCATCCTGAGTTTCCAAAATCGGTCCTTCTCTATATAGAAAAATGGGAAAATTTGTTGTATTATAACCATCATGGAGGTAGGATGTATGGGACGAAGCAAAGTAATTTCCATGAATAACATTACTTACACATAACTCCTGGACAAACACCTGCAACTGGCATTTTCCTTCATCTTCAGTATAATATTTCCAAGATGGGAAGATACGCACATACGATTTAACAACATCAAATGCGATAGATGCTAAACTACGACTGGCTGGTTGTGCTTCCTCCACAGGAATAGGCGTACTAACTGGTGGAGTTGGGGTTCGCCGTGATAGTACTGGCCCTTTGGGCACTGGAGCTGCCTTACTAACTACTCTTGTTTGGAAGCTCTGTGGTGGAGATGGTGTTGTGTCAACAGGAACTGGGTTACTATCGGCTGGGGTTGGGGTTAGATTGGGTGAAGCTGGTTCTCTGTCCATCGCAGTAGGGGTACAATCTGCGAGAGTTTGGGTTATGTGTGGTAGGGCTAGTTCTTGTGCATGTACAACCGGGGTGCTATCTCCTCCAAGAGGTAGCACTGTTTTATTTGAAGACCGTGTTTTTATTCCGCTAGATACTGGCATCACCCACTCCAATTCAAATGGCTGATAAACAGGAAACATAGTTGAATGTACAGACATTGTATGAGAGACAGATGCAATAGATAGTGTGGAAAAAAGAGGGCATGAAATAGTTGACATGTATATTGTTTAACTAAAACGGATAGCATGACATAATTTTACATATATGATGTCTATCTAAACTGGATAGCATAGCATAACATAATTCAAAGATATGATGAATAACTAAACAGGATCGCATGACATAATTCACCTACATGTTATCTAAGTAATCAGGATCGCATCATTTAATTCACATATGTGATTTATATGCTAAACAGAGGGCATTCGATATGATGTCTGAACTAAGAACATGGTGTTGAATATTGTGTATATGATGTCTAAACTATGCAATGCAAGACACCGTATGCATGAGATGAGCAGTATAACCGTGCCAAGTTAGAGCATACACCTCAGTGGGGGAATAGGACTGGCCATCTATCTCTGAATCCATCTCTGAGGAGCTATCGGGACCCAACAAGAGATCTGCTTCGATAGGTAGCACTGTCTGCTCTGAAGGCCTTGTTTTCACTCAATATTTTTCCAACTCCCACCCAAATGGCTGACTCGCAGGAAGAGTAGTTTAATGTACAAACATTGTCAACAAATGGAAATGTAATGAAGAAAAGGATGGGCAAGATATCATTCAAATATATGATGCCTGGTTAAACAGGATGGCATTGCACATTTCACATATATTATGGCTGGCTAAAAGACATGAGACTGCATAATTCCCATATATGATATAGAAACTAAATAGGTGGCATTATAGAACATGTCTAAACTAAGCAGATGACATATATGATGTCAAAAGTAGGCACTGCAAGGCAACATATGCATGATATGACTAACATCATCATGCCAAGGTAGAGCAAACACCTTGGGGGTAAATAGGAGTGGTCAGCGGCGTCTGAATCCACCTCAGAACAGATATCTTCCTCTGTATTACAAACTGGAGAGGGGTGGGGAGGGTTTGCCATTGAACCCACCATGGAGCGATGTTTGCATGACGTTGTATTGCCGCGCAAAACTCTTCTCTTTTTCTCTACATGTTCAGCATGACTGTGTACAATATCTGACATGCATACGAAAAAAATATGGTGAGATTATGTAAGGAGAGCATGCAGAAATTTAGAGTGATGGTAACAACCAGTGGATCGACGTTTTTTCGTTGAACCAAAATAGCCCTAATGGATCAATGTGAATGTATAGTAATAAGTGATGCAACAAGTGTACAACCTCTTTGCCGTAGCCGTGTCGACCTCAGCATCATTGGGTTGGTCGCTGAAGAAGTTGAGGCAGAGGTGGCTGTCGAAGGTGTGGAGGAAGATCTGACGAATCTGTAGACGGCGTCCAGGGCACTGCTCTGTTGTGATGGATCATTCTGTTGTTGGAGCAGCTCCGGTGAGCCGTAAGACGTCAAGGCTGAAGCAGCACAAGACAGACATCGTCAATCTCAAGTGGGATTCTAATAGCATCTCCAATAGATGATGTAAAATGGATGTAAAATTAACATCACCAAAAACCACCTGACTACAACAGATGAGGTAAAAACTGTTGACTCTGAACTTAACTGTCCAAACTAAAATTTACTGTGGAATCTGAATGCTACTGTCGAAACTGAACGCAATGGTAGTAGAGAGGCACTTGACATGTAGTTTAGGGAGGGCTTGTAGTTCATCTTTAACCTGCACCCCCCTGAGCCGCCTGCCACCACCGGCCGAACCGCCGGCCCCAGCGCCGCCTCGCCGCCCCGAAACAACTCGCCACCGCCGCCCCGGCCAGCCCTCTAGGCCCGCCGCCCCCACCCTGAACCCTAAGATAGATAGTGGGGTACCTCTCAGGTGAGCCTCCGTCCCCGCTACGGGTGGTTCTTCCTTAACTCCGGCGAGCCCCCCCCCCAACCCCTAAAAATCGACTGACCCAAAAGTCGATTCAGTCGACTGAAGTGTGGCTAAATCGGAGCACAGCAGCAGCACGAGCGAGGGGGAGAGCAGTAGTAGCTGGGCGAGCGAGCGATCAAGCAAGAGCCGGAGCAGCAGCAGCAACGCGAGCGAGCGAGCGAGAGCCGGAGCAGTAGTAGCAGATCCGGCTGGTATGGACGCCACCGCCGAAGGGGCCTCACACGAGGGAGAGCCGTCATGGGGATGTCGCCCGCGGAGCCGGCTTCAAGGTAGCCGCTCCATGGGGGTGCGGGATGGAGCACCGTCGGCGCCGGGAGGTCGAGTTAAGGAAAAGGTGCGATGCGATGAGTGTACAACCTCTTTGGTGGCGCCGAGTAGGCCTCGGCTTCGTCCGAGGAGTCGGTGAGGATGCTGAGGTTTCGGTGGAGCAGGTTAAGGTGGCGCTGTGGGGATGGAGCAGCCGCGATAGACGAGGCAATTGTCGGAGCAGCTCCTTGGAGGTGGAGGACGGGGCGGCTGAACCGGCGGGAAGGCAAGATGGACGACGGATCCTCATCCAGGGAGGTGGATGAGGGACGTCGAGCTGTTGTGGTGGACGACGTCATCAGGGAAGAGGCTCCGGCTGGGCAGCGGTGACGTGGCAGATGGAGGAGGGTGGGGTTTCACGGCTGGAGCGGAGAGGTTATGGCGGCCTGGGATTTCGAATGGCGAAAAGGGGGCGATGGGAGGGGGTGAAGCATGACTTAGGGACGCGCTTGTTCAAAATGTAGGGTGTGTTACAAAAATACCCCCCACCAATTTGAACTAGCGGCCCTTTCGGCTCAGGGTTAGAAGGGGGATTTCACGTGTCGGGATTTGGCAGCTGGAGGGAGATTTCGCACGCGTTGTAATTTCGGGATAGCGAGGCGCGGGTTGTGAAGGCGCCAGTTTTGGGAGCACGATATCTGAATTTTCGGGATATAACAAGACGCGGGTTGAATTTTAGGGACAAGCCTAACGTGTAGTAATACTGTACTTGTATGTACCAAATCAATTCGCACTTCCCTCAACCAAAAAGAAAACAAAAAAAATAAAACTATTCACACCACACAAAGAGAGAGTCTTGCCCCGTTTTACTATACAAATGCTATTCAAAGCTACTCCCTCCTTCCATCTATATAGGGCCTAATGCGTTTTTCGATGCTAACTTTGACCAAATATTAGAGCAATGATATATGACATGCAACTTACACAAAGCACACCGTTAACTTCGTATGTGAAAGGTTCTTTCAATGATATAATTTTCACATTGTGCATGTCAGGTACTATTAATCTTGTCAATAGTCAAAGGCGGTCTTAAAAATCTCATTACGCCCTATATAGATGGAAGGAGGGAGTATGAATCCATGTTATGTCCGATTAAATTTTTTCGCTTGCTGTATAATGCATGTAACCTACTCATACCAACATTTTAGTGCATTCCAAATGTCTATACTACCACTGCAATTCAGACTAAATTTGAATTTGTTTCTCTATTTCAATAAGAATCTACAATCATGATTGTTTCCAACTTCAACCATCATAGTTTCCTTGCTATCCGCCAGATATAAATCGGACGGCCTATAATGCAGGATGGCAGGCACACCATCATCAACAACTCTGTCTTTTTATAAGAGTAGAGATAAAATATATTAAATGTAGTATAACATGTTCATAAACACACCATGTGTATCACCATTATATATATTCACACATGCGTCATTTAAAACACTATGATAAATTCTTCAAATATCCGAATTCGCTTTTTATAGTGAAGTATATATGATCTCTATTCGTATTTTACACCCACACAACCCTCTTATCTTTGTAGCTAGCGCTAACTTTCTCTTGTGCATGCACACGCCCGCATCCCTCTCACCCTCCCTCAGCATTCTCTAGCTCCATCGTGCAAATTCGTCTTTTCACTTTAGGTCGTTCACCCACGGTGTGTGTAGGCCCCCCCGGCTCCTTCTTTACGGCACACATCGATCGATATGCCTCTCTAGCCAAGTGTGCCTAGCACAAACACAAGCTTCCCCTCTTCTCATGTCATCGTCCATGCCTCACTCCCACCACTCTTTTCATCGTTCTCGTACTCGCACACTCCTCCCCGCTCGATATAGTATGCCTCTCGTACCACCTCCTACATGCATCCCTGTCTCTCTATCCTTCTCCTCGTGCCCCATTTGCTTCTAACACACACATGCATGTATACCGATCGATCTCCCAACATATACTAGATCGACTTTAACTACCCCCCCATCGATCGACGTACCTCACAAGTTATGTCTCTCCTTTCTCTAACAAAGGGCGATTGATCTTCCTATGTAGTTATGTCTGCTTACCACAGCCACATCGTCCCCCCTCATCATTCGTGCATGCCTCCTGACCCGTCTCTCACACGCACGTGCACAGACAACAAGCAGCCATCTCCTCTCTTATTGATATTGCGGGCGTGCCCTCCATTTGTCTAGCAAGCCTATCCCACCATTTGTTAGAAGCAACTCCACTACCACCCCCTCCAACACTCTAGTTCTGTCTCTCTCCCAACCTTATTCCTCTCCTACACATATGCATGGATGCCGATCAATCTCCCTTAATACATGAGGCAGATTGATCTACTTAATACATGAGGTAGGCCTCTCTCCTCCTCCACACATATAGCAGTCATTGTACCTATATAGTTAATTGGGCCTCCCTCTTCCCCCACCACACACCGATAGTCGAGCGCTGCAGGTAGGTATCCATGCCACAGAGACAAACTGCACATGTCCCCTCTCACGTTCCAGTAGGCCAGCCACTCTATATCTTTGACGTGGGCACACACAAATTCGATGGCACTCTTTATCGATCGCGCGCACACACACACACACACATCATCCCTCTTTTCGATTCTATGGACACCTCAAGCCGATGATACCTCCACTCTCTTCTCGTGGATCACCCCCTCTATATATATGTTATATCCAGGACACTATTTCACACACATTGCATATGTTACATTTTTTGATTGACCCCCCCCCCTCCCAAAAAAACTCTCAAGAACCCACACACTATATCTCTCTAGGTTTGTATCTCTCTCACACAACCCCACGTAGGTGGTGTACGTATACAAGAAGAGAATAGGTGCACCGTGCATCTACTCACGCTTCGTGCCCAGCCACACCCGCGCGGGTACACGGTGGAGCTAATTTCTTTACGAAATGGCAGCCCACGTGCTAATTTGAACGCCTGTAGCGGTTGTTTACCTAGGGAGGTCGTGTACCACGCCTACATGAAACAAAGTTCGACTTGACGCGTTGCCGCGTTATTTTTAAATAAAGTTATAGCGCTCAATGGCACGTACACAGAATATAAAACTATTTTTATAGAGAAAAAGGTAGTCCGCTTACTATATAGAATGGAGCCTTGCGTGCCTGGTTTGTCGCTCTTCAGAGTATCTCACACAAGGCTGCGGTGGCCTCTCTCTCTCTCTCATCGTTGGTCACTGATCCAGCCGCATCCCGTCCACCGGGGGAAAGGGAGTGCGGTGGCCTCTCTCTCTCTCACACCGTTGGTCACTGATCCTGTCGCATCCCGTCCACCGGGGGAAATGGAGGAAGTGCATCGTTTCTCCGTTCGACGATGCCAAGGCAGCACGTCCCGATCTGCGGTACACGCCGTTCTCTCTGATCAAGCTCCGGCGCGGCAGGGCCTACGCCACCTGCTTGCATATTCCGCCCGCCACCGCTCACCTAGTTACATCCCGATGACCTCCAGGTATCCCCTCCGGCCTTGCTCCACTGCCTGTCTTCCCACGTCGCTGCATGTGGATCTTCCATAGTTCTTTGCCCAAAACGTAGCTCGTCCAGCGTACTTTCCATATTGCATTCTCGTCCTCACACCGTTTTAGACAAACACAACCGTGTTGTTATCTTCCCTTAGGGCAAGGAATATGCTTCTTTTTTGTCGTCGCATGTGTCAACAACTGTTATTGGCTAGTAATTGTTTCCTTTCTACCTCTTTTTTGCAAACAGGGCTATCCATTTCACCTTGTTGCTATTGCGACCTTTTGGTGAACCGCACAAATCACTTTTTTCTTAAGAGTGTTTTGTGCAGTTGTACTAAAATGTCACATGGGCAACGTCTCTACATTTCAGTGCGACTGCACAAAGGGAGATTGGTTTTTCTCTATCCTCCTCATCCAACTCCGAGCCTAATCTTCTCCAACTAGTTAGTCTTAAGAGATACTGCAAAGGTGACCGGCTTTTATTTATGTGTTTATTGTTTCATCAGCAGTCCTCTATTATCACACTTAATATGTTTGGAACAGGGACGCTCAGCTCTATTTTAGTGGAACTGCACAAAATGATCGGAATGTTGCATGCTCCAGACAGCTACTTTTTTCCTAACATGCCTTGTTGATTTAGACAGAGTTGGGGGGACGTTGCTGCCAATGAAAGCATGGATCAATTTTAATTTAACACCTTCTCACAACTCTGTCTTCAGTTGTGATGTAATTATTAGCTCTGATCTGCTAATAATTGACATACATTAGCAAGGAAGTTAGTTTTTTATTGTTTCCAAAAGAGCATCGATGGCAAGACACGCGAAACAAAAGCTGAAAGCTCACACCATTGTACAATTTCATGTCGCTGAAAAACTATTTGTATAGTACGTCAATTATGTAAACAAATGATGGAAGCTTGATAGCATTGCCAGAAGCCTCTTCATCATCCGGGTCCATGTGCCACGCACAAAATTATACTCCTTCATTCCTAAATATTTGTCTTTTTTACAAATTTCAAACGGGCATATTTTAGAGTGTAGATTCAGTCATTTTGCTTCGTATGTGTACTCCCTCCGTTCCTAAATATTCTATTCGTCTTTCTAGAGATTTTAACAAGTGACTACATATGGAGCAAAATGAGTGAATCTACACTATAAAATATGTATATACATCCGTATGTGCCAGTCCAATTGAAATCTCTAAAAAGACAAATATTTGAGTAGTCACTCGTTGAAATCTCTAGAAAGACAAATATACTCCGGAGTATATTTGAGAACCGAGGGGGTGGTGCACAACCGCACGGGAGACTCAGCCCGGTCGTTGCACTGCATTAATAGTGAGTAATGAGCAATCAAATAGTAAGCCCCACCTTTCCCACTGTAAGTTGCTCTGAAGAAGCAACCATCAATACGCTCTTCTTTGAATCCGCTCATACTACTCCATCCGTCATTGTTTATACAACGAGCTTCAGTAAAAAGAAAAAAGATCTGTGGGACCAAGGCGACTAGCGATCGGCCTGAAAAATAGCATTGGTAGTTATAGCATGGCGTCTATTACTAGAGGGAATAATGCGTACACACATGCATGCAGTGCTTCCACCCCGGGTACACACATGCATGCACTTACTCCACTCCGTAGTAGTACAGAGTACATGGAGAGAAAATTGTGGACTTGATTGTGGTTACCACGCCCTAATTAATTGAGCATTAAATCAAACGCGTCTAAAGTCTCTCTGGTGGTGGAAATGCATTGAGAGAAATGCGTCATAATGAAGCGCGCCCTGTAAACTGTGACGGAGGGAGGAGTAGTATGAAGGTACAAAACCAAGTACGCGTATGGCCAGTTGGTCAATGCACCTCCTCTTGGCATATCACTGACATGTGGGACAGGAGTGTGAGCAAACCGATCTCAATTGACGGCAAAGAGCCAACCCACCGTTCCTTGAGACAGACGAGGAGCGAGAACACACAGACGGGCTTGCATGGAGGCCAAGATATATTCGAACATGGTTTGTTGATCGATATCATTCATTACATGTTGGGCTGCCGTTTTCCGCCCTTCTCAGGAATAAACGTGTACTTTATCAGAGATAAAAAATAAGAGTACAGAGGCTCCACCATGCAATTCTAGTAGTAGTACTACTCGTACTACTGCGCTTGGCTCTTCGCCTCTTCGTGAAGTCGAACAATGATGGTACTCTGCATGTTGGGTACTACAGTGTATGCCTCTGACAATCTGACACCGAATGGACTGATGCATGTCCACCGAGGGTAGGTTGCATTAGTCAAAAGGCGTAAGCAAGCTTCACCTTGTCCTGCAAGCTTCTCCTCGTTCTGCGAGTTGACAGGACACACCAAAAAGTAGTGCTAGTCCATACTCCCTCCTTTCCGGTTAATATGGCTTAATCTTTTTTGTGGGTAAATGAGAGAGCTTTATTCATATATAAGCATTCTTAGGACGATCAGCCAAGATACTGGTCACTAGGAAGCGAGGTACCCCGCAAAAAAAGTAGGAAGCGAGGTGTTTCATCAAGCCAGCTCTCGGACACATTCAAAGTGCAGCAAGCACGGTTCACACGAAGATGCGCCGCAAGGTTTGCTGACCTGTTTACATGTTGAATAAAAAAAAGAGGAAATATTACCGAGCGCTACTATTTGTAACAGGGTATGAGCCAGAATTAAGCGAGAATTGTGGCGAGTGTTCCATGCAATCAACTTCCATTATCACATGCGAGAACCCTCGAAGAGAACCAAATGTGTTGAAGATTGCTTTATCACATTTTAAAATTATAATAAGAGTGCAGACGCTCTTCCATCTGGTTCCTAGTACTAGTATAGTACGTACCTTTATAGACTATAGTAGTAGTACTAGAACTAGTAAACTTTGCGCTTGGCTGTTCGCCTATTCGGGAAGTCGAACAATAGTAGCACTAGTAGTATAGTGTATGCTTCTGGCAATCTGACACCGAATTAACTGTTACACGTCCACCGCCTGAGCGAGGGAGAGCTTGCATTAGTCAAAAGTTTCTCCTTGTCCTGCGAGCCACCGCGCGCAAGCTTCTCCCGTCCTGCAACCTTCTCCTTGTTCGGCAAGTTGACGGGACACAGCAAAGGCCCTGTTTGGATCCATGGGTTAGAGTTAGTTTGGGTTAGTTTGTACTCAACTAACCCAAAAGTATCCAAACAGGAGGGTTAGTTTGGGTTAGAAGCATCTAACCCATCCAAAAAATCTAACCCACCCAAGAGCTGCTTATTTGGGTTAGTTCTTCTCTGGAGAACTAAAAAAACACATTTTTCTCTCGCTCTCACCACAGCAAATCCCTCGCCACTTCCTCGAAGCTTCTCGTCCTCTTCCTCCCTCCCTCTCGCAATGCCCGTGAAGGCGCCTCGCCGTATCCGCGCTCCATCTAACCCTGTCATCTAAACAACTCTTTGGCTAGAGTTAGTTCACAGTTAGTTCAGGGTTAGAATCTAACTCTAACCTCTAACTGAGTTAGAGTATCCAAACAAGGCCAAAGTAATGCTAGTCCATACTGCCTCCTCTCCGGTTAATATGGCTTAATTTCAAACGAGATAAATACACTGTCTGTCACTATATATTTGTAAAAATACGGTCAATGGACTTCATAATATGCTCATTGCGCTCAATATATATATATTCTGGTGTTTATATGGTCCCTAGCTCACCCTGACTGAGTATGTGTGTGCATGCACGTGTAGGTTGAGCACTTAGCATGACCGTGTGTGTTCCGTCGTGTGCTCTGACATGCATGCATTAGGGCGTCGCGCGTGTTTTTGCGTCCATGTGTACGTGTGACTGTTGCATACACATAGGGGGAGTACGTGTAGGGGCCACTACGGAGCAGTCAAATCACACAGTAAGTTAGTCAGAAGAAGCAACCATCATTTCACTCTTGAATGACACGTACGCAATATAAAATGGTTGATATGGAGAGAAAAAGAAAACCACTATATATACACTAGTAGGAGCCTAAGCTACAAGCCTGCTTGCTAAGGTTGCTCTCTTCACAAGCATAGAATGACGGGCCTGATCCCGCAGCTGGGGGAAGGGACCAATGTTCTGCGTAGGCGCGGTCGACATTGGCGAGGGAGAAAACCCACAGTCGGTGCGTCCCAATCGGGGGTCACCGCGGTATGGGCCGATGCCGCATCCCAACCGCCCTTCTAGCTACAGCCCGACGTCCCAGGTAGTCCATCTTCCTTTTGGAGCCGGCTTGCTCCATTGCCGTAGCTCCATCTCCATGTCGATCTTTCTCTACTTCTACCGGCTTCTACTTGTGATGAGTTTATGTCTCATGAACTAGTGCTCGTACTATTATTCTAATCACACTTCTTCAATATCTTTGCCATCAAGGATGCTCAGGTCGATTTTAGTGGAACTGCACAAAAGCATCATATGATCGGAGGGTGCCAGCCGTCTTTCCTTTGACAGGTTCTACCTGGCCAGGGAATTAAATCATGTTTAGGGTTTACGGTTTAAGTCGTAGTGACCCCATCAGTAGTTTTTCTTTCTTACACGCTCTCACAACTTTTTTCTTTAGTTGTGAAGTAAATATTGGCTATGATATGTGAGTCATTGAGATGCATCAACATGCGTGTTAGTTTTCCTTTGTATTTGATGGAATGTTGTAACGGGGAAACCTTGGAATAGGAATGAAAATGGAGTGGAAAGTTTCTGTTTTTCCAGAGAAAAAATGGAAACGGAGAGAAACCAACGTTTCGTTTCGTTGGATCGCGCCATCGAGCAAAACCAACGTTTAAATCACCTTTGTCGTGTTCATGTCTCACCCTCCTCCATGGCTCGACCCCACATGGTCGCTCCGCATGCCACTCACCGCAAACCTTGTATACAATAACTTTCCCGTCTGCTTGTCGATGGATCGTGCCATGGAGTACTTGCACTACTGGAAGAGATTGACGAGTTGGGGGAGGACAGCTAGCTGTAGCACGGACTCCAAGAACTTTTTACATGCATGTTGTAGCCATCTATTGTGACCTTTGAACGCAGAGCAGCGCGTGCACCCGGAAGCGGCGCGGGCGACGCTCTCTCGGCCGGCGCGCCGCTTCAATGCCGGCGCCAGTGAGAGGTCACGTCCGTTCAGGCCGGGCATGAATGCGGCACTGACTGTTTCGGGCGGGAAGCACGCGCGGGTGATGAAGAGGGTTCGGGTTGGTCAGGACCGGCCGTGGCAGCGGTACGGACGTGCGCAAACAAGAGATGCAGTACGTTAATATTGCTATGTATATAATTAACAACGTAAATAATGTGCCAGTTGGACAAATATGATTGGAGATGGAAATGGAAATGGAATTTTACGTAAACACGGATATGCATGTCTATGTCTATGTGTGTGTGCGCGACGACTCTCGCGACCTGGAAGCGGGGATGTGTTTTTGATCGAGTTTTCTTTCTTGGTACGTTAGAAAATCAGTTTGTCTAATTCACATCTAGATGTTATTTAAGGATATCACATCTAAGCTCCCACAAGTATATAATGTAGCAAAAAGAAACAAAAAAAACTAGGACAAAAAAATGGACCACAAACAGAGTGGACATCAACTTAGATGTGACATAACTATGTCACATCTAGATGTGTCCTAGACAGACCCTTAAAAAATAGTCCGCTAGTTTCGTTTCTTTTTTCCGGGAACGCGTGTATTCTATTTAAAACCACTACTATGACAAGATTTTTTTACTCCATTATAGCCTCTTGTTTGATAGAGTTTCTCGCGTCTCGCTCTCTCACCCTCTCCATATCAAAACAAGATGACAGTGTCCACTCTATCTCTCTCCTCACCGGTGGTCACAGATCTGGCCGAATCCAGTCCGCTGCGGGAGGTGAGGAGGTGCAGCATTGACGTTGTTGCCGTCGGCGACGGAGGGAGCCGATGCGCACCATCCTCTCGGAACCGGCGCTGGCGCGGACGAAGATCCTCCACGCCCTTGTTCGCTGCCGTCGTGTGGGCAGATACTGCCCGCCCGCCTAAACGACATCTCGCCCACCTGAGGTATAACTTCTTGTACTGGTCCAGCTCCCCAGTTTGCTGCGTGCGGGTTCTCTTCTATGCGACTACTCCCCAGCTCCCCATGCATAGTAGCTAGGGTTCGTCGGCTGGTCCAACATCACCTACTAGTACTATTATAGAGGAAATGCCACTCGAAAAGTTGTCCTGATTTATGCCTCGGTGGAGGTATACATGTTGTTTCGACAAAAAGTACATGGTGGTTGTGCGGTCATTGTCCATATGGTGGTAGTACTATCACTGGTTAAATGAAGAAATGCTTTTTTTCTCGGGTATCCTGGTTTAGTTCCCATCAAGATATAATTATGATGCTTTAGTTTGTTGGTGTACTTTTCATTAATTCTTATTGACAATTGAGATGTCGTTGCTAACCCTTTTTTATATTTTTGGAAACAGCGATGCGTGTCTCCATACCTGGGCATGTCTTCCTCAATTTTAGTGGAACTGCACAAAATTGGATGGCCATTGTTGTTCCGCCTCAATGTCCTCTGCCACGTGGTTCTTCCTTCCTCGAGCTTGATTACTAATAAGAAACATACCACAGTGAGGATTTGTCGAACTTCATAGGTGCCTCACCCAAACTTGATGCCAAATGGATGATGCATCACCACGATGACATATCGATGCTCATGGTTGCGCCTCATGGTTGCATCGGCTGGTGAAGCTGATCGATTTTCAATGAAAAACAAGTTGTCTTCCATCAGTGCTCTTTGCTTGTTACGCACAAAGATGATATCCTTCATCAGTTCACCTTGGTTGTGTTGGAGACGCAGTCGTCTTTCACGTTGGTGCAATTTTATCACACAATTGGCTATGAACCAAATGTTTCCTCGAAGAAGGATCGACGTTGGTACTAAGAGCATAAGTTTTGTATTGATTTCTAAGCCTTCTCACAACTTTGCCTCCAGCTCCCCTGTAATTTTATTTGTCCAACTATTAACTTTGATTTAAAAAATGGTGTGGACTAAAAACCCGGATGGACGTAGTAGCCCTCCATTTTTATTTACTCTGCATATTAGATTTGACTGAAGTCAAACTTTGTAATACTCTCAAACCTTTCCAATAATTGAAATTAAAATTCTTTATTTCTAGACACTCTCACACGTTTCCGATAATTTGGTGCGTGTGTGGTTGTTCACTTAAGGGAGGGTAGTGTACCACACGTGAAGGACAGGAAGTGCGACCAGGACGCGTGGGCGCGGATCGTTAGTTCATCGGAAGTAGTACTAGTTTTCTTCACTGTACATTAAATAAAGAGTTTTGTTTCGTACTTACACAATTTAAAACGATTGTTATGGAGAGAATAAGAAAACCACTCCACTATATATTAGTCGTATACACACGAGAGTACTATATGGACGAAGCTTCATTGACTTAGTGCACATGCCTTTGGGTTTATGATAGGTGGGCCCAAAATGTGGCTGGCTCACCTGTCATACAGCCAAAAGCAGATGAAGTGAAGGCACCGGAGCTCAGTCTGTACTACATTAGTATATATATAAGCGGGAGACTCAACGCTTGTTCGCTAGGGTTTGCACTCTCCACACGCTCGCCGCAATACAGATATGTTACATGCTGGAGGCTCAGTGTTTATTTGCTAGGGTTTGCTATATTCATAGTCTCTCACCCTCTCTTCACCAGATCTAAACAAGACTGCGTTGGCCTCTTGTCTCTCTCTCCCCCCTCACAGCTGGTGAAGGAGGCTTCCGTATCCCGTCGCACCGGGAAGGGGAGGAGGTGCAGCGTTAACTCTATCGCCTTCGGCGAGGGAGGCAATCCACTGCCAGCTGCGCTGTTCTCTTTCACCCAGCGCCTGTGCGAGAGGGCCACCGACCCCTTCTTCCTCGCTGTCGTACATAGTGTGGGCAGATCCGGCCTCCCGCCGCACGCCTTGCCACATCCCGACGACCCTAAGGTATAAGTTTCTTTGAAACCATCGTTGCTCTAGCTGCATGTGGATCTTTTTTGATCTGTAGTCGAATCTAGGTCTTGGTTCAAAGAGTAAAGAAAGGTGCGGTGGGGTGGAGCATGAATCTAGGACGTGGTTCAATGAGGAAAGGAGGGAGGAAAAGTAGTATAGACTGGTTATCCAGCCGCTTTGTTGGTCGAAAAGGGAAAAGGGGTGTAACCCAATACACACATCTGTAAGGAACAGATCTCTTTGTTGAAAAGGGAAAGAAACTGGGGGGGGTCGGGTAGTTTGTGTAGGACTAGATTTGCTGCCCTCACATAGGAAAAAAGTTCAAAGAGAACAAATATGGGACCAACACAGATATGCCGCTTGGCTACATACTCTGCATCACCCATTTATACGTGTGGACGCACATGGTGCTAGCATGTCCCATACAACTATTTTGCTGTTGTTAATCTAAGAATGCCGCCGGAAAATTGAAGCAATGCCACAGTTAAAAGTAAACTACATTTTTTAACGAATGTTATTTCAAGAGAATGTCTCTGTTAATATGAATCAATGCAACCGTTTTAGAAATGCTACTATCCTACTTTGTTTTCCATCCAAGATAAGTTAGATGCTTCTTTCTGTCACCGTTTGTTTCATCCTCCTTTATCGGCAAGTAATTGTTTCCTTTTTTGCCTCTGTTAAAACAGGAGTATCGATTCAACTTGTTGCTATTGCAACATGTTGCTTCGCTACTCGAAACACTTATGTTTTAATACTGTTTTGTGTAGTTCAACTTGAATGTCACACCGGTGACTTTGCTTAATTTTGGTGGAACTGCACAAAAGGAGATCAAGATTTGCTTCCAGTCTTCGTGGCGAGTTGTTTCAAATCTTGGTCTCAACCACATGATGTGCAGTGTGCTTTGAGATGGTGTGCTACTTGTTTTGGTACTGTTTTAAATAAATGTTGAATTGAAGCTATTGTATTGCTGTCTTTTCCCATTAAGTAGTGAACAAAAATGGGACCAACCCAGACATGATGCTTGTTGCTTTGTTACAACAAATTCAGCATCACCCCCTTTATAAGCCAGTAATTGATGCCACTCTCAGAATTAACTATTGAATCTTATTTCAAAACTGCAACAACTGTTAGGGATTGGCGGGATTACCATTTTTGTGGTTGCATGTTTCATCCTCATTTATTAGCCAGTAAATGATTCCTTTTTTGCCTCTGTTTAAACAGGGATATCTATTCAACTTGTTGCTATTGCAACATTTTGCTTCGCTACGCGAAACACTTTGCTTGATTTCAGTGCAACTGCACAAAACGAGATTGGATTTCCTATTCGTGTTGGTAGATTCGTATTTTACCCTGGTGTTCTCATGAAAGGTCAGTACAGGCCTTCATCCACATGATTGTGCAGTGTGCTTTGAGATGTTGTGCTACTTGTATTGGTACTGTTTTAAATAAATGTTGAATTGAAGCTATTGTATTGCTGTCTTTTCCCATTAAGTAGTGAACAAAAATGGGAAAAACCCAGACATGATGATTGTTGCTTTGTTACAACAAACTCTGCATCACCCCCTTTATAAGTAGATGGAAGCACATATTGTTGTTGCGCCCACTCTCCCCTGGAACTGTTTATGCTTTTCGTTAATCTAATGCCGCTGGTAAACTTAAGCAATGCCACTCTCAGAATTAATTAACTACTGAATCTTAGTTCAAAACTGCAACACTTGTTAGGAATGGTACTATCCTGCTTTGTAGTTCTTTCTACATGTTTAACCAAGGTATTGTTAAGATAATGTCTCTTTAAAATGAATCAGTTGCATTGTTTTAGGAATGGTATTTTCTGCTTTGTCGTTCTTTATACATGTTGAAACAAGGCATTGTTAAGATAATGTCTCAGTCAATATGAATGAATCACACTGATGGAGAATTGCTACTCTCCTGCTTTGTTTCCCATTAAGACAAGTCATCAACTGTTATTTCTCAGTAATTGTTTCCCTTATACCTATTGTTGCTTCCCGGGATATCAAAATTAAAGCTCGGTTTTATTCCGACTTCGATTTTAGTTGAACTACAGAAAAGGAGCCTATGTGTCCAAGGCAAACTGCTGCGTTACTGGATCCAGTTGGTCGTTCCACTTTGCAGAAAGAAGAAGCCACTGTTTGCGGTACATTACAGAAGGAATGACCGAGAAGCTTTACAGAGTATTATTAGACACCGGTGACATGACTAGTCTGTAGAGACCATTGGCAATTTAACAACACGTGGAGTGCCCTGGGAAAAAAGTGCCCAAACAAGTACAAGAAGCTACGACAGGACACGATCATAGGCATTACATATTTTGAATGGGAAAAGCTTGTCAAAGTTTAATCATTGATGTTAGCAAGAAGACGTTAGTTTAATATATTGGAATTGGAAAACCTTGTCAAAATTTGCTCATTGATGTTAGCCAGAAGACATGCATTTGATATTTTTGAGTGGGACACACTTGCTGTGAGCAGCGTCGAGTGTTTTTTCCTATTCCTGTGTTCAGTTTAGAAGTAAATAGTTACTCTGCTGATATATTCTTGTGTTAAGAGTTTGTCTGAATATTGTCTATGTAATGCCAGACCTTGTGTTTGATTGCAAAGTTGAGCTTGTAATGTTGTGGCATGCGGCATCACGAGCTATCCACCGTGCCTCTTGAGAATAATGCTTCGTATTGTTTTGCATGTCGATCTAATGCCAGTGATTTGCTTGTTAAGAAGATCATCCTCTTCTGTTGTTTCCGTGCGTAAGAAGTTAATCGTCTGGTGTTTCATTCATAGCCTATACGACATGTCGGGTAGGTTAGACGTGAAACCATATGATCTTTCGACAAACTCATGATATTAGGTCGTGATTGGATCATCGTTTTCCAACCAAAACCGCTTGTAAAACTGACACTTGTAAATTAAAGCAGATGGTCTCGGGCGAAGGCGCTTGGTTGGTCCATTTCGACTAGTAAAATATCGGAAGTACTTCACACACGATAAAAATGCTGAACGACACTCGGACGATTGCTAATCCAGCCGTTAGCTGCTGTTTCAGCCTTGCCCATGGATGGCATGATACGCACGTCGTGCATGTATCGTCTGGTAATGTCGTCCATATAGCAGTGCTCATAAAATATACACTGGTCTCACAAATTACACGCATAACCCGCCGGTTTTACTTACAGACCTCGGGCCCTCGGTTTCATTACGCCCGTATTTTATGCGTTGTTTCCGATGACGAGTAAATTACACTTGTATGTTAATACAGGTTTGAAATAAACCAGAGCTCCCAAGCGCGGCCTTACCGTTTCATGTCGTCTCAGTTTTTCGAAGGTGCTCATAGGTGTCCGATGATCCTGGCTTCCTGAATGAGCAGCGGGCGTTGTATCAGACCTCCATAGGGCCCGCGAGGCCCTCTCCGTTGTCCTTCGAGTTGTTGCGCTCGCCGTGGCGTCGAGCATTGTTAACATGGTCAATGAACATGAGGATTCAGGAGATGACTTTATTTTGACTGGATGACACTAGGGACCCACTAGGGCCATAGCCGTACGTACGCAAGTGCCTCCTTATTATGTACAACTATTTTTTTCCTTTCTCCTGGTTTCCTGACATCACGGTCCCACACCATTGTCAACCTATGTAGTCAATATAAACGAGAGAATTGCACAAGGTGCCGCCGACAGCTGGGACCAAGCAGCTCGAGCAGTATTTGTGTTTTTGAGGCGTGAGCACTGCAGAGTTTTTCTTGGTGATGATTTCATTGTTGTTCAGAGGAGAGCAGGGTATTAACTAGGCGGGCTGTGGCCCATCTAGCCCAGCCCAGATATCCAGCCCAGATACTAATTTTTTCAAGATGAAAATGGCTAGCCCATCTATACGTCTTTTTGAGGAATACCCAGGAAAGGTCAACTTGTTATTCTCCGCCCTGCTGGGCTGCAAATCTTTCCTAGGAGGGATACATTAGGCTTAACAGGAAAATGAGCTTTAAAAAATAATAAATGGGATGTAATTATAAAAACTGGGCAGTAACTATAAAGAAATGCACCAAACACGAAATTAGTTTATAAAATATTATTTATGGATTTTGAAAATCTTAAATTTTCATTGTTGCGCGCGCAATGTTTCGTTGGATTTTTACGTAATACAAATTTATATTTAATCTGACTAGAAATTTCGAGATAAAAATATTTCGGATCCCATCAAAATGTGGGAAGTTTTATTGAATTCTGTCTTCAACGGTTGGTTGAAATTATTAATCATTGTCCTAGCTAGAAAATGGGTTGTACTTTTAACAAAATGTAAATGGGGTGTTGTAAATTCCATTAGAATTCAAAAATGGGTTGTACATTCTTACAAAACGCAAAATGGGCTATAAGTTCTCTGCCACACACTTGTGGGCCTACTAAGTGACGCGTCCCCTAAAAAATAAGTTGACGCGTATGCAAGGCTTTGTCAACTTATTATAGTCAACACACGGTTCTAGCAGCAGTGGCCATTGGATGTCTATCCAACGGATGTCGTGCTTCTTCTTCAATCTCGGATATTCTTAGCTTCGGCCGCCCAAAAAATGATTCCTCCCCCTGACATCTGGGGCGCACCGTTTCGGAGGCTGACCTGTGGGCCTACTAAGTTGGAGTGTACCAAGGGCTTTGTCAACTTAGTCAATATAAATGATTCTCGTTTCAGTGACCGTACGATGTCCATCCAACGGGCGTAGTGCTTCTTCAACCTCTGGTCTTCTTGGTCCAGCCGCTCAAAGCAGTGCCGGTCGTGCCGCCTGCTCCTGCCTCCCGTGGCCGGCTGTGCTGCCACGGAGGCCTCACCGCCCCCATACTACTCCCACCGCTAGCCAGGCCATCCCTCCACTCACCCACACCCCCTGTTATTTTGCGGCGATGGCAGCCTCACACCGCAGCCGAACCAGTGAACCCTCGTACTCCTCTCTGCGCGGGCTTCCACTGTTGCGTCTTCCCCGGCTCCGCGTCGTCCCCTTCCTAGGCGTCGCCGTCGTCCACCGCCCTGGTGCTCTCGGCGCGGCGTGGTCAACATGGTCAACGACCGACTTCCATCGGAAGAGTACTGTACGTGGAGAGGCTGACAGCTGGGTCCACGGCGGCCGCAAGGAAGTGCCTCCTTATTACGTGCAAAATAATTATTCCTCCACCTGACAGCAGGGACCCACCGGACGGGCCACCTTATTTCACAAAAAAACATTTCCCCCTGACTGCTGGGACCCACCGGACGGGCCACCGTATTTTGCAAAAAAAATGTTCCCCCCGCTGTCAGCTCGGACCCACCGGAAGTGCCTCTTTATTACGCACAAATAAATGAATACTCCCCCTGCTAGCTGGGACCCACCTTGGTGGGAGGCTGACTTGTGGGCCTACTAAGTTGACGGGGACGGAGGGCTTTGTCAACTTAGTTAATATTAGCGGTTCTAGCTCCAGTGACCGTACGATGTCCATCCAACGGCCGTAGTGCTTCTTCAACCTCTGGTCTTCTTGCTCCGGCAGCCCAAAGCAGCGCCGGTCGTGCCGCCTGCTCCTGCCTCCCGTGTCCGGCTGTGCTGTTGCGGAGGCCTCACCACCCCCTACTATTCCCACCGCTGGCCAGGCCCTGCAGCGACGGCAGCCTCACACCGCAGTCGAATGAGTGAATACTCATACTCCTCTCCGCGTGGGCATCCACTGTCGCGTCTTCACCAGCTCCGCGTCGTCCCCTTCCTAGGCCTCGCTGTCATCCACCGTCCTGGTGCTCTCGGCGCGGCGTGGTCAACGTGGTCAAGGAACGACTTCCATCGGACGTGGACTGTATGTGGACAGGCTGACAGCTGGGTCCACGGCCGCAGCAAGGAAGTGCCTCCTTATTACGCGGAAAATAATGATTCCTCCACCTGACAGCAGGGACCCATCGGACGGGCCACCATATTTCACGAAAAAACGTTTCCCTCTTGACTGCTGGGAACCACCAGCTACACCTTCGCACGCAAGGAAGTGCGTCCGGGCAAAAAAAAAACGATTCGCCCCCCTGACTGCTGGGACCCACCAGCTACATCTTCGCACGCAAGGAAGTGCGTCCGGGCAAAAAAACAAAACGATTCGCCCCCCTGACTGCTGGGACCCACCAGCTACATCTTCGCAGGCAAGGAAGTGCCTGACAGTCGGGACCCACCTGGTCGAAGCGTATGTAGCGTTGTCATTCTGGTCGCGATCGTGTATGTACATATTGGTCGATGTAGAGGCGCGCATGTGTCGTAGTAGAGGCGCGCACGTGTCGTAGTAGAGGCGGGCGCGTAGCATGTACACGTACGTATAGCGGCGAGGGTGCAAGAAAGAAAATACGGCCACGTACGTACATATGGGAAGGGTCTCGAACGCCTACTCGCGCATACGTACATGGCTGGGTCGGAACGGAGAAACAGTGTCGTCATCGTGTTCATGGGAAGCCAACCGACTGGGTCGGAATGGAATGCGTGGTCGTGTTCATCGGGAGGGCTTGGACGGAATAGGCGATGGAAACGAGGCCTGGCGTATCGCACAACGGAGGAAACGGCCTTGTGTTCGACCGGCCACGTTCGAAATGGGATCCTGTTGATCGGGAGGGGCCTGGCGTACCGCAAAACGGAGGAAACGGACCTCCTACGGTCGAAACGTGGGCCTGTTGATCGGAAGGGGTGTGGCGTACTGCAAAACGGAGGAAGCGGACCTCCTACGGTCGAAACGGGGGTCCTGTTGATCGGGAGGTGTGTGGCGTACCGCAAAACGGACGAAATGGACTTGTGTTGGAGTGCTACAGTCGAAACAGGGGCCCTGTTCATCGGGAGGGGTGTGGCGTACCGCAAAACGGGACTCCATGGGATACTGTTCATCTCCACCGCCGACCTCCTCCAGCCTCCACGGGCTACCATCGACCTCCTCCAGCCTCCACGGGCTCCTGTTCATCCAGCCTCCACCGCGCGCTACTCCACCGGCTACTGTTCAACCACCCCTCCACGGGCACCCCTCCACCGTCTACTGTTCATCCAGCCCTCCACACCACGGGGTCCTGTTCAACCACCCCTCATGGCCACCCCTCCACCGTCTACTTTTCATCCAGCCCTCCACACCACGGGGTCCTGTTCATCCAGAGGCAACGCCACCGCTCACTGTTCATCCAACCCCCCTACAACGCTCACTATTCATCCAATCGATCGGCTTCAGTTAGTAGCAGTAGCGAAGGAATCGCTCGATCGGGTTCAGTTAACAACCATTGATCGATCGCTCAGGTTCAGTAACGCGTAGCCTGCAGTGCAATCGCTCGGGTTCAGTTAGAGCCCAACGCCTCGCTCGAGTTCAGTTAGAGCCAACGCCTCGCACACACGCGCGTACGTGTACGAGAGAAACGCGCATCGTGTTGGGGATATACATAACAGGTAGGCCCACGAAGGGTCAAAATATCATGAAGCGTGGGGTCCACACAACATGTGGGTCCAGGTCAATTTCATACAGACACACTGTCCACTCGGACAAGTAGCATACTATCCACTCGACCAAGCAACATACCATCCACTCGGATGACAGTTCACCACTCGACCGTATGACTCACTCGGATATGCGAAGACCAGCAGGCAGCAAAGCAGTCGGCATCTTTCTAATAGTGAAGGCTTAATAGTGGGCTGTCATTATAGCATTCATACCCCACTTTGTAACATAGGAGGTGAGGAGGTGGCGCACTCTATATAAGCCACCCCCCACCACTAGACAAGGGGGCTCTTTTCTTCCACCTCTCTCTCTTTTCACCATTAGTCTCAGGACTTAGCTCAGGCATGGGGATCCGTTCCTCGCTTACACACACATTGTAATCTCCGGATATATACTCAGATAAAACAAAGCCTCTCCGGAGCACGAGACGTAGGGTTGTTATCTCCACCGTGAGAGGCCCGAACTCGCTAAAACCACTGTGTCACCCATATGCATCTCGATAGATCATGCTCCGTTATACTACCCCTATTCTACTGTCAGACTTAGAACCACGACAGTTGGCGCCCACCGTGGGGCCTGGCGTCTATCGAGCCATGGTGCAAATGGTTTTTTCTTCAATCTTCGGCAGCGGATCAACTACCATCACCAGATAAACTGGCTACTGGGGTTCAGGTCATCGCGCCATTCGTACAAACAAAAGGATCAGGGAGTTGCTCATCTCAACTTGTCCTCTTTACAATCAAAGATTGCAATGATCTAACTACGTTTTGTTCTTTTTCTGTATGCACGCGAGCTCATACAAAAGGACACCTCCCTTTCTTCCGCTTGGCGGCTTGGCTCCCGGACGATGAAGCATCGTCATCCGCTCGCCATCTTCTGGCGTACTCATGGGTGACGCCATCGTCGAGCGTGCACACACGCACCGCCGCTAATGCTCGGCCTGGTTCCGCGACTGGTTGAACGCGTCTACCGGTGGTCCGGTCGACCCGGCTCCTCAGTGAAATACAGCAACCAACGCTCGCGCTGGCCTCGCCCTTGGCTGCGCCGGCCCGCGACTGGACTACGGCCAGCTGCTCATCCTCCTCATCGCCACCTCTCGGCCGCCGTCTGGTTCCGACCAGACCGGCCGTCATCATCATTTCCAACCTCGTCACTGAGCCACACGCATGACCGTCGTTGCCATTCACCTCGTCGTCGGCTCCGGCCTCGCGTTCTCGGCTGCTCGCCGGCGACCTCCGCGGTGGCGGCGCAGGCGCGCATCACTGTTACCTCCGGTGCCAGTCGCCTGCGACGGTCTCTGACTCTCTGTGGTGGAGGCGCGCTGCGGCGGGGACCTTCAAAGCAGCCTCGACCCTCAAGCGGCGATCGTGCGGGATTGAGGGAATAAACGTCTGGTAAGTGCAAGCATAACGTATGCCATTTAATGAGTGATAACTGCATGCAGGAAAAAAGGAACGGAAGGACAACTCCCACACGTACGCAGGTAACGCGGCTCCACCGGCAATCATTAAGAGCATGCCTAAATAACGTCGGTCTCATAATTCCGTCAAGCATGGATCGATCGCTTCGTTGAGGTAATCGCCTTATTAACCGGCCAATTGACGGGAGTTACTAACGCCACTTAATTGCTGCGGCCAGAACCAGGCCATTTCCACAGCTTCCACAGATTCCGCGCCAGTCAATTCATGCATGCATGCATGCATGACTAGCCAGTCTTCAACTTCATGGCCGTATTTGCTAGTGCTAACTTGCAGGGTCACCCGATGGATCTTCAATCGGATAGCTGCGAACCAGATTCGATCAGAGTTCAGACCGATGAATCCACTCGGACGCAGACTCAAGTTCACTCGGCAACGGACCCAAATTCACTTGGACGCTCCGCGAGTCGCCACTCCGCGGGACGCGTCTACTTCACTCGGACGCCCCGCGCATCGCCACTCCGCGGGACGCGTCTACTTCACTCGGCCGCCCCGCGCGTCGCCACTCGGTTGGTCACCTCATCACCATTCGGCCGCTCCGCGCGTCGCCACTCGGTTGGTCACCTCATCACCACTCGGCCGCCCCGCGCGTCGCCACCAGGTTGGTCACCTCATAACCACTCGGCCGCCCCGCGCGTCGCCACTCGGTTGGTCACCTCATCACCACTCGGCCGCTCCGCGCGTCGCCACTAGGTTGGTCACCTCATAACCACT
>NC_041383.1:449856675-449867141 GCF_002162155.2 Triticum dicoccoides | reverse complement strand
ACCACTCGGCCGCTCCGCGCGTCGCCACTCGGTTGGTCACCTCATCACCACTCGGCCGCTCCGCGCGTCGCCACTCGGTTGGTCACCTCATCATCACTGGGCCGCTCTGCGCGTCGCCACTCGGTTGGTCACCTCATCACCACTCGGCCGCCCCGCGCGTCGCCATCGGTTGATCACCTCATCAGCACTCGGCCGCCCCGCGCGTCGCCAATCGGTTGGTCACCTCATCACCACTCGACCGCCCTGCGTGCCTTCAGACAGCTAAGTCATTTTACATTCTGTTATTTTCGTCTTCCCGAGTATTCCATAATTCACACATCAGGTTCACTCGGAGGCCACACCACCGAGTGTACCTCTACGCTCGACTGCTTATTTTCACATACTTGCTTAGTACTGGTTATGTGACTCCGAAGTCCAACTTCCTTTTTTTCGCATATATCATTCACGAACACCATGTGTCGTTCTTCATTTCGAGTTTGCATCGGTCCTCCGGGGCTGCAACTCAGTCAAAACACTACACTTCCGTTTTATTTTAGCCAGTATTCCAACAAGTTCAGTAGGATTTCTCGCTTCGACAAGTGCGAACGAATCCTTCGCTCTTTTAAACTTTTGCTGGTCAACCAGCAAGCCCCTTGCACTCCCAGCGGGTGTCTATGGGTGTTATTCACACAAATCATTTCAGCACACATCAAATTTCCTCAAGAAATTATTGTGTTGACTTGTGCCATTTTTTACACAAGTTACCGCGATCACTCGACGGCCCTACGCGTCAACTTCATCGCTGCTCGGACTCGGTCTCCATACTGGTCCTAGCGCACCACAACACTGACTTTGTCGCCCTGTTGATTTCAAACACGTCTGGCCAACCCCTCTATGGAATTCTCTTCATCGTATCAATGATATAGACCTCGTCGGGCATGAGACAGATAAGTCCCTTTCGTAATTAAACTTCACACTTCACTCTTTTGCGAATTTGCTTCTTCCAAGCATCACTCGGAAGCTTCTCCTCATCTTTACCCAAATCCGACTCGATGAATTACAAATCATCCATTCAAAACTATATTTCTCATATTCCGACATGTCCGTTGTCGAAGCCTGTAGTATGCTCGGGGGCTACGCCGCACTCGGGGGCTGCATCTCATTTGGAATGACACTCTCCTAAGTGGTCGAGTACTTCATCACCAATCAGACCCTTCACTTCAACAAGTACATTCGATCCGTCACTTTGACAAATTTCATAATCACCCAGACACTCTGCATGCCATCTTCGTTCCTACTCAAATTCAGTTGTCGCACCGGTCTTGTTGCGCCACAGCCACACTACACCGACCTTGTCGCTACATCAGCTTCAAAAGCATCTGGCTAACTCCTTCAAGGACCATTTTTTCCACTTAGCTGGACACTTAGTCCTTCACTCGGCCGCCCCGCGCGTCGCCACTCGGTTGTGCGCGTCTTCACCACTCGGCCGCCCCGCGTGGCGCCACTCGGTTTTGCACGTCTTCACCACTCGGCCGCCCCGCGCGTCGCCACTCGGTTATACACGTCCTCGCCCCTCGGCCGCCCCGCGCGTCACCATCAGTTGGACATGTCTTTACCTCTACACCCCAGCACGGGAACGGCTAAGTTACTCATATGGTCAAACCTCATATCACACTCTGTAGCAAGCTTACCTCCTTCGAGCATCACTCGGGGGCTAAGCGCGGCAGTTGGCCATGTCACCCTCAGGGGTTACGCCCATTTGGTCAACCTGTTGATCACATCAAGATATTCTTCTGACCATACATGCTCGGTTCGCCGAAGATCTATAAGTGAAGCACGTCCACTTGGATAAATACCCCTTTTCATGCAAAAGGGTAAAAATGAAGCGCCATCGCTGAATCGTACAGGCGACCTTACTCATCGTTCGTACAACCACCTCGTTACGCATCCATCCGATTGATTCAATTCCAGACAAAGATATTTGCCATGCCAACTGCATGGAGGTTTACCGAGAGACTTAAACCCTCTGCCAGACTCATCTAGTCCGACAGAGGCTCGGGGACTACACCCAGTGGGTGCACTCAGCGTGCCCCCACTGGAAGAGGACTCAGAAAGAAACATTTTGCTCGATGCAAACCCATCTCCAGTATAACTCGACCTCCGAGTCAGAGAAGAACAAGTTCGATCAGTACCAGCTAAGAAGAGTTTTAGTTCTCTCATACTCCCGCCGACTGCCCGCAGTCGACAGCAGTCTCGGGGACTACACCCAGTGGGTGCACTCAGCGTGCCCCCACTGGAATGGTATCCACTCGGAACGGTCCGCCCAACCCGAGTGACGGCCAAACAACAACAAAAAGACAGGCTCTAAGACTCCCGCCGACTACCCGCAGTCGACAGCAGTCTCGGGGACTACACCCAGTGGGTGCACTCAGCGTGCCCCCACTAGAATGGTATCCACTCGGAACGGTCCGCCCAACCCGAGTGACGGCCAAACAACAACAAAAAGACAGGCTCTAAGACTCCCGCCGACTGCCCGCAGTCGACAGCAGTCTCGGGGACTACACCCAGTGGGTGCACTCAGCGTGCCCCCACTGGAATGGTATCCACTCGGAACGGTCCGCCCAACCCGAGTGACGGCCAAACAACAAAAAAGACACATTCCAGGCGTGAAGAAATTCCGAGTAATCAGTTACTCGATGCAGGCCCAGCTCCAAATCACTCCAAAAAATATTCTATAAGGCGAGTTTAACGCTCCTCCGTGGACCTGTTTTGAGCCTTCTTCTAGGACTCAAAGTGTGAAACTCACAAGTGTGGATCTAAAACCGACTCGTATTGACGTTCCTCCGGGATAAGAATGGCATCTCTCTAAGAGAACAGTCCATGTGTCAATCTGGTCGCACAGATTTAATGACACACCCATACTCAGATCACGAGTTAAACCTCTCCCGAGAGATGAACGAATGTCACCAAGTTGCTCCTCACAGACACATACCTCGATCAGTCGGGAAGCATGGTACCGGAATCCATTGAGATTTTGTTCAAACCTTGGTTGTCTGAAAGCGCGACGACATGTACCGAGTATTTCTGTAATCACTCGGACCAAACTGTGTCTTACACCAACTCGTTCTGCAAAATCGTAATCGATTCGGGGGCTAATGTTGGGGATATACATAACAGGTAGGCCCACGAAGGGTCGAAATATCATGAAGCGTGGGGTCCACACAACATGTGGGTCCAGGTCAATTTCATACAGACACACTGTCCACTCGGACAAGTAGCATACTATCCACTCGACCAAGCAACATACCATCCACTCGGATGACAGTTCACCACTCGACCGTATGACTCACTCGGATATGCGAAGACCAGCAGGCAGCAAAGCAGTCGGCATCTTTCTAATAGTGAAGGCTTAATAGTGGGCTGTCATTATAGCATTCATACCCCACTTTGTAACATAGGAGGTGAGGAGGTGGCGCACTCTATATAAGCCACCCCCCACCACTATACAAGGGGGCTCTTTTCTTCCACCTCTCTCTCTTTTCACCATTAGTCTCAGGACTTAGCTCAGGCATGGGGATCCGTTCCTCGCTTACACACACATTGTAATCTCTGGATATATACTCAGATAAAACAAAGCCTCTCCGGAGCACGAGACGTAGGGTTGTTATCTCCACCGTGAGAGGCCCGAACTCGCTAAAACCACTGTGTCACCCATATGCATCTCGATAGATCATGCTCCGTTATACTACCCCTATTCTACTGTCAGACTTAGAACCACGACACATCTCTCGGCCCCTGACCTCCCACCGTAACTGGCAACTCCCTGAAATTTTCCTCCCCCTCGCTTCTACCATGGTTTTTTCCGTCATGGACGGCCCAAAGAATGTCATGCAGCTGCGTCTCCGGCCCGCCCAGGACGAAAAGCCCATTTTTTGTCATGATTTTTTGTCATAGAAGTAGGAGCCCACCACATCTATGATGATACCGGGTTTTGTCACAATTATCGTCATAGAAGTGTCATATGTATGACAGGAAAAAAAATTGTTCGGCCCAAAATGTCACGGATGTGTCTTTTTTTTGTAGTGACACTTTTCCAAACCCACTTTCATTAATATAATCATCATAAATAGGTGGCATGCAATCATCATCATAAATTTGCTCATCAAAAATTGAGGGACTAAAAATATCATCTTCATCAAACATAGCTTCATGGATATTAAAAGAATTCATACTAACATCATTGTAATCATTCTCATCATTCAAAGATTTTATGCCAAAGATTTTATTGAATTCTTCATCTATCAATTGAGCACATTTTTCCGATCCATCACTTTCAAGAAAGACATGATAAAGAGGAAAAATATAAAGCAAACTCAATTCCATTTTTAATAGTTTTCTTTTATAAACCAAACTAGTGATAAAACAAGAAACTAAAAGATTCAATTGCAAGATCTAAAGATATACCTTCAAGCACTCACCTCCCCGGCAACGGCGCCACAAAAGAGCTTGATGTCTACTACGCAACTGTATTCTTGTACACTCGTGTTGGGCCTCCAAGCGCAGAGTTTTGTAGGACAGTAGCAATTTTCCCTCAAGTGGATGACCTAAGGTTTATAAATCTGTGGGAGGCGTAGGATGAAGATGGTCTCTCTCAAACAACCCTGCAACCGAATAACAAGAAGTCTCTTGTGTCCCCAACACACCAAATACAATGGTAAATTGTATAGGTGCACTAGTTCGGTGAAGAGATGCTAATACAAGTGTAGTAATGATATTAGATATTAATCTTTGTAATAGTAACAATAAAAAATAGCAAGGTAGCAAGTAACGAAAGAGAGCACAAACGGTATTGCAATTCTTGAAAATGAGGCCTAGGGTTCATACGTTCACTAGTGCAATCTCTCAACAATGCTAATATAATTGGATCATATAACCATCCCTCAATGTGCGACGAAGAATCATTTCAAAGTTCTTATCTAGCGGAGAACATAAGAAGAAATTGTTTGTAGGGTACGAAATCGCCTCAAAGTTATCCTTTCCGATCGATCTCTCGAGCTATCCTATAAGTGTCACAAACAGCCCAAGAGTTCGTACTAAAATAACACCATATGATACAAATCCACCAACTCTAATGTCACCACGAGTATCCGTGAGTTGATTATATGGTATGCATAAAAAATTGGATTCATAATACTCAATCCAACACACAGAACCTCAAAGAGTGCCCCAAGATTTCTACCAAAGAAACAAGGATGAAAACATGCATCAACCCCTATACATAGATTACCCCAATGTCACCTCCGGAATCCGCGAGTTGAGTGCCAAAACATATATCATGTGAATCAATAAGATACCCCATTGTCACCACGGGTATTCATAGCAAGATATACATCAAGTGCTCTCAAATCCATAAAAGTATTCAATCCGATAATAACGAAATCTCAAAGGGAAAACTCAATTCATCACAACAAGATAGAGAGGGAGAAGCACCATATGATCCAACTATATTAACAAAGCTTGCGATACATCAAGATCGTGCCAAATCAAGAACACGAGAGAGAGAGGGAGAGAGAGAGAGAGAGAGAGAGAGAGAGAGAGAGAGATCATACACATAGCTACTAGTAAAAACCCTCAGCCCCGAGGGTGGACTACTCCCTCCTCATCATGGTGGCTGCTGGGATGATGAAGATGGCCCCCGGTGATGATTTTCCCCTCTAGCAGGGTGCCAGGAGAGGGTCTAGATTGGTTTTCGTGGATACAAAGGCTTGTGGCGGCGGAACTTCTTATCTAGGGTTATTTCTGGGGGTTTCTGTATTTATAAGATTCTTTGGCGTCGGTTTCACACTGAGATGGGCCATGAGGTGCCCACTACCCACCAACCCACCTCTTTGGCACCTGGCGTGCCCTAGTGGGAGTGGCCACCTTGTGGCTCTTCTGGTCCTCCCACGAAGCTTCGGGGGTCTCTTTTGTTCCGAATAAATCATCAAAAAGTTTTGCTGCATTTGGACTTCATTTGATATGCATTTTCTGGAAAACCAAAAACAAGCAAAAAACAACAACTGGCACTAGGCACTAGGTCAATATGTTAGTTGATAAAAATCATATAAAAGCCAAAATAAAAGTGCACCAAAATCATACAAAACTATAATAAACATGGCATGTATACTTCATAAATTGTAGATCGTTGGAGACGTATTAGGGTCATACTACGACCCATGTCCTAGTCTATCTCCTACTTATCTTGCCTTCCAAGTAAGGGAATTTCCTTATAACCTCTTCCTTGAGTCAGTCTCCCAGAAACTGGGCCATGAGTCGGCCTGCACTATGATTCTCCTCCTGGGCCTTGAGCTTCACAATCTTTACAGCCCACATATTGAGCTTGTCCTTTCAGTCGCCACTGGATAACCAGGTCACCATCTGACCGAGTCATACCATGGGGTTATATCCCCAACAGTGTGGCTGGTTGGGTTTGCATTTGCTTTGTGGGTCTCGTGGGCGGTCGGTATCTGTCGGGTAGTACTATGGGTAACGTGTGTCTTGGTTCTCCGCGTTGGGCCTCTGCTACTCCCACCTATTAGAAATATGCCCTAGAATCAATAATATTGTATTATTATATGTCCATATTCATAATTAAGTGTTTATATTTCATGGTATAACTTCTATGATCCTGGAATATGTGATTCAGTGGAAAACTCATATGCAGGTGTGAAATGATTAACGGATAAAATGAAGGTTCCTAGTCTCGCCTCTAAGACTAGTTCAAGTGTTGTTTTTGATCATGTTTTCTGGATCTTATGATATCATTAAGGGTAAAGATAATCCTAAAACAACATTGAGATTATGATGTTGGAAGAACGATGATATTGAATCGACCCAAACTTGTTTGTTATGAATTGAGATAACATCGTGTGCACTCAATTATAATAACACGAAGTGTTAACGTGTGATTTTTATCCTTGGACCATGAAAGTATCATGGTCACTTATTACAATACTGTGGACTTTGGGGTTGCTCAAAGTCACCTGTAACACGGTGATCATAACATCAACTTACAGGCTCATCGAAAAGTTTGACAAGTGGTTGTATAGCTCAAGAGTGGGATTTGCTCCCCCAACGATGGACACACACTACTATGGCCCTCTCAGTGCGATGACACCCATCGTCATCTGGCCGGGCACATCTGACTATATCATGGGATGCCGGAACACAATAACAGAAAGAAGAACAAAACTGGTAATATGTCGGTATAGTGAGCATAGTGTTTACTCAGGAGGACATGATGCATCCCGGGTATTATGAAGTATCACGAAGCACAGGGAACATGACATGATAACCATAGGTTCGCTGTAATATCATTCATGTGCTCATAAGGATCGATATGGACCTCCACGGTCCCGATGTCGGTCATTGAACGGACGGTTTCGTTCATGTCTATGAGTTACCGAACCTACGGGGTCACAAGCTTAAGGCAATCATGATCTGCTGAGTGTTAGTAGGACGGGAGTGATGAGAATATATTTGTGGAACTGTTTTATTAATATTCGAAATAGTTCCAAGAGGATCCGGAAGCATTTCGGGGTCACCGGAAGGGTTTCGGCGAATATAGGGTAATACCGGGTATTACTGATAAATATATATAAGTGGAAAATGTTTTCAGGGATGTTATATGTGGGGTAACTACACATGTTATATGTGAGATATGTGGGGTAACTACCACCGGGTGGTAGGTATATATATATATATATATATATATATATATATATATATATATATATATATATATATATATATATATATATACTAGGAAAATTGCCCGTGCGTTGCAACGGGAGAAAAAAAAACCACACACCCATGCTCTGTGCTTCACAATTGACTAAAAATATCATGCACGTGATGCTTATTTTGAGTTACCGACACCATACAATAAAAATGTGGTATGCTTCGTCCGACGACGAGGCATGCATACTTTTGTCGTGTGTGCTAACCGTGAAGTACTTGTCATGTAGATGTTCTAACTTTCTGTTCTATTGTGTACATCTTTTTTGCAACTGGGTTGAATCTTTAGTTCTTTTGTTTTGTTGATTGGCTTCACGTTGCTCTTTTAGTTTTTCCGGTTTTTCTTCATGGCCATCCATGCCTAACGCTCTCTATCTCGTTTACTTCTTTGTTCCCTAGCATTCATGACTGGAGATTGCAACCCAAATTGCTTGCCTTCATGAGAGTTTTCTATGATTTACTCCCTCCATTCCAAAATATAAGTATTTGTAGAGATTCCACTATAGATAACATACAGAGCAAAATGAGTGAATGTATACTCTAAAAGGCATCTATATACATGTGAATGTAGTCTCTATAGTGGAATTTTTAAAAAGACTTATATTTAGGAACGGAGGGAGTAGAAATCTATTGTCGATTAAACAAAGAAATAGATTAGATTCTGCATCATAAATAGAGCATACATAGCTACTCATAAATTAATCTCATGAGCCTGCAGATAAGCATCAAATATGTGTTGTTTGTACAGTAATGTTTTACTTCTTCCCGGCAACCCCTTTTTAAATTGTGCAACTATTTTGGCTGCCAGTTTAAGTTTATATTAGCCAACTATGATATTCTATCTAAATCCTTTTAGGTGATTATCACTACGTAAAGTTATTGTTATCCTATATAGAATTATTAATGTCTTCAAATCATGATAGTAGGGTATAACAACTTCTGTAATTACCTTTGTTTAATAAAGTAAGCTAGCTCACCAAAGTAGGTTACTTTTGTTTACTATATTTTTTTGTTTAAATAATAATATTTTTGTACTATGGTACCCCTAAATATGGTTTCCGATAAGCATGGATGAGTTAATTAATGATGACGTCTGTATTGCTAGCGTCCTACAATTTAGGAACCAAAAAAATGTTAGGATGTTGTAGATCAAATCATCGTTGCCTAGTGAAAAAAGCATACCACATCGGCAGATTAATTATTGTACTACCATCAAACAATATTCTTTTATGCATGTAACACTTTCAAAGTAATTTTACCTCGATACAATTGTTGGTTTTTCTCCATACCATTAATGTTTGGGCCCGAAGTATGTATAAGGTGGTTGCCAAGTCCCTCCATACCAACATGTCCATCTTTAAGGATGTCAGGCATGGATTCCTTTTTCTGATCCCGAACGATAGCTTCATTGAGATCAACTAAAGCCTATATTGGCATGACACGTCAATGTCGTTTTGACATCAATGGCTTATTATGCACTTGTATGAACCAGGATCAACTGGAGAAAATTTATTTTATATTTACTTTACTGAATGTGTAAGCACATATGTTTTCGTCGTGTGTGCCTTAACCTCTGTATATATGTTAGTCCAATATATTGTCTGATCCTTATTCATGTATGTATGGTGTTTGTTTATTTTCAGTTTTTGCGCCCTAGCAGCTAGTCAGAGTGAGGGACATACACATAGTCTAATTCATTTTTTTTGATATGAGTCAAATTCAACCTTAAAACAGAAAGGCAATGTGTGCGTGGTTCAGAGAACAAAGACGCACACACTAACACGCCCAAGTGATGGACTCAGAAGATTTTTATCGGTGCATGAAGGATTCAAAGTCTTAATCTCGTAAAAAAAGTCCAAACTATTAAAAACAGAAACTGTGAACCTGCATGCACGCTAGTATAAAAAAAACTGTCTAAAAAAAGATAGCCACACACGTCGGCTGGTCTAGAAGAAACCAGCAGCCGCATCGCTAGCGCTCCTCCACAAAATCTTATCTCCTCAGTTTTTCTTCGCTGCGCCAGTTATTCACATGCCGACCTCCCCTGGGACACGCCGCCGCTGCCGCTTGCACCCACCGCCGCCGCGCACGCCACCGAATCTCGCCGCTCCCCCGGATCCCTTCACCACCCCGGCCATGGGCGCTGGCTCCCCCGCCTAGAATCCCCGCTCCCCCGGCCATGGTGCGCGCTACACACCCGCGCAACCACCGGGAATCCCACGATGGGCTCCTCTGCAGAGGAGCTAGCTCCGCGCCGTGCGCTCCAGCACCGACGCTCGTGCCGTTCAATGGCGACGGCGGCCATGGCCATGCTCACTCATGCTCCAACGCCGGCCGTCCTCGCGCAAGTCCCTTTTCCTCTGTATCTTCAGATCCCATCCCACCACCCGAGCGCCTCCTCCTCGCGCCCTCGTCGACGATCTGCAGACTGCAGTAGCAGCAGCAGGACCCCCGCCGGTGAGCTACCTCCTCCCTCCTTCCTCCTCCCTCATCCCCTTCTACCACCGGTGTACTGCCTCTCCTCACACTCTCTCTTACCTCTCGAACAGGAAGCAGCAGCTCCACCGCACAACAACGGCGCTGCGGGTGTCACTCTCGAGCGCCAGTTCACGGTCCCAGCGCCCATCTACCTGTGCAGCGCGGCCGCTAACTTGGGCAGCTCGATGAGGAACGCCGGCGGCGCCCGGGTGCCCTCGTGGATGGCCAGGCTC
>NC_041383.1:449772199-449856632 GCF_002162155.2 Triticum dicoccoides | reverse complement strand
GGCGGGCGGCGGGCGGCGGGCGGTGCGCAGTGAGGCTGGGCGGGGCGGGGCGGGGCAGGAGGTGGCGGCGGGATGGAGGTCGAGATGGGATCGGGGAGCAAGGGTCGTGCGGGCTGGGCTATTTTTTTTCTCTTTTCTCCTCCATGTACCGGTTCGGGGCTGACTTATGTTGAGGACTGCGGGTTGAATTCTCCAAAACGGAGGGACTTTTCTGCAAAAAAGCATGACGTACGACCAGAAGCGATAGCTGGTTTATTAGTAGGTAAAGATAAAGATAAAGATATATATATATATATATATATAACGGTCTAAAAATATTTAGAACAATTTTATATTTAATTTAATATCAACGAGCCTAAAAAGGCCAAGAGGTGGAAGGCAACTTGGGCCACAAAGGCCCAAGTGGGAAGGTGCATCCCTGCCCTAAGGAGGCCGAATAGGGGAGGTCCTATGTGATCTGCGTCAAATTGTTGCGCTTTTGCACAGACACGAATCCTTGGCGGGCTTTGTGGGCCGCGCGCGGGCGTTACCATTGAACGCGCCGTGAAAAATCAACAAAAAATAACAACATGGTGGGAATCGAACCCACGACCAGCGCCAGAGAAGACCGCGGAGCTAACCAGTGCGACAAGATATTGGTAGTGGAAGATTTTCAATATAATATTTAAAAGACGTGAATGGCAACGACAAAGTTGAAAGAAATATTCCCGAAAACGTGTGTGGGCTTGGAACACAAGATCCTCAAGTGGCCGAACCACGTGGCTACATGTTGTGTTCATAGATATGTTTTGTTTAAAATCCCAGCTTTTTACTTTTGGACATTGTGGATGATGTAACTTTGATATGAGTTTAATAAAGTGCGCCAAGTAGTTTTCAAAAAAAAAAAAACTATGGCGGCAAAAAAAAGTATTAATTTTTTCTAAAATTTTGAACGTGGTTTTCTTTTTCATAAAAGTAATTATATTTAGAAAAACTAATATTTTCAAATTTTGACAAAAATATTTTTAAAACACTAACCTTTTTGTGAAACCTAACCGTTTTCTTAAACGCGAACAATTTTTAAAAAAATTGAATATTTTTTGTCATTGTGATTTAAAAAAAATTCTAAAATTCCTAAACAGTTTTTCAAACACGGACATTTTTCTAAAATTGTGAACAAATTTTGGAAGTGCGAACATATTTTGACATTCCTCTACATTTTCTGAAACATGAACATCTTATGAATGAAATTCTGAATAGATTTTCAGAAACAGAACATTCTCCGAAATTTCTGAACATTTTCGGAAGACATGATCATAAAAAAATTTGAAAATGTGTTTTTTTAAATTACTAAACATTTTGCAATAGACAGACATTTTTTGAAATTGTGAAAAAAATTGAAAACAAGAACAATTTATGGAATTTGTAAAAAGACTTTTTGAAACACTGATATTTTTTAAAATTCTAAACAAAATTTGAAAACAAAAACATTTTTTTTCTGAAATTATTGAACATTTTTTAAAATTGTGAACAAAATTTGAAAACAAGAACATTTTATTAATTTCTAAAAAGACTTTTTGAAACACAAACTTTTTTCAAATTCTGAACATTTTTTGAAATTACTAAACATTTTTTAAAACACGAACATTTTTTTAATTTGTGAAGAAAATTTGAAAATAAGAACCTTTTATGAAATTTCTAAATAGACTTTTTGAGACACGAACATTTTTTAAAATTATAAACAAAATATGAAAATGGGAACATTTTTTGAAATTTCTTATTTTTTAAAAAATGGGAGCAATGTTTGAAAACGAAAACATGTTATAAAATTCTGAATAAATATTTGATTTTTTAATGAAACATGAAAAGGGAAAAATAAAAGGGCAAAGAAAAGGAAACAAAAAACAAAGACGAAAAATTAAAACGAAAAAACATAAAAAGAGAAGAAACAAAAAGGGAAAATAGAAAAACCAGTCGATCCAGATCCAGAAAAAAACCCAGCTGGAAACCACCTAGAAGATTCCCAAAACCAGAATCGCTCAATTGTTTGAAGGGGCCCGCCCATCTGAACACTCCTCGATGTGCCCCTATGCGTCACCTCGACTACTTGCCGCAACGAGCGGCAAATAGGAATTTCCACCGAATAGGAGTGGGGGAGGAGTCCAACTCCTCGCGCCCCTTGGTCGGCGCCCCAAGGAGGCTTTCCCTCCTCAGTGGAATCCCTCCCTCTCCCCTCTAACCTATATATACTTGAGGATATGTGCTCTTTTGACATACAAGTTTTGGAGTCTCCTCTAGTTCTTCTAGTTCTAGTTCTAGTTGGTCCACGAAGATGCAACCTTGTCTATTCCATCATGACTTACGTCCACAAAGGACTAGCCTCACTCGAGTTATATCTTCACGAGGTAGGCAATCTCCTTTCCCTTACAAACTCCTTGGTTCAACTCCACAATCTCTTGGAGGCTCCCAAGTAACAGCTAACCAATCTAGGAGACACCAATCTCCAAAAGGTAATAGATGGTGTTGTTGATAATGAACTCCTTGCTCTTGTGCTTCAAATGATAGTCTCCCGAACACTCAATCACTCTCTCACAGATTTGGCTTTGGTAGAAGATGGGATTGAATTGAAAGCAACTTGGGAAAGACTAGAAATCAAGGTTCAAATGTAGGATTGGAATCTCTTGATCTCAACACATGAGTAGGTGGTTCTCTCTATGAAAATGAGTAGTGGAAGTAGTGTTTCATTCTGATGCCTCTTTTAGAGAGTAAGTGGGGGTGGTGTAGCCATCACCCAAACATCAAACCATTACAAGTCTTTGACCCAACTCGGTGACACCGTACCATAATCTCGGTGAGACCGACTAGTGTAAAAGATTTGAATGTTGGAGGTTTTGGTGAGATCGATGAGAACATCTCGGTGCGACCAGTGCAATGGCTAGGGCAAGACCTCATTTCAGTAGTACTGACAGTTTCATCTCGGTAATTCTGAAATGAAGCAACTTCACACAAAAAAACTTGGTCACGCTATCTCGGTGAGACCGAGATCCATATTGGCAGAACCGAAATGCTAGGGTTTGGCTTAGGCAATGTATGTGATCAACTTGGTGAGTCCGAGATATAGATTTTTGGTGGGACAGAGATGACACTTTAGGGTTTTGGACACATGTGATGTGGAGAAGTGTTTGAGTATTTTTGGAGCAATATCACTAAGCACTTTAGCAATTGAGTCGTCTTCGAAACTTCACCCCCTTTTAATAGTATTAGATTTCCTATGGACTCAATGTGTTCTTGGATCACTTAACCAAAAATGTAGAGTCTTGGAGCTTTGCCAGTTCTTGTCCTTAGCATTTTAAAGGGGTCCACATCCTCATGTCCTTTCCATGCCATGGTTGAACTTATCTAAAATATACTAGATAGAAGTGTAAGTCTCAAATATGTATGTTGACATTAATTACCAAAACCAGCAAGGGAGCAAATGTGCTTTTACTCTACATAGGATATAGAAACTTCAGACGAACATGAAATTGAACTATATAGGTTGGAAAAATTCGTACACACCTTCAGGGTGTGCAGACAAATTATTGTTGAAGCAAACATTGAACCTATAATACACAGAGAAGCGTTGATGGGCCCTGTCTCCGAAATTGGCTATACGCCAAAATAATCTGAGATAGTATCCATTCACATAATTCAAGTTTATAACTTGATAGACCCTATGAAATATTTACATCTAAAGTGTAGTGATGGATCTATAGATTGACAAAGATAAATGTTTTATAATGCTTGACTTGTTGCAAATTGTGTATGACAAGATCAAGGAGTTGATTATGACAAGATTGTCTCATCATAATAATACTTAAAGTCGGGAATTAAACAAGATGTTACGAAATATTTCAGTTATGAGATATAACAGATGGATGTCAAAATGAATCCCAATGACATGGAAATAGAACCAAGGTTGTATATTTGATACAGTCCAAGGTAATTTTCTCGATCCATAGGATGCTAGTAAGTGGGCAAACTTCAAGAGATCCAGTAATGATCTGAAGCAAGCGTAGTGGAGTTGGAATATTTGTTTTGATGAATTGATCAAATTATATGATTTCATTGATAGAAACAAAGATGCTTGTATTTACAAGAAAGTAAGTGGGAGCATGATAATATTTCAATACACTATGTGTGCATGACACATTGTTGATTTGAATTTTTTGACACGGATTAAGACTTTATTGAAACTAGGTTTTCAGTACTTAGGAAATATAGTCCTTGTATTAAGCATTATAATCTATGGAGATAGTAGTGTCTAATAAGGGCTTAGCTAAAATACATGTTGATAAAGTACTAAAGCAGTTTAGTAAGAAAAATGCCAAGAAGAGTTTCTTGACAAAGTCGCATGGAAGGAGTTCTTAGGAAGAATCAATATCTTGAAATACTGGTGAGTGAAATACATGATTTTAATCACACTTGTGTTAATTCCATGGTATGTAAATAACCAGATATGTCTAGTACTCCAAGTAAGTTGTGAGTAAAGTCACCAGAATGACTAAATTGTTGATCATAGGACAACAGTGAAAATGTCGTTAGGTACTAACGACATGTTTCTCGCATGTGGAAAGGATGAAGAGATTGTTGTAAGGAGTTACATCAATATAGGCTCGTCGTAAGTAGTAAATCTATAAATTCTTCATCGGTGCTTCAAACGATTATCAGTTTCAGTTGAATGGTTAATGATGGCACAGTAAATTGGAATTGGTCCAAGAAGGTTAATGTGGTGAATTATATAATAGAAGGTTGAGTAGATTGTCACTTTATAAGTAACAATAGAGGGTGATGAATCAAAGGTTCTTTATGAACTTGGTATGGTTTCTAGATGAACGTGCAAATGGAAAACTATTCTTAATAGTGGTTCTATAGCTCAATCTAAGGAATCAAAGGTCCTACCAGTGATTCAATACATACAAAGTGTATTTCACATAAAGTATGAGTTCTTGTGAAAACATAATAGATGCATTGAAATGCAAAAGATACACACAATCTGATGATTCAGATTCGATAGGATGAAGTCTATACCACAAGCAAAGCATGGACTTACACTGAATTGCCATTGGTGTAAAAGTTAAAAGTGCTAACTAGATTATTGACTCTAGTGAAAGTGGGAGAATGTTTGAAATATGCCCTAGAGGCAATAATATTGTATTATTATATTTCCATATTCATAATTAAGTGTTTATATTTCATGGTATAACTGCTATGATCCTGGAATATGTGATTTAGTGGAAAACTCATATGCGCGTGTGAAATGATAAACGGATAGAATAAAGGTTCCTAGTCTCGCCTCTAATACTAGATCAAGTGTTTTTGGTGATCATGTTTTATGGATCTTAGAATATCTTTAAGTGTAACGATAGTCCTAGAACAACACTAAGATTATGACGTTGGAAGAACGATCATATTGAATCAAACCAAACTTGTTTGTTATAAATTGAGATAACATCGTCTGTAATCAATTATAATAACACAGAGTGTTAACATGTGATTTTTCTTCTTAGACCATGAGAGTATGATGGTCACTTCTTATCGTATAGTTGACTTTGGGGCTGGTCAAACATCATCTGTAACACGGTGATCATAACGAAAACTTGTAGGCTCACCGGAAAGTTTGACAAGTGGCTGGATAGCTCAAGAGTGGGATTTGCTCCTCGGGTGATGGAGAGATATTATAAGGGCCCTCTCGGTGTGGTGGCATCCATCGTCATCTAGCCAGACATAGGTGATTATATCATGGGGATGCCAGAACACAATAATGAGAAAGAAGAACAAAACAGGTAACGAGGATTTTGGTATAGTGAGCATAGTGATGACTCAAGAGGATACCGATGCATCCTGGGTTTTGTGAAGTATCGTGAAGAAAAGGGAAGATCACATGATAACCATAGGTTCACTCAAATATCATTTGTGTGCTCATAGGGATCAATATGGACGTCCACAATTCCGTTGTCGGTCATTGAACGAAGGGTTTGATTCATGTCTATGAGTTACCGAACCTATGGTGTCACAAGCTTAAGGAAACCATGATCTGTTGAGTGTTAGTAGGATGGGAGTGATGAGAATATATTTGTGGAATTTTTTCATCAATATTCGGAATAGTTCCAAGAGGATCCGGAAGCGTTTCGGGGTCACCGGAAGGGTTTCGGTGAATATCGGGCAATACCGGGTATTACCGATAAATATATATAAGTTGAAAATGTTTATGGTGATGTTAAGTTATATATAAAATGGGCTGAAAGTATTGAGAATAATTTTATATTTAATTTAATATCAACAGGCCTAAAAAGGCCGAGAGGTGGAAGGCAACTTGGGCCACAAAGGCCCAAGTGGGAAGGCGCCTCCCCTCCCTAAGGAAGGAGGCCGGATAGGAGTGAGGCTTCCCTCCTTGGTGTCAACCCTCCCCATCCCCTCTAACCTATATATACTTGAGGATTTGTGCTCTTTTGACACACACGTTTTGGAGCCTCCTCTAGTTCTTGTAGTTCTAGTTTTAGTTGGTCCTAGTTGACTAATTAGAGCTAGAATAATATCTAATCCTCATAATTAGAAACCCCGTGTGGTTATAATATCCTCCCTCTAATTCTCCGTCGACAATTAGCTCTAGATGGTGAAGCATTGCCGGATGGTGAAGGTTGCACGCTTGTAACCAAGTAGAAAGGTCGTACTTTCATTTTGCGGTTCGAGGGATTGTTCGGGGGCAGTTTGCGGGATTGTTTGTTGATGGTTTGATGGACTCCAAGTACGATCTACACCAACACGTTCTTCTTCTGCTACAACTCGGTGACAACAACGATTGTAATCCCAACCCTTTATGCATCTTTATATTAATCTTGGGTGTGTGTTGGTGCGCTTTTTTTTGTTTTTACTATGTTTCCTAGCACCACCTTGTTTACCCATGCATTGTCCGGCCCTGGGTCAACCTACTGGTACCCATCCCAGTGGGTTGCCTTGTTGATAAGGATGGTGCTACTTGTGAGCTGCGTTGGGACTTCCTCGAAGAGGAGAGAATGAAGCAGTACCGTAGAGATAAGTATTTCCCTCAGTTAAGAACCAAGGTTATCAATCCAGTCGGAGAACCACACAGAACCTTGTTAGCAGCACCTGCACACACAAAAGAAAATACTTGCACCCAATACAAACAAGGGGGTTGTCAATCTCCTCAGCGGTTATTTGCAAGCATCATATCTCGTAGTGGTAGGTAAATATATAAATTGCAAAAAAAGTGCAGCAAGGTATTTTTGTGTTTTTGTATGTGTAAAAAGTAGACCCAAAGGCCATAGTTTTCACTAGAGGCTTCTCTCTCGAGCACATAACATATGGTGGGTGACCAAATTACCGTTGGGGAATTGATAGAAAAGCGCATAGTTATGACGATATTCGAGGCAATGATCATGTATATAGGCATCACATTCGAGACAAGTAGAGGCACTCCCGCCTACATCTACTACTATTACTCCACCCATCGACCGCTATGCAGCATGCATCTAGGGTATTAAGTTGATAAAAACAGAGTAACGCCTTAAGCAAGATGACATGATGTAGACAAAGTAAACCCAAGAAATATGAATAAACCCCATGTGTTTATCCTTAATGGCAACAATGCAAATATGTGGCCTTTCCCTTTCTGTCACTGGGATGGAGCACCGCAAGATTGAGCCCATCACAAAGCTCCCCACCCATTACAAGATAAATCAACCTAGTTGGCCAAACTAAAAGGATAGATCGAAGAGACATACAATGTTATAATAATCATGCATGAAATAATTCAGAAAATAATCAACTACTATTCCTGAATAATCTGATCATAATTCATCGGATCCCGACAATCACACTGAGAAACAAGATCACATCAAATAGAACTCCAAGAACATCGAGGAGAACATTGTATTGAAGATCAAAGAGAGAGAAGAAACAATCTAGCTACTAGATATGGACCCGTAGGTCTGTGGTAAACTACTCACCATCATTGGGCGATAGCAAGGATGATGTAGAAGCCCTCCGTGATCAATTCCCCTTTTGGCATAGTACCCAAAAAGGCCTCCAGATGGGATCATAGAATAACAGAATCTTGCAGCGGTGGAAAAAAGTGTTTGGGGTGGCTCTCTGTTGGTTTCCCAATTTTAGAGAATTTATAGAGGTGGAATTAGGTCAGACGGAGCCATGTGGGGCCCACAAGTTAACAGGGTGCGCCCTGCTACCTTGTCGTCTCCTTGCTTCTCGTCTGATCTCCCAAAGCTTCTAGGGTCTCTTTTGTCCAGAAAAAACAATCATCCAAAAGTTTCATAGCGTTTGGACTCCGGTTGGTACTGATTTCCTGGAAAACAAAAAAACCAGAAAATAATAGCTAGCACTTGGCAATGGGTTAATCAATTAGTCCCAAAAAATGATATAAAATAGCACAAAAAGTCATATAAAACATCCAAGATCAATAATATAATAGAATGGAACAATCAAAAAATGTAGATAGGTTGGAGATGTATCAGGTGGACGGTCCTATTGGCTGCTAGGCGTACACGTTTTCTCTGCTAGGTAAAAGCATGTAATAGAATTGCCTTCTTCTTTGCGACAAATTGTGTGTGGTGTCACTATTTATACCAAATCGTCATCACACTGTTTCCACATGTTAGATGCCATGTCGTGGGTTCATGCGGCTCATTTTCCTACATGATGTCATCATCTTTATCTCGTATTCTTCCATGTATGATTTTCTTCTCCATGTTGTGCTTCCCTTTCACGAGTGTTGCCTCGCTTGACATCATCCACCCCTCGCTTTGCTCTGTTGGGAGTTATCTTCGAGCTTGGACCTACCACCATGATTCACCTTCCTACATATCGTATGGTATGCAGCTTGTCCTTCCTGGTAGCTGAAGTTCGGATCTGGCTTCCATCTTTCCTCTCTTTGGTATTTCTTTTTACCTAATCTTGCTCTCCATTTCCATTCATTCTTTCAAGCCTTACAACCTTATTTTTGTTATTAAGGTGAGCTGCTACTTCACTTGTTCATGCCTTTGTTCTTGCTCTTTTCACCTTGCTTCTGAAGTTTTTGTGTCTATTTCATTTTTTGCCACACACACACCCTTCCTTAATCACTTTTTTTTTACCTCATTTGGTCTTAGCGTTAGACCGCATGGCCGGTTTCCTAGGTTCTCATTATACCTAAACGCATCTATGTGCTCGGAAATCACGTGCTTTGCTCCACATAGCATACTAAGCTAATGCTAATCTACTACTCATTGGACCAGATCGGGGTGGCACAACCTTTTATCCTCTATTTTTTCTTGTGCTTTTTAGGTCGGTATTTGTTTTTCTTGCATGCTTGTTCTACTTGTGAAGTGGATCAAGGGATGGAATCTTCTTCTTAGATGGACGAGGAGTTGTTTGTTGATCTGCTCCCCATGGTGAGATCTTATTGGTGCGTGCTTCCGTGCAACTTGATTATCCCGACGTGGTGTATCTTTATAATGCACTACCTGTTCTTTGGATATGAAGTTATATGCAACCAGTACTAGCATCAGCATGCACCTTATAATAAAGCAAGTTGTAGGCACTCTTGGCCTTATAGTCGACCAAACCACCACTTATGAAGAGGAACAAATAACCTCCTTGGTTGGATTAAAATCCAATGTTCAAAGTCATGTAAACATGCACATCTAGAAAGGAGGGATTTTATGGAGCATATTTCACATCAACTAGATAGGCTATTGAGTTAGCCAGCCTAGCTGCCTTGTCTTACATGCAAAAACATAAGTTAATAATCATTGATGATATCAACATGTTTTCTCTTAGAAAATGCGGAAAATCTTTGATACATGTAAAATCATGGTAGGTTATTTTTGAACATATTGTAGTTAAGCTCAGATCTTAAATATCTCATATCACCCAAGATGCAAGGTTTTTAAAGCTAGCGCTGGTCCACAGACTTGTCATTGCCAGAAATCGGCACATGAAAGCCCTTATCAGAAGGTCAGGAAAAATTCCATCTTAAAACACATATTGTTAACTGTCATCTCACACACTAAACTTGGTTTTCTCTTTAAAGCACGGCTTTTCTTTCACATTGCTGGGTAAAATAATGAAAATATGGAATTTAGATATGACAGTGGAGAATATACTCCAAATAAGATGCCATTGTCGGATCCTCCTACATATGAGAAGCCCTCTTCTAGGTAAATAAAAGTAAGTATTTACACCATCGTTTACATAACCTATGGTGCTTCTCCCAAACGTTGTGAACAACAGCATGAGTGCAAGGAATGGAAATCTTCGTGTTCATCAAGCTCTCTTTTCTAAAAACAGAAGTTGTGCTAACGTTTGGAAGACAAGTACAGACCAAACAAATTTAGTAGATTGGGTTGTGTTTGTATAGCAATCACAGGACTCATGATCTTCCTATGGTAGACTTTCTTTGTGAGTGCCACTTCTTATGATGCTGAAATAATGAATGCGAACTTGGATAGTGATACGTCTCCAACATATCTATAATTTTTTATTGTTCCATGCTATTATATTATCTGTTTTGGATGTTTTATATGCATTAATATGCTATTTTATATGAGTTTTGGAACTAACCTACTAACCTAGAGCCAAGTGTTGGTTTATGTTTTTTCCTTGTTTTTGAGTTTTGCAGAAAAGCAATATCAAACGGAGTCCAATTGAGATGAAAATTTATGACGATTGTTTTTGGACCAAAGGAAGCCCACGGAGTACCGGAGATGCACCAGAAGAGTGTCGAGGCCACTACAAGGGTGGAGGGCGCCCCCACCCCCCTAGGGCGCGCCCTCCGACCTTGTGGGCCCCTCGTGGACTCCCCTGACTTGTTCTCGACGCCAACACCTCTTATATATCCCCAAACCTCCAGAACAGAACCTAGATCAGAAGTTCCGCCGCCTCAAGCCTCTGTAGCCACCAAAAAAGAAACGGGGCCCTGTTCCGGCACCCTGCCAGTGGGGAGAATCGTCACCAGTGGCCATCTTCATCATCCCGGCGTTCTGCATGACGAGGAGGGAGTAGCTCACCCTCGGGGCTGAGGGTATGTACCAGTAGCTATGTGTTTGATCTCTCTCTCTCTCTCTCTCATGTTCTTGATTTGGCACGATCTTGATGTACCATGAGCTTTGCTATTATAGTTGGATCTTATGATGTTTCTCCCCCTCTACCTTCTTGTAATGGATTGAGTTTTCCCTTTGAAGTTATCTTATCGGATTGAGTCCTTAAGGATTTGAGAACACTTGATGTATGTCTTGCATGTGCTTATCTGTGGTGACAATGGGATATTCACGTGACCCCCTTGATGTATGTTTTGGTGATCAACTTGCGTGTTCTGTCACCTTGTGAACTTATGCATAGGGGTTGGCACATGTTTTTGTCTTGACTCTCTGGTAGAAACTTTGGGGCAATCTTTGAAGTTCTTTGTGTAGGTTTGAATAGATGAATCTGAGATTGTGTGATGGATGTCGTATAATCAAACCCCCGGATACTTGTGGCGACATTGGAGTATCTAGGTGACATTAGGGTTTTGGTTGATTTGTGTCTTAAGGTGTTATTTTGGTACGAACTCTAGGGTTGTTTGTGATACTTATACGAATAGCCCAATAGATCGATCAGAAAGAATAACTTTGAGGTGGTTTTGTACCCTACAATAATTTCTTCGTTTGTTCTCCGCTATTAGTGACTTTGGAGTGACTCTTTGTTGCATGTTGAGGGATTGTCATATGATCTAATTATGTTATCATTGTTGAGAGAACTTGCACTAGTGAAAGTATGAACCTTAGGCCTTGTTTCGAAGCATTGCAATACCGTTTTCGCTCACTTTTACCACTTGCTACCTTGTTGTTTTTATATTTTCAGATTACAAAAACCCATATCTACCATCCATATTGCACTTGTATCACCATCTCTTTGCCGAACTAGTGCACCTATACAATTTACCATGGTATTGGGTGTGTTGGGGACACAAGAGACTCTTTGTCATTTAGTTGCAGGGTTGTTTGAGAGAGAGACCATCTTCATCCTACGCCTCCCATGGATTGATAAACCTTTGGTCATCCACTTGAGGGAAATTTGCTACTCTCCTACAAACCTCTGCACTTGGAGGCCCAACAATGTCTACAACAAGAAGGTTGCATAGTAGACATCAATCTCTTTTCTGGCACCTTTGCCGGGGAGGCTAGGTAAGCGGCACTAACACCCCGTCAACTAAGCTCTTTTCTGGCGCCGTTGCCGGGGAGGTTAGTGCTTGAAGGTATATCTTTAGATCATGCAATTGAATCTTTTAGTTTCTTGTTTTATCACTAGGTTAGTCTATGAAAGAAAAACTACAAAAAATTGAATTGAGGTTGCCTCATATGCTTCATCTTTTTAATGTCTTTCGTGAAAATAAGGATTCTGATAATTGTGCCAAAGTGTTAGAAGAAGAATGCATTAAAATGTTTGGCACTAAATCTTTGAACGATGAGCATGATTGCAGTGTTTTTAGTATGAGTTCTTTGAATATCCATGATGCTAATGATATGCAAAGCTACAAGCTTGGGGATGCTATGTTTGATGAATATGATATTTTTAGTCCCCCAAGTTTTGATGAGCAAATTTATTATGATGAAAGCATGCCTTCTATCTATGATGATTATTGTGATGACATGTATGCCATAAATAATAATGATAACCATGAAACTTGTCATCATGATTTTAATTTTAAATTGGATTATGCCCCTCATGATAGTTATTTTGTTGAGTTTGCTCCCACTACTGTTGATGAGAATGGATTTGCTTATGTGGAGAGTAGTAAAATTTCTATGCTTGTGCATCATGAAAATAATGCTTTATGTGATATTTATATTGTTGAATTCATTCATGATGCCACTGAAAATTATTATGAGAGAGGAACATGTGCTCTTACATATTGCAATAATATCAAGTTTCCTCTCTATGTGTTGAAATTTTTGAAGTTGCACTTGTTTTGCCTTCCTATGCAAGTTGATTCTTGTTCCCATAAGTTGTTCGCTCACAAAATCCCTATGCATATGAAGTGGGTTAGACTTAAATGTCTTAGTCATATTCTTTGTGGTTCAATTCTTATCTTTTATGTGACCATCATTGAAATCATCATGCCTAGCTAAAAAGGAAATAAAGAAAATCACTTGTTGCGAGACAAACCAACATTTATACCTACTGTTTTGGTGTCTACACATGATTAAGATACTGTAGTAATCATGTTTGATAGCTTTTGTTTCAATAAAGTGCCAAGTAAGACCTTTGGGATGGCTTACGGTGATAGTTGTTTTGATCTTGCTGAGAAACATAAATTTTTGCACCCAGGAAAATAGTTTTAATAATTCACAGAAGAATGATTTTGATCTGATTCTTTTTGCATATGGTTGGTAAGCACATTACCCAGGTATTCCTAATATTTCAGAATTTTTGGATTTACAGAAGTATTGGAGAGTTACATATTACTATAGACTGTTCTGTTTTTGACAGATTCTGTTCTTCGTGTGTTGTTTGCTTATTTTGATGAATCTATGAGTAGTATCGGAGGGTATGAACCATAGAGAAGTTGGAATACAGTAGATATTACACAAATGTAAATAAATATGAGTTCACAACAGTACCAAAAGTGGTGATTAATTTTCTTATACTAACGGAGCTTATGAGATTTTCTGTTGAGTTTTGTGTTGTGAAGTTTTCAAGTTTTGGGTGAAGTTTTGATGGATTACGGAATAAGGAGTGGCAAGAGCCTAAGCTTGTGGATGTCCAAGGCACCCCAAGGTAATTTTTAAGGACAACCAAGCATCTAATTAATCTTGGGGATGCCTGGATGGTATCCTCTCTTTCGTCTTTGTTCATCAGTAACTTTACTTGGAGCTATATTTTTATTCACCACATGATATGTGTTTTTCTTGGAGCGTCATTTTATTTTATTAGTATTTACTTGATGTTATTCAGAGGCATGTTTTATATATTTTAGTTCAATAAAAAATTCAAGTATAGCCTTTACCATGCTTATTTTACAAGTCTATATGTTGCTGTTTCGAAAACAGAAAGTTTGCTGTTATGCTTTGAATATTGGTGAATAGTCAGAACATGATAAAATCTTGAAATTTTGGGACAATGAGTAACAACAAATTTTCTATAGTGTGGTAATTGTTTGGAATTTTTGGAGTTAGGGAAGTATGATTCCTCTTGCATTCTTTACAGACTGTCCTGTTTAGACAGATTGTTGTTATGTTTGCATTGTTTGCATATGTTTGCTTGTTAATGATTCTATTTGAGGATAGGAGTGTTAAATATGCAGAGGCATCTAGTAGGCAATATCAAATAATAATTTTAGTGATTTTCTACAGTAGAGAATGATAAGGTTATTGCGTTGATTTATACTAACTTACCTCACGAGTTCTTGTTGAGTTTTGTGTGGATGAAGTTTTTAAGATTTAGGGAAACTGTGATATAAAAGGAATTAAGGAGACACAAAAGCTCAAGCTTGGGGATGCCCAAGTCATCCCTAATTAATATTTCAAAAAGTCGCAAGCATCTAAGCTTTGGGATGCCCCGGTTATCATCCCACCTTTCTTCTTCAACAACTATCGGTCAGTTTTGGTTGAGCCTAAGTTTTTGCTTCTTCACATGATATGTGCTATCCTTGCAATGTCATTTTGTTTTGATTTGCTTGTTGTCTGAATAATATCCCAAGATCTGAAATTATTAAATTTTAGAGAGTCTTCACATAGTTACATAATTATTCGACTACTCATTGATCTTCACTTATATCTTTCGGACTAGTTTGTCATTTGCTCTAGTGCTTCACTTATATCTTTTTAGAGCATGGCAGTGATTTTATTTTCAAAAAATTAATGAACTCTCATGCTTCACTTATATTATTTTGAGAGTCTTAAACAGCATGGTAATTTGCTTAGGTTATGAATTTAGTCCTAATATGATGGGCATCCAAGAGGGATATAATAAAAACTTTCATATAAAGTGCATTGAATACTATGAGAAGTTTGATTCCTTATGATTGTTTTGAGATATGAATATGATGATATTAGAGTCATGGTAGTGGAGTAGTTGTGAATTTGATAAATACTTGTGTTGAGGTTTGTGATTCCCGTATCATGCATGTATGGTGAACTGTTATGTAACTAAGTTGGAGCATGAGATATTTTTTGATTGTCTTCCTTATGAGTGGGGGTCGGGGACAAGCGATGCTCTTTTCCTATCAATCTATCCCCTAGGAGCATGCGCATAGTGCTTTGTTTCGATGACTAATAGATTTTTTAATAAGTATGTGAGTTCTTTATGACTAATGTTGAGTCCATGGATTATACGCAGTCTCACCCTTCGACCATTGCTAGCCTCTCTTGTGCCACGCAACTTTCGCCGGTACCATACACCCACCTATACCTTCCTCAAAATAGCGACCATACCTACCTATTATGGTATTTCCATAGCCATTCCGAGATATATTGCCATGCAACTTTCCACCATTCGATTTATTATGACACGCTTCATCATTGTCATATTGCTTTGCATGATCATGTTGTTGACAATGTATTTGTGGAAAAGCCAACGTTCATAATTTTGTCATACATGTCACTCTTGATTCATTGCACATCCCGGTACACCATTGGAGGCATTCATATAGAGTCATATTTTGTTCTAAGTATCGAGTTGTAATTCTTGAGTTGTAAGTAAATAAAAGTGTGATGATCTTCATTATTAGAGCATTGTCCGAGTGAGGAAAGGATGATGGAGACTATGATTCCCCCACAAGTAGGGATGAGACTTCGGACAAAAAAATAAAAAAAAAGAGGCAAAAAAAGAGAAGGGCAAAAAACAAAAAAATGAGAGAAAAAGAGAGAAGGGGAAATGCTACTATCCTTTTACCACACTTGTGCTTCAAAGTAGCACCATGATCTTCATGATAGAGAGTTTCCTATGTTGTCACTTTCATATACTAGTGGGAATTTTTCGTTATACAACTTGGCTTGTATATTCCAATGATGGGCTTCCTCAAATCGCCCTAGGTCTTCATGAGCAAGCAAGTTGGATGCACACCCACTTAGTTTTTCTTTTTGAGCTTTCATAAACTTATAGCTCTAGTGCATCTGTTGCATGGCAATCCCTACTCACTCACATTGATAACTATTGATGGGCATCTCCATAGCCCGTTGATACGCCGAGTTCATATGAGACTATCTCCTTCTTTTTGTCTTCTCCACAACCACCATATTCTATTCCACCTATAGTGCTATGTCCATGGCTCACGCTCATGTATTGCGTGAAAGTTGAAAAAGTTTGAGAACATCAACAGTATGAAACGATTGCTTGGCTTGTCATCGGGGTTGTACATGATTTGAATATTTTGTGTGATGAAGATGTAGCATAGCCAGAATATACGAGTTTGTAGGGATAGCTTGCTTTGGCCATGTTATTTTGAGAAGACATGGTTGCTTTATTAGTATGCTTGAAGTAGTATTATTTTTATGTCAATGTCAAACTTTTGTTTTGAATCTTACGTATCTGAACATTCATGCGACAATAAAGAGAATTACATGGATAAATATGTTAGGTAGCATTCCACATCAAAAATTCTGTTTTTATCATTTACCTACTTGAGGACGAGCAGGAATTAAGCTTGGGGATGCTTGATACGTCTCCAATGGATCTATAACTTTTTATTGTTCCATGCTATTATATTATCTGTTTTGGATGTTTTATATGCATTAATATGCTATTTTATATGATTTTTGGGACTAACCTATTAACCTAGAGCCTAGTGACAGTTTCTGTTTTTTCCTTGTTCTTGAGTTTCACAGAAAAGGAATATCAAACGGAGTCCAATTGAGCTGAAAATTTACGATGATGGTTTTTGGACCAAAAGAAGCCCACGGAGTACCGGAGATGCACCAGAAGAGTCCCGAGGACACCACAAGGGTGGAGGGCATCCCCACCCCCCTAGGGCGCGCCCTCCGACCTTGTGGGCCCCTCGTGGACTCCCCTACTTGTTCTTGATGCCAACACCTCTTATATATCCCCAAACCTCCAGAACAGAACATAGATCGGGAGTTCCGCCGGCGCAAGCCTCTATAGCCACCAAAAACTAATCGGGACCCTGTTCTGGCACCCTACCGGAGGGGGAACCATCACTAGTGGCCATCTTCATCATCTCGACGCTCTCCATGACGAGGAGCGAGTAGTTCACCCTCGGGGATGAGGGTATGTACCAGTATCTATGTGTTTGCTCTCTCTCTCTCTCTCTCGTGTTCTTGATTTGGCATGATCTTGATGTACCACGAGCTTTGCTATTATAGTTGGATCTTATGATGTTTCTCCCCCTCTACCTTCTTGTAATGGATTGAGTTTTCCCTTTGAAGTTATCTTATCGGATTAAGTCTTTAAGGATTTGAGAACACTTGATGTATGTCTTGCATGTGCTTATCTGTGGTGACAATGGGATATTCACGCGATCCACTTGATGTATGTTTTGGTGATGAACTTGCGGGTTCTGTGACCTTGTGAACTTATGCATAGGGGTTGGCACACGTTTTCGTCTTGACTCTCCGGTAGAAACTTTGGGGCACTCTTTGAAGTTCTTTGTGTTGGTTTGAATAGATGAATATGAGATTGTGTGATGCATATTGTATAATCAAACCCACAAATACTTGTGGTGACATTGGAGTATCTAGGTGACATTAGGGTTTTGGTTGATGTGTGTCTTAAGGTGTTATTTTAGTACGAACTCTAGGGCTGTTTGTGACACTTATAGGAAAAGCCCAATAGATTGATCAGAAAGAATAACTTTGAGGTGGTCTCGTACCCTACAATAATCTCTTCGTTTGTTCTCCGCTATTAGTGACTTTGGAGTGACTCTTTGTTGCATGTTAAGGGATTGTCATATGATCTAATTATGTTATCATTGTTGAGAGAACTTGCACTAGTGAAAGTATGAACCTTAGGCCTTGTTTCGAAGCATTGCAATACCGTTTTCGCTCACTTTTACCACTTGCTACCTTGCTGTTTTTATATTTTCAGATTACAAAAACCCATATCTAGCATCCATATTGCACTTGTATCACCATCTCTTCAACGAACTAGTGCACCTATACAATTTACTATTGTATTGGGTGTGTTGGGGACACAAGAGACCCTTTGTTATTTTGTTGGAGGGTTGTTTAAGAGAGACCATCTTCATCCTACGCCTCCCACGGATTGACAAACATTAGGTCATCCGCTTGAGTGAAATTTGCTATTGTCCTACAAACCTCTGCACTTGGAGGCCCAACAACGTCTACAAGAAGAAGGTTGCGTAGTAGACATCAAATAGTACCTTATATCGTATTTTGTACGTACTAGATGACTCATTGCGCCAATTGGCATGGAGACCAACTACAACCTAGAAGTTAAGCGAACTATTTGAATGATGTTTTTCCTTGACTGTGTGCAAATGATTATGTTCATATTGCATTTCTATTTGCCTTGACAGTGATCATGTCACATAGCTTTCTTTGGCGATTTGTTTTTGATGACATGAGACTTTTTCATGAGTTTGAAGCATGCTTGGCTCACCCGAGTGGTTGTCCGGGATTTCTATGTGGACGGATGGTTGTTTGCTCTGCTCGAGGGCGTCGTCTCACACGACCGTTCACACACGCCGGCCTAGAGTGAGTCGCATTACCAGCGTCCTTCAGCCCATGCCAAGCTACTTAAACCCCGTCAAGCCATTGCCGAACATAACATATCATTTTGTAAATATCATTTTCACACATATCATCCGATATGGACCAAAATATCGACTGATATGTCTGATATCTGACCTAATATGTCCATTGATATAGACCGGTATGTCGATGAACACAACTATTCATTAGAAAGTGGTGAAAAAAATATTATATATTTACAACTTCATCATATTATGAAAGTCATGCAAAATGCTCTATAGAACACATATAAAGTGCATTGTTCTTAAACCTAGAGTGAGGATTTTGTGAAACTATCTTAAATAGTTTATTAAGTAACAATCCACAAACTAGTAATTTAAAATTGTTATGCAAGAGTGTTGACACCATACATTTGCTTTTATTAAAAAGACATTTTTGCCAAGATTACTGGAACAAAAATCTAGATATGTTTCGTCTGATATATCTACATATCATCCGATATATCACCCGATATCCGACATCTGATATTCAAGCCAAACTGATATGAACCCGATATACGATAGTATGAACCTTGTTGGCGTAACTTCAAAATAAAAGCTAATAGAACCACTAGCAGTAACATGTATCTACATGCCAAATTAACCAGACCGGTCACTCCATTGAACCATCTCCGACAATCGGTACCATACAAGTAGGTTGTACCATCGTGATATAAGGGTCTGGGATATCATTGATAGTCAGCTAGAAGCAGAAACCCCCTCCCCTCCATAGGCCTGCTCGCCAGGCCTTCCCCCCATCCACTTTTCCATCATAGTGTCAAATTCCACCCAAATGACATCTAGTAGCACCACCAATTATCGCCTACACGGACTGAGAGGAGATGGGTCCCTGGGCGTTACGGGCAGCCAAGCATTCTGAAATCGCTTCCTCAGCGGCAACAGTGTGGTGAGCTATCATTAGCACATCACCACGAGATGGCCGGTAATAGGGATAAACGGAAAGGCAGGGTGGACGTTATAACAAAAGCAAGTCATGTAGGTATTTTGTAGCGAATTCATCATGGAAGGTTTCACCTAGGACGATAAAATGCTTCGCCATGGTTGTTCCAAGCCTTCTGCTCCTCGTGCATGTTGATAAGTTTCACTGATGTTGCTTCCTGACTGGTCGGCATGAACCAATTGTATTCGCTATTAGCGATAGCAAAATGACCGAGCAGGGATGGTGTTACGTCCATTCATGAGGCAACTACCTATGCCCCACCTCATGGAGTCAGAGCAAGTCGCCTCTGATGCGTTGCACCATCGAAGAAGAGAGGTGATACTTGTGAGCTGCGATGGGATTTTCCTTGAAGAGGAAGGGTGAAGAATATATTAGCAGATAGTATTTCCCTCAGTAGAGAACCAAGGTTATCGAACCAATAGGAGATCCACGCAAAAAACCGTCGACAATACCTACACACACAAGAGCAAATCATTGCACCCAACACGGGCAAGAGGGTTGACAATCCCCTTGTACTTGTTAATTGCAAGGATCAAATCTGATAGTAGTAGATAGATAAATTGCAAAGTAAAATAAAAGTAAATAAATTGCAGAAATGTGTTTAGGGTTTTAGTAATATGGTTAAAATAGACCCGGGGGCGTAGTTTTCACAAGAGGCGCCTCTCTCATGCATATGGTGGGTAGACAAATTACTGTTGGGCAATTGATAGAAAAGTGTTATGGAAATATGCCCTAGAGGCAATAACAAAGTTGTTATTATATTTCCTTATTCACGATAAAGGTTTATTATTCATGCTAGAATTGTATTGACGGGAAACTTAAATACATGTGTGGATACATAAACAAATATCATGTCCTTAGTAAGCCTCTACTAGACTAGCTCGTTGATCAAGAGATGGTTAATGTTTCCTAATGATAGAGATGTGTTGTCACTTGATAACAGGATCGCATCATTAGGAGAATGATGTGATGGACAAGACCCATCCACTAGCACATCATATGATTGTTCAGTTTATTGCTACTGCTTTCTTAATGTCTAATACATATTCCTTTGACCATGAGATCATGCAACTCCCGGATATCGGAGGTATACCTTGTGTGCTACCAAACGTCACTACATAACTAGGTGATCATAAAGATGCTCTACAGGTATCTCCGAAGGTGTCTTTTGAGTTGGCATGGATCAAGATCGGGATTTGTCACTCCGTGTATCGGAGAGGTATCTCTGGGCCCTCTCGGTAATACACATCACAAGAAGCTTGCAATAAAAGTGCCTACGGAGTTAGTTACGAGATGATGTATTATGGAACAAGTAAAGAGACTTGCTATTAACAAGATTGAACTCGGTATGAAGATACCGATGATCGAATCTCAGGCAAGTAACATACCGACAGACAGAGGGAATTACGTATGTTGTCATGAAGGTTCGACCGATAAAAGATCTTCGTAGAATATGTAGGAACCAATATGGGCATCCAGGTCCCGCTATTGGTTATTTACCAGAGAGGCGTCTCGGTCATGTCTACATCATTCTCGAACCCGTAGGGTCCGCACACTTAACGTTCGTTGACGATATAGTATTATATGAGTTATGTGAGTTGGTGACCAAATGTTGTTCGGGGTCCCGGATAAGATCACAGACATGACGAGGAGCTACGGAATAGTCCGAAGGTAAATATTAATATATAAGACGGTGCTATTTTGTCACCGGAAAGGTTTCGGGATGTACCGGGTATTCATCAAAGTGCCGGAAGGGGTTCCGGGAGGCCACCAGTAAGTGTTGGGCCTTATGGGACAAAGGGGGAGCACACCAGCCCACAAGGGGGCTGGCGTGCCACTCCACCCCTGCCCACGCGCCAAGGGAGGGAAGGAAGGGGGAGGCGCCCTAAGGCAGCCAGCCCCCTTTCCTTCCCCTCATGTCCATATATGGAAGGGGGCGCGGCTAGGCAGGCCCTAGGGCTGGCCGCCTACCTTTTGGGGGCGCCCTAGGGTTGCCTCCTCTCCCCCCTCCAGATATATATATGAGGGGAGGGAGAGGGAAACACACACCATGATTCCTAAGCCGTGTGCAGTGCCCCTCTCCCTCTAGTTTGTCATCGGTCATAATTTTCGTAGTGCTCTGTGAAGCCCTGCGGAGATAAGTGCACCACCACCGTCACCACACCATCGTGATGCTGGAACTCATCTACTACTTCACCTGTCTTGCAGGATCAAGAAGACGAGGATATCATCGAGCTGAACATGTGCTGAACATGGAGGCCCCGTACGTTTGATACTTGATCGGTTGGATCTTGAAGGTGTATGAATACATCAACGTGTTGATAAACGCTTCTGCTATACGGTTCTGGCACCCCGGCTCAGAGAGACCGGAACACCCCATATTCCAGCCCAGAGATCGAGGAGAAGTCTTTGGAATACGACCCTACTTGACATAGAACAAATCTGCTCTCATTACAAAGGATAATAAATACACGGGTCTGATGTTACAACTAATCATATCAGCATGGTGACACTACGCCTGCGATACTACACTTTCTCTATGCTAGCAGCAGAACAACTCGTAGCAGTAGAACACTTCTAGTAGCGGAACAACGACGAAGGTGGTGAACTCCACTCCGCAGGGATTCTGGCTGGGACACGATCTAGCGCGCATGAACGAAAACCTCAACAAACAATCAATCAATCACGACATCACCTGCAATCTGGCATGACACGCCAGGTCAGTATATTGAATGTACTTGCAAGCTCACAACAACCAAAAGCATCAAGGCAAAACAACAACATGGCATTAAACAAGTTAATTAATTTAACAACTACTATGATACAAAAGAAGCTACTAAGCATGATATGAAACTACTACAATGCTGATAAATCAACATCTCCAATCTCAATAACTATCTCACTCTTGGCTATCCGGCCAAGCAATATATATACCATCTCGATGACCTCGTGATCCACCTGCTCACCTCATGAGCAAAACACCCACCTGATCACCTCATGATCAATACCTCCACGTGATCACCTCGTGACTGCATCACAGGCTGAATGATCATCCTCGAGATCATCTCAACATCATCATCGGCATCCTGCCAAACTATTACTTCTCACAATATATCAACATATGAATAACCTATAAGTCATTCCGTCATGTGAGTGTTGATCGAATGGACTGACCTAGTACGAACTGTGCCCATGACCGCGGACGAGGCTATCAATAGATTAACACAAACTTTTCAGAAGTTAGCACACTATACCCACACCACGGAATCCATGGCCTCGCTATCCCATTCGGGTGGACCAATGGCGTTCAAACAAAACCGATCTACTGCCATGACATTCTCCCAGCCACTCCGACCAACACCCCCTTTGGGTTCAGTCCTGGGTGGCTCTAATGTCAACCAATGATATCCAATGACCACCCATAAACGGTCCCAAACGGAGACAAAAAGGCACCTAACAACAACTATGGGCACACAAGGTTATGTCTGCTTACCGGGTCAGGGTAACGCACACCCATAACCTTCCCTCGTTGGAGGCACCGGCGAGAGACATGACAATATACCACATTAGGGCCTTCCCATAAATGCAAATGTGGTTGCACTGGAAAAGCCCGGTTCAGTCGCACCTGATCAACTTAATGACGGAATTTAGCCCCAAAGTATAACAGTGATAACCGATACTCCGATATCACCTATCAACATGTAATCCAAGTCGTAGCAATATCCAAATAATCCAGAGCATACTATCATCATATCAAAATACTCCGAGGACAACATATTACTACTATCATGATGAATCCAAGAATCAAGATACAATCAATCGAATAACGATATCAAAACATTAACATAAGATCCACATGATAAAATCATATCCAAAATAATACTCCAAAGCATAACAACGACTATCATGATGAAAATAATCATGTTATAAGCCACTAATAATCCAATGGCCACATGTCATCCGCATAAACTGCAAGATATTAGTCCTAGAACTCCAAACAACATCATGGCAACAACAAGATCAAAACAACTCCAAGAAATGCCATGAACAAAACATACATAGCTAAAGCAATATTTTAAATAAGTTTAAATAACTTAAACCATGCCACTGCTTTGCAATCATGCAAATGGAAGGTGTGGCTTGCCTGGGGTGGAAGGATTCACCGGGAAGTGCGAGAAACTCACGGAAAGAATCGCGGAAATCTTTCTCTCTCAAAGGGGCTGAATAAGGGCAAGGCATGATGGTCATTTTCAGAATATTAACACATGGTGAAAATGATACCAACAGAACGGGCTCAACGAGATGAAGAAGTGGGCTTTGGAATCACCTCAATCGGAGTCTCGATTGAAAAGATATGGTCGTTTCTTCTGATAGCATGTGGAGGAAGACTGAGTTTCTCATATTCGAAACTTCATACTGTGGGCTTTTGAATCTATTAGTCATTCCGTCATGTGAGCATCGATCTAACGGTGTGACCTAGTACGAACTGTGCCCATGACCGCGGACGAGGCTATCAATAGATTAAACACACACTCTGCAGAGGTTAGCATACTGTACCCACACCACGGAACCCATGGCCTCACCCTCCCATTCTGGTAGACCAACGGCGTTCCGACAAAACCGATCTACTGCCATGACACTCTCCTAGCCACTCCGACCAACACCCCCTTTGGGTTCAGTCCTGGGTGGTCCCAATGTCAACCAATGACATCCAATGGCCACCGTCGTGGTAAAACATAAACGATCCCAAACGGGGACAAAAAGGCGCCTAACAGCAACTACGGGCACACAAGGTTATGTCTGCTTACAGGGCCAGGGTAACGCGCGCCCACAACCTTCCCTCATTGGAGGCACAGGCGAGAGACATGACAATAGACAACATTACGGACTTCCCATAAAGGCAAATGTGGTTACACTGGAAAAGCCTGGTTCGGTGCCACCTGACCAACTTAATGATGGAATTTATCCCCAAAGTATAGGAGTGATAACCGATACTCCGATATCACCTATCATCCTGTAATTCAAGTCATAGCAATATCCAAATAATCCAGAGCATACTATCGTCATATCAGAATACTCCGAGGATAACATATCACTACTATCATGATGAATCCAAGAATCAACATAGTATCAATCCAATAACGATATCAAAATATTAACCTAAGATCCTCATGATAATATCATATCCAAAATAATACTCCAAAGCATAACAACAACTATCATCATGAAAATAATCATGTTATAAGCCACTAATAATCCAATGGCCACATGTCATCCGCATAAACTGCAAGATATTAGTCCTAGAACTCCAAACAACATCATGGCAACAACAAGATCGAAGCAACTCCAAGAAATTCCATGAACAAATCATACATAGCTAAAGTAATATTTTAAATAAGTTTAAATAACTTAAACCATGTGACTGCGTTGCAATCATGCAAATGGAGGGTGTGGCTTGCCTGGGGTGGAAGGATTCACCGGGAAGAAGTGTGAGAAACTCGCGGAAAGAATCACCGGAAATCTTTCTCTCTTGGAGTGGCTGAAAAAGGGCAAGGGCATATATGTCATATTCATAATTTTACAACACAGTGAGAATGATACCAATAGAACGGGCTCGACGAGATGAAGAAGTGCGCTTTGGAATAACCTCAATCGGAGTCTCGGTTGAAAAGATACGGTCGTTTAAAGCACACGGACTAATATGTAAAAATAACTTCTACAAACAGGTCCCTGGCAGATTAAACAGAATGTGCCTTTCCAGGGAATACGCTTTCTAACAGAGAAAGTGTATTTTGGGTTGAAGCAGGGCTGAAGTGTGCTTTCGGTGGAGGAAAACGTATTCCGAGGAATACGCTTTCACTTATCCACGTCAGCAGCGGTGGGACCGAGCTCCGCGGTCGCTTAGAGGTGGGGTCAGGGGGGCTTGCCAGGTTGTCGTCCTCTTTCTCATTCCCCCGACCAGAAACAGATGAAGCCAGGGGAGGGCGCGACACCGGCGGGGGGGCCCAAGCAGCTCCGGCCGTCCCCGGCAGAGCTGGGACCGCCGGCGGACTCAGCTGGAGGCGCCGCTCCCTCTGGGAGCAGTAGCATCACCGGAGAGGGGCGGGGGCGATGGCAGCACGCGGCAATAGAGAACGGGGGCGGCGGCCGAACCCAGGGAGCCGCGGCCAGGGGCACTCCAGCGAGAGGGTGAGATGGTGGAGAAAGTCGCCGGAGCATGGGGAAGATGCAGGTGAGGTCAGAGGGTGGAGGAGGGGACCGGATAGCTCGTATTTAAGACGAGCTTCGCGGCGGCCATGGTAGACGGTGGATGAGAAGAGGGGCTCCGGTGCTCGGGGAAGAAGCTGGGCGGGGCTCTCGGAGGAGGAGGAGGCCACGGGTGTTCTCAGAGGGCCTCGGGGGTTGCTATTTATAGACGTGGCCGAGGTGCCGTGGCCAAGAGCCGCTGCTTGGGTCCGGCGAACGCTCTGGCGCACATAGCAGTCACGGGGAGGGGCAAGATAACTTCGAGAAGGAGCGGATGAAGGTCACGGAGCAGCGCAATGCCAAGGGGCACGGGGAGGAAGACGACAGGCGCATTCAATGCCATGTCGGCCTGCTAGAAACGGTCATTCCGCGAAGACGGCGAGAGGGAGAGGGGCCGAAGCACAAACGATGCTCTGGACGTAGCCCAGCGAGCAGAGTGCGTGAATAGCCATGCCAACTGTGTGGCCACCACGGGACAAGGCACAGGGAGGTCACGAGAGGATTACAAACTATGTCTGGGGTGTTGTCTCTCCACCCTAGAGACTGTAGAAAGCAAGAGATCGAGAGAAGAAGCTATGCATCTGAGTTCGGCATCGATTAAAGTTTTCTGTAGCAAACTTGGTCAGGCCACTGTGCTCAATAGAGAATTGATTGGAAACAAAGTTGATGTCTAGGGTGATTAACTAAGGAAGGACTGCAATCCTGGGGAGTTTGAGGAGAAATGGACCAAGGCTTAATATAGTTGCTTTGGAACTGACCAAAATGGTCCAGAAAGGAGATCAAGATGATGCACTCAAATGAAGAAGCCACTTGAGCTGAAGTTTGGCAAGGCAGGGTTATCTGGCTATATGAAGATGCTGTAAAAATTTCATACCAAATGGACAAGCCAAAATAGTACTTGCTTCACAAACATCCTCTCTGTCTAGAAATTTGGGAAAATTGTAGAGAAAAAATGGCTTGATGAATTGATCCCAAATTTGGTGAAGAGAGGTTATTTAGGTAGGAGCATGATCTGGTAATCTTTCAAAATTAGCAATATAAATTATACTTGCTTCATAACCTGAAAATATTAACAGAATAAAAGATTTGGTCCTATGCTCACATAGATCAAGGGGTGGAGCTGAAATTTGGAGTAGTGTTATAATATGAGCACATGAAGGAGTGTGCAAATATTTTACTCATTTGGATAAACCTAGCTAGTACTTCCTTCACAATGCCTTTTGTTTGACAGAAACTTTGAAAAAATTGCTGAGGAAGATTGGCTAGGCAAATAAAGTTGAATTTTGGCATGAGGCAATAATTTGGACATAAAAGAATGCTCAAAAAGTTTGGGAGCAATCAAGAAAGGATAGGTGGCACTTCCTTCACAAAGTGCCACTCTAGACAAAAATGAAGAAGTAATATTGGAGAATTCTTTTCGAACTGGCCAAGGAAAAGTTTGGGCATATGTGAGCAATATATGACCCAAAGAAATTATGAGAATTATTTGGGAATTTTGGGAGTGACAGAAATATAGGTTGCTTCACAACCTAGGGTAATTAGGGTTATTCCTTTAATAGAAAAAGGAATATTCCTTATAAAAGAATTTTAGGGTTGGGTTAGAATGGAAATGACATGGTATTGGGAAAGATTTGAAAATGATGAGCCACTTGGGAGAAATAAATGATGATGATCTCCCAGGTTGCAAGGCCACGGATCCACTCCAAAAAGAAAAATCAGAGCAAAAACCAATAAATCGAAAAGAAAAAGGAAAGGGCCAAAAACCAGGATGTTACAAACCTTACTGCCTTAAAGAAATCTCATCCTCGAGATTTGGTTACTCAAGGAACAAGTATTACTTAAGGACACGGTTTCCAACTCGGGTATCCTTTTCCTTTATTTATTGTTCCCACAACAATTTCATATGATTTTCTTACCTTGCTCTGGGTGGTTTGCTTCACCTTTCCCAAATTCTAACAAGTTTTTGCTCATATACCAAATCATTTTTGCTGACGTTGATTTTCTCATATCTTCGGTGATATCCGAGGGATCTGAGCATAAATTTTCCTTTGGTCATGAAAACCTTTTTACTTCTGACAAGGAGTTTGCTCAAACAAATGCAGGCCTTTCGGGTTCAATAAATGCTGAGAATCACGGCCATTCCCTGATGGGATCTGATTGATCATAAGTGGTACTGACTTATATTGATTTGTTTCTTTGGCTTGAGCATGAGATATGTACCAAAGATTCGACTGCCTTCTGTAGTGAGCAATATAAGGGGTACGGACGTATAGGTGTATCATACCTCAAATATTAATATCTTGTAACTGACCTGACAGGGGTGCTGGCGGGAAGATACTTTTCATGACAGGTTGTCCATGTACTTGGTTCCGCCAGTGAGTATACCTGGTCTGAGCTGATTGTTTGGCTTTTGACTTTATCATGTTGTCGGTATACCCTTTTGTGGTAATAGTCCGTGAGATGCTTCGACACTGCCGCCAAAGTCAAACTGTGGAGTTTGCAAAGGAAATCTTGGATCTGGCGGAACAGACTTGGATATTCCACACTAACCATTCTGGGCAGGTGCGGTGGGGCAAGCGGGTCAGCGGAATATGTAGTCCTTGTAGAACGGAGTAGGACTCTATGGTATGCCTTTGTGGATCCGTATGGAATCATGTCCTCCAACTGTCTTGGGTAGCCGGACCCTGATGGTCACGCAAAAATCATGATAACTTGGCTATCAGTCTCACCCTTTAACGGTCATGATTTTGTTTGTTAGGATACCTTACTGAAATAGCTTGGCCACATATGTCCTTGATTATTCGTATGACCGTGGATGTGATTAGGGAAATATTTTGGCATCATTCCTTGTACTTGCTTTCTGACCTAGGTCCGTACGTATATGACATATACTTGGGGCTTGTAGCTGTACCGAGCTCGTTGTTGAGGCCAATCATACAGGAGGTTGACAAGAGTTCGGGATATCACCATGTCTGGTGCGGGAATAATGCTTCGGTATCCATTGTCAAGACTGTTGATTATGCGTTATCATCTTCAGATCTTGTCGATCCTTGTATTACATGAGATGTATCTCTGCTCATCTTCATTTGTCTGACTCGTGAGGTTATTGAATCCTTACTTTTCCTATGTATATCTGCTTGGTCACTATCGCATCTCATATGGGGGACTGGTCTGACCGGGGATGCACGCTCACCATATATATATAAGAAGAATATGCCACCGAACACTCGATCCTCGCGGTAGACATATGTCTTAACTGAGTGATACTTTTGAACAAAAAATGTTGCGGATCTGATTTTTGAACTGCGCTGTCATATACTGCCAACTCACTGTATAACCTATGAGGACAGTGCAATAGGGTGGTACTGACGTGGACTGAGTGGCTTACGAGAGAAGCCATCTGAGTTGCTTGCTGAGGAAGACTCCTTAGCTTCTTCTCGAAGCGTTTGTCTGGGTAACGTGCAGAAGAAATCTCGATAGTTTATACACGAAGCTTGACCTAAGTATCATGCTGGAGAAGCCTCGGTTCCGTACTTGATAAGCTTCTCCTCGGTTTGCTTGTTGAGTGAGATTCCATTTTTTCTGTCAGAAGCTCTCACTCAGGTATCTTGCTGTGGGAGACTGGGTATCTTGGACCGGAATCTGTCCATATATTGTACTGAGGAAAAATTGAGGAGCCTTGCATCATACGTTTCTTCCGATAACATGTGGAGGAAGACTGAGTTTCTCATATTCAAAACTTCATATTGTGGTATGCAAACTAAAAGCCGTACACACACCCATAATATTCTGCGGCTGATTACTTGCATGAGAAAATTTGTTTGGCTGCCTTTCTTGATCATAGCACATTTTGGCTTTCTTTCAGAGTATAACATTGCAAGTGTCATCCATTGCGGAGCCAAAACTTTGTATATGATCCATACCTTTGACTGAAAATATGTCGTTGCTCTTGCACCTGACTTGTCTTCCTGCTGACTTGATCATTACTATGTGAGGATTAAATACTGATGTAGACTTGATGTGTTTAGCTGAGCTTCTTCCAATTATTTGAAATTCTTATTGCTTTTTTGGGTCCGGTTTTGGTTGATGAGAAACTTCCATAAGGGGAAATAAGGTAACACCAAGGGACCAAAAAGAAAGAAGCAAAAGAAACAACTCAACTAAATAAAAACATACAAAACAATCAATTCACACAAAAACAATGCCACATATTACTGCTAGTCACACATTATGGATGCCTACTTAAGCACACAAATCTCGCGGGATCTCTGGTTCTACGATCTAGCATGTTGTGACGGTGTGCACAAAGACGAATCAATGTGTGGAAGAGTTGGTGCAAACAAGGCTACGCCAAGTGTTGGCTTAGTCAGGTAGCAACCTGGACTAGCTCGAAGGCGAGGACGTACTCGATAACTATGTAGCGGGACACCAATGTCGTGATCACATTTTATCAAGCAGACGGAAGGGATCCGTGCTCGTCCAAGGAATAAGGATAGTGGGGATAGCTGAGTCGGATGACATTGCCCTTTCTAGATGACTAAGATCATTAAGGGTTGCCAACGCGAGAAAATGAAAGGCATGATCTGGGGTAGAAACATGTCTACCACCGAAACAATAGGCGAGGCTGAAAGAAGGATATCGGCGCGATACCTGAGCACCATTTCTGCAAACAGTGTCGGGATCACTTGGCATCACTCTGCTGGGACAGAAATGACACCAAACACCAAAGAACATGCAAGAAAAGAAACTAGAGGAACTTAAGGGCTGAGCTGTAGTGGATCCGAACTGATTCCAGCTACACTCACAAGATAAACCGTTAGAAACAAATAATAAGACTATGCATGCTATGCAACAAAGAAATGCAGCAACCAAATGCAACAAAGAAGCCGGACTCTATACTACCAATTTCTACCGCCCGCGTTGACTAGGGTGTCCTATAGCCAGACCTACTCTGATACCAAGCATGTGGCACCCCGGCTCAAAGAGACCGGAACACCCCATATTCCAGCCCAGAGATCAAGGAGAAGTCTCTGGAATACGACACTGCTTGACATAGAACAAATCACCTCTCATTACAAAGGATAATAAATACACGCGTCTGATATTACAATGAATCACATCAGCATGGTGATACTACGCCTCCGATACAACACTTGATCTATGCTAGCAGCAGAACAACTCGGAGCAACGGAATACTCGAGCAGTGGAACAATGACGAAGGTGGTGAACTCCACTCCGCAGGGACTCTGGCTGGGACGCGATCTAGCTCACACGAATGGAAACCTCGACAAACAATCAATCAATCACGACATCACCTGCAATCTGGCATGACACGGTAGGTCAATACATTGAATGTACTTGCAAGCTCACAACAACGAAAAGCATCAAGGCAAAACAACAACATAGCATTAAATATGTTAATTAATGTACCAACTACTATGATACGAAAGCAGCTACTAAGCATGATATGAAACTACTACAATGCTGATAAACCAACATCTCCAATCTCAATAACCATCTCACTCTTGGCTATCCGGCCAAGCAACATACCATCTCGATCACCTCGTGATCCACCTGCTCACCTCGTGAGCAAAACACCCACCTGATCACCACGTGATCACGTCATGACCACATCACAAGCTGAATGATCATCCTCAAGATCATCTCAACATCATCATCGGCATCCTGTGAAACTATTATTGCTCACAATATATCAACATATGAATTACCTATAAGTCATTCCGTCATGTGAGCGTTGATCGAACGGTGTGACCTAGTACGAACTATGCCCATGAACGAGGATGTGACTATCGATAGATTAAACACACACTCTGTAGAGGTTAGCACACTGCACCCAAACCACGGAACCTATGGCCTCGCCCTCCCATTCGGGTGGACCAACGGCGTTCCGACAAAACTGATCTACTACCATGACACTCTCTCAGCCACTCCGACCAACACCCCCTTTGGGTTCAGTCCTGGGTGGCCCAGATGTCAACCAATGACATCCAACGGCCACCATTGTGGAAAAATATAAACGATCCCAAATGGGGACAAAAAGGCGCCTAACAACAACTACGGGCACACAAGGTTATGTCTGCTTACCGGGCCAGGGTAATGCACACCCATAAGCTTCCCTCATTGGAGGAACCGATGAGAGACATGACAATAGACCGCATTAGGGCCTTTCCATAAAGGCAAATGTGGTTGCACTAGAAAAGCCTGGTTCGGTGCCACCTGCCAACTAAATGATGGAATTTATCCCCAAAGTATAACAGTGATAATCGATACTCCGATATCACCTATCATCCTGTAATCCAAGTCATAGCAATATCTAAATAATCCAGAGCATAGTATCGTCATATCAGAATACTGTGAGGATAACATATCACTACTATCATGATGAATCCAAGAATCAACATAGTATCAATCCAATAACGATATCAAAATATTAACCTAAGATCCACATGATAACATCATATCCAAAATAACACTCCAAAGCATAACAACAACTATCATCATGAAAATAATCATGTTATAAGCCACTAATAACCCAATGGCACATGTCATCCACATAAACTGCAAGATATTAGTCCTAGAACTCCAAACAACATCATGGAAACAGCAAGATTGAAACAACTCCAAGAAATGCCATGAATAAATAATACATAGCTAAAGCAATATTTTAAATAAGTTTAAATAACTTAAACCATGTGAATGCATTGCAATCATGCAAATGGAGGGTGTGGCTTGCCTTGGGTGGAAGGATTCACGGTGAAGAAGTACGAGAAACTCGCGGAAAGAATCGCCGAAAATATTTCTCTCTTGGAGGGGCTGAAAAAGGGCAAGGGTATAATGGTCATTTTCTGAATTTTAAAACACAGAGAAAATGAAACCAACAGAACATGCTCGAGGGGACGAAGAAGTGGGCTTTGAAATCACCTCAATCGGAGTCTTGGTTGAAAAGATACGGACGTTTAAAGCGAAGGGACTAATATGTAAAAAATAACTTCTACAAACAGGTCCCTGGTAGATTAAACACAACGTGCCTTTCCAGGGAATATGCTTTCTAACAGAGAAAGCATATTTTTTGGTTGAAGTAGGGTTGTGCGCTTTCGGTGGAGGAAAACGTATTCCAAGGAATACACTTTCACTTATCCACGTCAGCGGCGGTGGGACCGGGCTCCGCAGTCGCTTAGAGGTGGGGTCAGGGGGGCTGGCCAGGTCATCATCCTCTTTCTCGCTCCCCCAACCAGAAACAAATGAAGCCAGGGAGAGCGCGACACCGGTGGGGGGCCAAGAAACTCCGGTCGTCCCCGGCGGAGTTGGGACTGCCAGCGGACTCAGCAGGAGGCGCTGCTCCCTCTTGGAGCAGCAGCATCACCGGAGAGGGGCGGGGGCGATGGCGGCACGCCGCAACAGAGATGGGGTGGAGGCCGAACCTAGGGAGGTGCTACCAAGGGCACTCCAGCGAGAGGGTGAGATGGTGGAGAGGGTCGCCGAAGCACGGGGGAAGACGCGCGTGTCGGTGTCAAAACCGGCAGATCTCGGGTAGGGGGTCCCGAACTGTGCGTCTAAGGCTAATGCTAACAAGAGGCGGGGGACATAATGTTTAACCAGGTTCGGACCCTCTCGATGGCGGTAATACCCTTCTTCCTGCTTGATTGATCTTGATGATATGAGTATTACAAGAGTTGATCTACCACGAGATCATAGAGGCTAAACCCTAGAAGCTAGCCTATGATTATGATTGTTGTTGTCCTACGGACTAAACCCTCTGGTTTATATAGACACCGGAGGGGGCTAGGGTTACACAGAGTCGGTTACAAAGAAGGAGATCTACATATCCAAATTGCCAAGCTTGCCTTCCACGCAAAGGAGAGTCCCACCCGGACACGGGACGAAGTCTTCATTCTTGTATCTTCATAGTCCAACAGTCCGGCACAAGTACATAGTCCGACTGTCCGAGGACCCCCTAATCTAGGACTCCCTCAGTAGCACCTGAACCAGGCTTCAATGACGATGAGTCCGGCGTGCAGATTGTCTTTGGTATTGCAAGGCGGGTTCTTCTCCAAATCCAAAGTACCTGTTGTAACTAGTAGTGTCCGGCTTCCCATTAATGTTGCACTCATCGGCTTATGTACCTTAATAATGGCAGTCTCCACGTGTCGAGAGAATGCAAGAAGTCGGGGCACATTTACATTTGCCACCTTGACATGTTAGTAAATTGTCTATTAAAGAGACGGGGATCCTCAGATCCAAATCACACCATCTTCCCCAAGCGAGGATTCATCAGAGCGTGCCCGAAAAAAGCCATCCCATCATGGCCGGCCACCGCAGATCCTCCTCTCGCTCCTGTAGCACTAAGCCAGGGGATTGGGAGAAGTGTTCTGTATCCATGGCCAACTGGTTGAGTTGCAGACCCAGAGATTTCTCCCGCCTGCATACCTTGTCCCCGTCCGAGCCGGACTAGCCACTTATGATGGCGGGGAGCAAGCAGAGAGTTTCCCCAACCCATCCAGGGGGGAGCGAGTATGCCTTGTCCCTTACTTGCTGAGGGGCCTCGGATTTCCAATCCATCCGTTCCTCCGTGGGCTCCTGGAGTTCTACGGCCTCCAGCTGCATAACTTCACTCCTGCTTCCATACTGCACATCGCAGGTTATGTCGCCCTTTGCGAGCTATTTCTAGGCTGTGAAGCTCATTTCGAGCTATGGAAGAGGCTATTCTGCCTCGTCCCTTGCAATCAGGAGGGATCAATATATCATGTGGGTGGAGCCGAAATATGGCGCATCGCCGGGACCAGATACCTGTCCGGCACTCCGAAGAAGACATCCGAAGACTGGCCTTCGAAGTGGTTTTATATAGATGACGTCCCCCTTCCGGACCCTATTCGAATGGGTCTTCCTGAGTTTACCAATGTCCCACTGATGAAACGCCGCAGCTGGCATCCCTGGAGCCCCCAGGAGGAAGATAGCAGAGAGGTCCTTTATCCGATGGACAGGATAAAAACACTGGCCAAATCTGGATTGACAATAATCGAGGTTATGTCAATATGCATAATGCGGGGGGTGCAGCCACTCCAGTACCGGGGGAATCCCATGTGGCACTTCAATGGAGAAGACCACCCTCTGCGGTCGTAAAGGTCCGGACTCCGCCACCGCTCTGGCGAAAATATTGTCCGATTTGTATAAAGGAGAAGAAGAGGAGTTCACCCACATTTAGCCACGGGATGGATTTTCCATGTACAACCCCCTAGCTGGGTGAGCTATTATCCTTTACTCAACTCTGTTCATTCCCGCATTCTTTCATCACGGATATTTACCTTGCTAATTCATAACAGGAACTACGAAAAGCCGCGAGGGAGGTCCACAGCCCGCCTCCACAGCCAGAGGACCACGACCGGGCCCTTGACCCCGGACATGAAGAAGATCCGGACATATTTGTGGAGCTCGTCGACAGGACATTTTACCAGTTAAGCTGTGACGGTGCCTTGGTGGCTATCATAGCTGATTATCCAGGCCTAGTCCCTGCATCACATGTAAGTAATACCGGAGTCCTAACTTCCGAGAAGGATCCCTTCTTTACGCCTTACCCACCGCACATGTATTGTGCTTTATAGGGAAGGCCATCGGGGCACCGTGCCGAACCCGTGGTGTCTCGCCAACAAAGGGCACCAAAGCCGGGTAGACTTAAAAGGAAGGCGATCAGGACCGAGACGCCATCGCAGAGGTATGATTAAAAACCTGCTCCGTGATTATCTTCTTTAAAATATAACAATGTCCATGGTCCCTGGCAGAAAGAGCGCTCGTCGGACTATGTCTGGAGAGCCTGCCGGCCACAACTCCACCAGCCGGACTCCAGAGCAGGACTCAGGGGTGGACGCTAACACGGGGACAATGCCGGACGGTCCTCCTATAGAGGATGCGGATAGAATATCCACTACAAATTCCAAAGTGGAGAGCGCCATGAATCATAGGCGCCGACATGCCATACTCCGCGACCCTAATTTCTCCGTAGAGGCGTTCAATGCCTTCAACTCAGGAGACGCGTACATCCGAGCTGCTCAAGGTGGTATTGCTAGAGCCATGGACCAGTATTTAAAGGATATACGGGTAAGGATATCTGATAACTATGTATATCAGTAGCCCCCGAGACTTGAAACAGTTGGCACAACTGATTTAAGGATCATTGTATGCATAGGTTCTTACAGAGAAGAACACCAATTTGTCCCAAGAGCTGGAGGAGTGCAAAGCCTAGCTAAAGGCCGCAGTTGCCGGAATGGAGGAATCTAAGAAGGCCTCATCTGGTAATACTTGTCTCGAAAAGAATGTAATTATGTGTACCAGTTAGTATTCGGCATGCTTGTGAATCTAACAACTGATCCTGCAGATAATACCAGAGGGAATCTGGGGATCGTACAAGAGGATGAGCAACTAGCTAAACGACAGCTAGAGGCTGGCAAGCGTGTGCTTATGCGGGTTAGGCAGGAGAAAAACAATCTCCAAGACGCCAATACCCGGTTGGACGTTGAATTAAAAGATGTTCGGGCCCAGCTTGCTGACTCCGTGAAGGAGAATAAGAGGCTCCGACGTGGCATTTTTAGTAAGTGCTTGAACGAAGTTTTATACAGTTCGGCGAAGAAACGGGCTAACAGAGTTATGTCTGTAGGTATGCTGACAGGTCGTCCCGAAGAGGAGATGCCCGGATCCGCAGGCGATCTTCTGCAATAGCTCTCACAACTGCACGAACAAGTTCGGCAGGTGATGCAGGGTATTGCCCAGGCCTTGTGGCCATCCGCCTCCCTGCCAGGAGGCATGGGGGAGCTTGTAGAGATACTCAAGGGAGCGCGGCGGCACTTCCGATTATGGAAGATAGCGGCCTGCCGACAAGGTACGAGGGAAGCCTGGGCCATGGTGAAGACGCGGTACACCAAGGTTGACCCGAATCACATGGCTGAGGTCGGACCTGTAGGGTCAGATGGGAAAGAGATCCCCGTTAGTCTGGTATATGACCAGGTAGGATTAGCCGCAAAGTATTCCCAACAAGATTGTAGGCTAGATAGCCTATTGGATGGTATAGAAGAAGAATTTAGCCAGTCTAAGTGACTGTGTACTTCAAATGACATATTTTGTCCCTAGACGGATTGTGAATCATTTGTCATGGCGGATCTTTTCACTTCAACCTTCGGACCCGACAGTCCGGAGTGTATCCGAATACCCGCTCAGTTATGTAAACCGGGGTACGCATGGAAACCAAGCGTAGGGGTCATAAGTGCTTGAACAGACAAGTACCCAACTAGTTATGTTATATTACATGGATAGTAAGAAACATCTTCTAGGGAGAATAGTTCCGTTAAGGGTTCCTTTCCCTGGGTACGCATGCATTAATGTGCATATCCGAACTGCGAACAGAGACACAGGATATGAAACATCTGGGGGTTTATATTGTAAATATGTAAGAAACATCTTTTGTTCACCAACCGAATATTCCCTTAAGAACGCAAGCTTTCGGCTTGACCCAGTCTGAGGTACACGTCTGGATGACCCGCAGTAAAAATCGCAGAGGTGCTCCCCTTATGCCCTAGCCGAACTAACGGGAACGTAGGGCATAAACACAGGAGCCAGGCAACCCAGATTGGCCAAAACATAAGTCATATCGATGCATATAATGGCGAAAAAGGGGTACATATGGAAAAAGGACACATGTGTAGTGGGCAAAAAGCCCGGGAGATAATTATATTAAGCTTATGTATAAGAAGCCCCCAGGTATAGTGAGCGCGCGTAGCGCATCAAGGTTGTGTAGTCAAGGCACACTTGAAGCCTTTAAGGCCATAAAAAAGAAAGAAGGAAAGAGAGAAAGAAGATATATCTTTAAAAAAGAAAGGCGGAGGTAAGGAAACAAACACCGTGTTCGGCACTAGGCGTAGAATCTCCGGAGCCTGGACGCGTTCCATGGGTTTGGCTCGAGTCGATTATCGGATACATCACGCAGACGGTATGCTCCTCCAGTGAGAACTTTATCAATGATGAAGGGACCCTCCCACTTGGGCTTGAGCTTGTCCTTTTTCTTCTCCGGTAGGCGTAGAACTAGTTCGCCAATGTTATAAGTTTTGGTCTGTACTTCTCTACTTTGATACCTTCAAGCCTGTTGCTGATAGAATGCGGAACGGGCTTTTGCGACGTCACGCTCCTCCTCTAGGGCATCTAAACTATCCTGCCAATCAAGCTCGGCTTCTATCTCTTCGTACATGCGCACTCGAGGTGAGTCATGAATGATGTCGCACTCTACGCCGTACACCATAAAAAATGGTGTGTATCCGGTAGTGCGATTCGGCGTGGTCCGCAACCCCCATAGTACGGAGTCGAGCTCCTCGACCCAGTGCGAATCTGATTCCTTCAAGGATCGCACTAGTCTAGGTTTGATGCCGCTCATAATAAGACCATTTGCTCATTCGACTTGGCCGTTTGTTTGGGGGTGATAGACGGAGGCGTAATCGAGCTTAATGCCCATGTTGCCGCACCAAGTTTTCACCTCATCAACTGTGAATTTGGAGTCATTATCGGTGATGATGTTGTGCGGGACATCGTAACAGTGTACGACCCCTGATATGAAGTCTATCACTGGTCCGGATTCAACTGTTTTAACTGGTTCGGCTTCTTTCCATTTGGTGAATATATCCACCATCACCAACAAGTATTTTTTTTCTTATGGCTTCCTCCTTTAAGGGGTCCAACCATATCGAGCCCCGAGACCACAAAGGGCCAAGTTATGGGGATTGTTTGGAGAGCGGTAGGTGGCATATGGCTTTGATTTGCGAAAAGCTGGCAACCGACGCAATGTTGGATGAGGTCCTGTGCGTTTGCTTGAGCTGTTGGCCAGTAGAAACCTGTACGGAAGGCCTTGCTTACAAGGGCCCGAACTGCGGCATGGTGGCCGCCGAGTCCAGCATGAATTTCAGCCAGGAGCTGCCGCCTTTCCTCTTCGGAGATGCACCTTTGGAGCACTCCGGTCGCGCTTTTCTTATAAAGCTCTCCCTCATGGACCTTGTAGGCTTTAGAACATCGCACGATGCAACGTGCCTCGTTTTGGTCCTCAGGGAGTTCTTGCCTATTTAGGTAGGCTAAGAAGGGTTCTGTCCACGGGGCAATGACAGCCATGATCCCGTGGGCAGAAGGTGTTATTTCGGTGGCAGAGCCCCCAATTATGTCAGTGTGTTTGGTATCTGGGGTTGTGGTCTGATCCGGACTAGTATTGCCGGTCTCCCCTTGCCACACCACGGACGGCTTGAAAAGCCTTTCCAAGAAGATATTAGGTGGGACGGGGTCGCGCTTAGTGCTGATGCAGGCGAGGATATCCTCTGCTTGATTGTTTTCTCGGACCACATGATGGAATTCGAGCCACTCGAACCGAGCTGACATTTTGAGGACGGCATTGCGGTAAGCCGCCATTTTTGGGTCCTTAGTGTCAAAGTCTCCGTTTATTTGATATATTGCGAGGTTCGAATCCCCCCGCACCTCGAGGTGTTGAATGCCCATGGAGACCGCCATCTGAAGACCATGCAACAAAGCCTCGTATTCGGCTGCATTGTTGGAGTCTGTGTATAGTATTCGCAGTACGTATTGGACTGTATCTCCGGTGGGGGATGTCAGGACAACACCCGCTCCTAGACCAGCCAACATCTTAGAGCCGTCAAAGTGCATGATCCAATTGGAGTACGCGCCATACTCTTTAGGGAGTTTGGCTTCTGTCCATTCGGCGACGAAGTCAGCCAGTACTTGCAACTTAATGGCTTGCCGTGGTTTGTATATGATGTCGAACGGGAGGAGCTCGATAGCCCACTTAGCAATCCGGCTCGTGGCAACGCGGTTATTTATTATATCGTTAAGTGGCACTTCAGAGGCCATCATGATTGAACACTCTTGAAAGTAGTGTCGTAGTTTTCGGGATGCCATGAAGATCGCATATGCTATCTTTTGATAATGTGGGTACCGTGACTTGCATGGAGTGAGGACAGTGGATACGTAGTATACCGGCTTTTGAAGCGGGAACTTATGTCCGTCCTCCTCTCATTCGACGATGAGCACTGCGCTTACAACTTGGTGTGTTGCAGCTATATATAGCAGCATGGGTTCGCCGATGTTTGGTGTGGCCAGGATTGGATTGCTAGCCAAGAGGGCCTTTATTTCTTCCAGTCCGGACGTAGCCGCCTCCATCCACTCAAAGTGTTTGGTGCATCGAAGAAGGCGATAGAGAGGTAGTGCCTTTTCTCCTAATCTGGAGATAAAGCGGCTTAAGGCAGCCACGCATCCAGTTAACTTCTGGATTTGCTTGAGGTATGTTGGGGTAGCCAACTGTGACAGAGCTCGAATTTTAGCCGGATTTGTTTCGATTCCTCGGTTGGAAACTATGAAGCCCAGGAGCTTTCCGGCAGGAACGCCGAAAACGCATTTTTCCGGATTGAGTTTGATGTCATATGTCCGGAGATTGTCGAACGTAAGCCTCAAGTCGTCTATTAAAGATTCGATGTGTCTGGTCTTGATGACCACGTCGTCTACGTATGCCTCAACTGTTTTGCCGATTTGTTTCTCCAGGCATGTCTGAATCATGTGTTGGTAGGTTGCACCGGCATTTTTGAGCCCGAAAGGCACGGTGTTAAATCAGAAGGGGCCGTATGGTGTGATGAATGTCGTTGCGGCTTGATCGGACTCCCCCATATTGATTTGATGGTATATGGAGTATGCGTCGAGGAAGCACAATGAGTCATGTCCCGCGGTAGCGTCGATGATTTGATCGATACGGGGGAGGGGGCAGGGACCCTTAGGGCAAGCCTTATTGAGGTCCTTGAAATCGACACACGGGCGCCAGGATTTTTCCTTCTTTGGTACCATCACCAGGTTTACTAGCCAGTCCGGATGTTTTATTTCTCTGATAAATCCGGCTTCAAGTAACTTGGCTAGCTCCTCTCCCATGGCTTGTCGCTTAGGTTCTAAAAATCACCGAAGAGTTTGCTTGACCGGCTTGTATCCCTTCAGTATGTTTAGGCTATGCTCGGCCAGCCTGCGTGGGATACCTCGCATGTCTGAAGGATGCCAGGTGAAGATGTCCCCATTCTCGCGCAAGAACTCTCACAGTGCGGCGTCTATTGTGGGGTTCAGCTGTGCCCCGATGGATGCTGTTTTTGTAGATTCCATTGGGTGGACTTAGAATTTGACTATTTCGTCCGCTGGTTTGAAAGAGGTGGACTTGGATCGTTTGTCGAGTATCACGTCGTCCCTGTCCACTGTGGAGCGCAGCGCGGTTAGTTCTTCGGCCACGAGGGCTTCGGATAATGCCTCAAGGGCCAGGGCAGCGGTTTTGTTTTCAGCACGGAGTGCGACGTCCGGATCACTGGCTAGAGTGATGGTTCCCTTGGGCCCAGGCATCTTGAGCTTCATGTACCCATAATGGGGTATAGCTTGGAAGATCGTGAATGCCTCCCGCCCTAAAAGGGCGTGGTATCCGCTACTGAACGGGGCCACTTGGAATGTGATTTCTTCGGACCTGTAATTCTCCAGTGTTCCGAATACCACATCTAGTGTGATTTTTCCTGCGCATCATGCCTCCCGATACGTCTCCAACGTATCTATACTTTTTGATTGTTCCATGCTATTATATTACCTTTTTGGATGTTTATGGGCTTTATTTTACACATTTATATCATTTTTTGGGACTAACCTATTAACCGGAGGCCCAGCCCATATTGCTGTTTTATTGCCTCTTTCAGTATTTCTAAGGAAAGGAATATCAAACGGAGTCCAAACAGAATGAAACCTTCGGCAGCGTGATTTTTTTGGAAGAATATGATCCTGGAGACTTGGAGTTCACGTCAGAAGATCCTCGAGGAGGCCAGGAGATAGCCCCCCCTACTGGGCGCGCCCCCTGTCTCGTGGGCCCCTCGAGCACCCCCCGACCGACTTATTTTGCCTATATAGTCCCACGTACCTTAAAAACATCCACGGACAAGATAGATCAGGAGTTCCGCCGCTGCAAGCCTTTGTAGCCACCAAAAACCTCTCAGGAGCCCGTTCCGGCACCCTACCGGAGGGGGAATCCATCACCGGTGGCCATCTTCATCATCCCGACGCTATCCATGACGAGGAGGGAGTAGTTCACCCTCGGGGCTGAGGGTATGTACCAGTAGCTATGTGTTTGATCTCTCTCTCTCTCTCTCTATCTCTCTCTCTCTCTCTCTCTCTCTCGTGTTCTCTCTATGGCACGATCTTGATGTATCGCGAGCTTTGCTATTATAGTTGGATCTTATGATGTTTCTCCCCCTCTACTCTCTTGTGATGAATTGAGTTTCCCTCTTGAAGTTATCTTATTGGATTGAGTCTTTATTTGAGAACACTTTATGTATGTCTTGTCGTGTTTATCTGTGGTGACAATGGGATATCACGTGCCACTTGATGTATGTTTTGGTGACCAACTTGCGGGTTCCGCCCATGAACCTATGCATAGGGGTTGGCACACGTTTTCTTGACTCTCTGGTAGAAACTTTGGGGCACTCTTTTAAGTACTTTGTGTTGGTTGGATGAATCTGAGATTGTGTGATGCATATCGTATAATCATGCCCACGGATACTTGAGGTGACAATGGAGTATCTAGGTGACATTTGGATTTTGGTTGATTTGTGTCTTAAGGTGTTATTCTAGTATGAACTCTATGATGGATTGAGCGGAAAGAATAGCTTTATGTTATTTTACTACGAACTCTTGAATTGATAGAACAGAAAGGATAACTTTGAGGTGGTTTCGTACCCTACCATAATCTCTTCGTTTGTTCTCCGCTATTAGTGGCTTTGGAGTGACTCTTTGTTGCATGTTGAAGGATTGTTATATGATCTATCTATGTTATTATTGTTGAGAGAACTTGCACTAGTGAAAGTATGAACCTTAGGCCTTGTTTCCTATCATTGCAATACCGTTTACCCTCTGTTTTATCATTAGTTACCGTGCTGTTTTTATATTTTCAGATTACAAAAACCTATATCTACCAATCCATATTGCACTTGTATCACCATCTCTTCGCCGAACTAGTGCACCTATACAATTACCATTGTATTGGGTGTGTTGGGGACACAAGAGACTTTCTGTTATTTGGTTGCAGGGGTGTTTGAGAGAGACCATCTTCATCCTACGCCTCCCACGGATTGATAAACCTTAGGTCATGCACTTGAGGGAAATTTCCTACTGTCCTACAAACCTATGCACTTGCAGGCCCAACAACGTCTACAAGAAGAAGGTTGTGTAGTAGACATCAAGCTCTTTTCTGGCGCCGTTGCCGGGGAGGTGAGTGCTTGAAGGTATATATTTAGATATTGCAATTGAATCTTTTTGTTTCTTGTTTTATCACTAGTTTAGTTTATAAAAGAAAACTACAAAAAAATGGAGTTAAGTTTGTCTCATACGCTTCGTCTTTTTAATATCTTTTGTGAGTATGATGGAAAGGAAAATTGTGCTCAAGTGCTAGAAGAAGAATGCATTAGAATGCTTGATACCAAATCTTTGAATGATGACATGATTGCAACGTTGTTAGTATGAACTCCTTGAATATCCATAGTACTAATGATGATTGCTCTAGTCATGATGAAAATATCTCTTATAAGCATGTCAACTTTTGTGGAGTGCATGTTTGCATGAACACACCAAATAGAGAAGATATATATTGCAAGAGGCATAAGCATTTAGAAACTAAATGGTTGCAAGAAAGGCTAAATGTGAGTGCTGAAAAATTAAATTTCCTTTGCTGTACTTGTGAACTTTGCAATGAACGTGGTCATTTACATCTCCGATGCAAATTGTTTCATGATCGAATCGTGTCCAAAAATTATGATGATTTGATCTCCTTTGCTCATTACAAAGAACTTAGTTTGCTTTTGGGTTATGAAGAATTGAAACATTTAATGAAGGACCTTCCAGAATTTGCCCATAAGAAATTCCTTGATAATGACCTAGAGAAGATTTATTTGTATTGTGCGGTGAATTGCATTGAAAATCCTAATATTGTCAATTACATAAAGAAAAGAAAGCAAATATAAGATGATGAGAATACTAATGAAAGGGAAGAGACTTCCCAATATCCTCCTATTATTTCTTATGATGAATCAGGTAACGAGGAGGAGCTTCCTATTCAACCAATCTCATCAATAAGGAGCTCAAAGAGGAAGGGTGAACCCACACATAATGTGAAGAAGAAAAAGAAAAGAAGGAGCAACAAAGGTAGAAAGGTATCCCTCCCAAATGATGTTGCTCCTGCTACTCATTGTGATGATGATAATTGCTATACTATTGGTGCTATCCATATTTTTAATGATGAGAGTGATTATGCTTATGATATGAAAAGGCCTAAGCTTGGGGAAGCTATGTTTGATGAGGATGAAATATTTGAGAATATATTTGCTGAAATTAATGTTTGTCCCAAGCTTGGGGATGCTATGTTTAATGAAGATGATATTTTTAGCATCCCAAGTTTTGATATGCAAAGTTGTTATGATGATAGCATGCCTCTTACCTATGATGATTATATTGATGAAAGTGGGTTTGGAAGAGTGTCAACTTTATGAAGTAGTGATCCCACTATTTTGGAGGATGTTGAATTTTATTGTGATGAATACGAAAGTGGATTTGGAAGAGTGTCAACTTTATTTAGTGATTCCACTATCTTGGGAGAGGTTTCAATCGATTATGATGAGAACGAAGTTGCAACTTATAATGATTATTGTGATGAAACTTATGCTATAAAAAGTAGTGATGATTATATTTATAAAACTTGTCATGATTATGATTACCCTTTTTCTGAACATTACTCTGTTAATATGGAAACAATTTTTAGTGTTCAAGTCTCTTATGATACTCCCACCATTCCGAATGAGAAGAATTTTGCTTATGTGGAGAGTAGTAAATTTTCTATGCAAGTAGATCATGAAAGGAATGCTTTATGTTCTGGTTATATTGTTGAATTCATTCATGATGCTACTGAAAATTATTATGAGGGAGGAACATATGCTTGTAGGAATTGCAATAATATCAAGTTTCCTCTCTATGTGTTGAAAATCTTGAAGCTATCCTTGTTTTACCTTCCTATGCTAGTTGATTATTGTTCCATAAGTTGTTTTCTCACAAAATCCCTATGCATAGGAAGTGGGTTAGGCTTAAATGTACTAGTCATATGCTTTATGATGCTCCCGTTATGTTTCAATTCTTATCTTTTATGTGAGCATCATTGTCATTATCATGCCTAGCTAGAAAGGCAATAAAGAAAAGTGCTTGTTGGGAGACAACCCAATATTTATCCTTACTGTTTTTGTGTGTCCACATGATTATGCTACTTTAGTAATCATGTTTTATATCTTTTGTTTCTATAAAGTACCAAGTAAGACCTTTAGGATAGCTTACGGCGATAGTTGTGTTGATCCTGCTGAAAATCAGAAACTTTTGCTCCCAGTAAATTAGTTTTGTTAATTCACAGAAACGTGCTTCTGATATGATTCTTTTTGATCTTGATTGGCATACAAATTTCTTAGTACTTCCTAATTTGGTAGGATTTTTGTTGTTCCGGAGGTATACGTTTGATACAGATTACTACAAACTGTTCTCTTTTTGACAGATTCTGTTTTCTATGTGTTGTTTGCTTATTTTGATGAATCTATGAGTAGTATCGGAGGGTATGAACCATAGATAAGTTGGAATACAGTATATATTACACCAATATGAATTTAGAATAGGTTCATTACAGTACCTAAGTGGTGGTTTTATTTTCTTATACTAACGGAGCTTACCAGTTTTCTGTTGAGTTTTGTGTTGTGAAGTTTTCAAGTTTTGGGTAAAGATTCGATGGACTATGGAATAAGGAGTGGCAAGAGCCTAAGCTTGGGGATTCCCAAGGCACCCCAAGTTAATATTCAAGGACAACCAAGAGCCTAAGCTTGGGGAATGCCCCGGAAGGCATCCCCTCTTTCGTCTTCGTTCATCGGTAACTTTACTTGGAGCTATATTTTTTATCACCACATGATATGTGTTTTGCTTGGAGCGTCATTTTATTTTGTTAGTATTTGCTTGCTTTTATTTATAATAATGTTTTGCATCTTTATTTCCAATAAAAATGTCAAGGATAGCCTTTACCATGCTTATTTTGCTAGTATACATGTTGCTGTTTGAAAACAGAAAGTTTACGGCTGTTGCAAAAATTCCCTAGAAAAGTCCGGGAATGGTATAATGTTGAAACTTATTGCTGTTGAGCTATGATAAATTTACTACAGTGGGAATTTTCTCTAATAATTTTTGGAGTTCGGGAAGTATTGATACTCTTGCATTCTTTACAGACTGTACTGTTTTGGCAGATTACTGTTATGTTTGCGTTGTTTGCATATGTTTGCTTGTTTAATGATTCTATTTGAGGATAGGAGTATTAAATATGCAGAGGCATTTAGTATGAAATGTTGAACAATAATTTTAGTGATTTTTTACAGTAGAAAATGATAAGGTTTTGCATTGGTTTATACTAACCTATCTCACGAGTTCTTGTTGAGTTTGGTGTGGATGAAGCTTTTGATAAAAAGAGAAACCATGATATGAGAGGAATTAAGTAGACACAAAAGTTCAAGCTTGGGGATGCCCAAGGCACCCCAAGATAATATTTCAAGAAGTCTCAAGCATCTAAGCTTGGGGATGCCCCGGTAGGCATCCCACCTTTTTTCTTCATCAACTATCGGTTAGTATCGGTTGAGCGTAAGTTTTTGCTTCTTCACATGAGTTGTGCTATCCTTGCAATGTCATTTTATTTTGTTTTGCTTGCTGTTTGAATACAATACCAAGATCTGAAATTCCTTAATGTTAGAGAGTCTTCACATAGTTGCACAATTATTCGACTACTCATTGATCTTCACTTATATCTTTTGGAGTAGTTTGTCATTTGCTCTAGTGCATCACTTATATCTTTTAGAGCACCGCGGTGGTTATATTTTGTAGAAATTGCTAGTCGCTCATGCTTCACTTATATTATTTTGATAGTCTTTTAGGACAGCATGGTATTTTCTATGGTTATAAAGTTGGTCCTAGAATGATGAGCATCCAAGTTGGGTATAATAAAAACCATCATAGAAAGAAATTGGATGCTATGATCAATTTGATGCTAGATAATTGTTTTGAGATATGGAGGTAGTGATATTAAAGTCATGCTAGTTGAGGTGATCATGAAAAATACTTGTGTTGGGGTTTGTGATTCCCGTAGCATGCACGTATGGTGAACCGCTTTGTGATGAAGTTGGAGCACAATTTTATTTATTGATTGTCTTCCTTATGAGTGGCGGTCGAGGACGAGCGATGGTCTTTTCCTACCAATCTATCCCCCTAGGAGCATGCGCGTAGTGCTTTTTTGATGACTTCTAGATTTTTGCAATAAGTACATGAGTTCTTTTGACTAATGTTGGGTCCATGGATTATACGCACCCTCACCCTTCCACCATTGCTAGCCTCTCTTGTTCCACGCAACTTTCGCCGGTACCATACACCCACCATATACCTTCCTAAAAATAGCCACCATACCTACCTATTATGGCATTTCCATAGCCATTCCGAGATATATTGCCATGCAACTTTCCACCGTTCCGTTCATATGACACGCATTACTTTTGTCATATTGCTCTTTGCATGATCATGTAGTTGACATTGTATTTGTGGCAAGCCCACCTTCATAATTTTCATACATGTCGCTCTTTATTCATTGCATATCCCGGTACACCGCCGGAGGCATTCATATAGAGTCATATCTTGTTCTAGCTTTGAGTTGTAATTCTTGAGTTGTAAATCCATAAAAGTGTGATGATCTTCATTATTAGAGCATTGACCTAGTGAGGAAAGGATGATGAAGACTATGATTCCCCCACAAGTCGGGATGAGACTTCGGACTTTACAAAAAAAAAGAAAAAGGCCAAAAAGAAAAAAAAGGAGAAAGGCCAAAGAAAAAAAGAAAAAGAAAAAAAGCGAAAAAAATAAAAATAATAAAATGAGAGAAAAAGAGAGAAGGGACAATGCTACTATCTGTTTTTCCACACTTGTGCTTCAAAGTAGCACCATGATCTTCATGATAGAGAGTCTCCTATGTTGTCACTTTCATATACTAGTGGGAGTTTTTCATTATAGAACTTGGCTTGTATATTCCAATGATGGGCTTCCTCAAAATGCCCCAGGTCTTCGTGAGCAAGCAAGTTGGATGCACACCCACTTAGTTTCTTTTGTTGAGCTTTCATATATTTATAGCTCTAGTGCATCCGTTGCATGGCAATTCCTACTCACTCACATCGATATCTATTAATGGGCATCTACATAGCCCGTTGATACGCCTAGTTGATGTGAGACTATCTTCTCCTTTTTGTCTTCTCCACAACCACCATTCTATCCCACATATAGTGTTATGTCCATGGCTCACGCTCATGTATTGCGTGAAAGTTGAAAAAGTTTGAGATTACTAAAGTATGAAACAATTGCTTGGCTTGTCATCGGGGTTGTGTATGATTAAATACTTTGAGTGATGAAGATAGAGCAATAGACAGACTATATGATTTTGTAGGGATAACTTTCTTTGGCCATGTTATTTTGAGAAATCATGATTACACTGATTAGTATGCTTGAAGTATCACTATTTCTTATGTCAATATGAACTTTTATTTTGAATCATTTGGATCTGAACATTCATGCCACAATAAAGAAAATTACATTGAGAATTATGCTAGGTAGCATTCCACATCAAAAATTCTGTTTTTATCATTTACCTACTCGAGGACAAGCAGGAATTAAGCTTGGGGATGCTTGATACGTCTCCAACGTATCTATAATTTTTGATTGTTCCATGCTATTATATTACCTCTTTTGGATGTTTATGAGCTTTATTTCACACATTTATATCATTTTTGGGACTAACCTATTAATCAGAGGCCCAGCCAATATTGCTGTTTTATTGCCTGTTTCAGTATTTCGAAGGAAAGGAATATCAAACGGAGTCCAAATAGAATGAAACCTTTGGCAGCGTGATTTTTTGGAAGAATATGATCCTGGAGACTTGGAGTTCACGTCAGAAGATCCTCGAGGTGGCCAGGAGATAGGGGGTGCCCCCCCCTACTGGGTGCGCCCCCTGTCTCGTGGGCCCCCTCGAGCACCCCCCCGACCGACTTCTTTCGCCTATATAGTCCCACGTACCTTAAAAACATCCACGGACAAGATAGATTGGGAGTTCCGCCACCGCAAGCCTCCGTAGCCACCAAAAACCTCTCGGGAGCCCGTTCCGGCACCCTGCCGGAGGGGGAATCCATCACCGGTGGCCATCTTTATCATCCCTGCGCTATCCATGACGAGGAGGGAGTAGTTCACCCTCGGGGCTGAGGGTATGTACCAGTAGCTATGTGTTTGATCTCTCTCTCTCTCTCTCTCGTGTTCTCTCTATGGCACGATCTTGATGTATCGCGAGCTTTGCTATTATAGTTGGATCTTATGATGTTTCTCCCCCTCTACTCTCTTGTGATGAATTGAGTTTCCCTCTTGAAGTTATCTTATTGGATTGAGTCTTTATTTGAGAACACCTGATGTATGTCTTGTCGTGTTTATCTGTGGTGACAATGGGATATCACGTGCCACTTGATGTATGTTTTGGTGACCAACTTGCGGGTTCCGCCCATGAACCTATGCATAGGGGTTGGCACACGTTTTCTTGACTCTCCGGTAGAAACTTTGGGGCACTCTTTTAAGTACTTTGTGTTGGTTGGATGAATCTGAGATTGTGTGATGCATATCGTATAATCATGCCCACGGATACTTGAGGTGACAATGGAGTATCTAGGTGACATTTGGATTTTGGTTGATTTGTGTCTTAAGGTGTTATTCTAGTATGAACTCTATGATGGATTGAGCAGAAAGAATAGCTTTATGTTATTTTACTACGAACTCTTGAATAGATAGAACAGAAAGGATAACTTTGAGGTGGTTTCGTACCCTACCATAATCTCTCCGTTTGTTCTCCGCTATTAGTGGCTTTGGAGTGACTCTTTGTTGCATGTTGAAGGATTGTTATATGATCTATCTATGTTATTATTGTTGAGAGAACTTGCACTAGTGAAAGTATGAACCTTAGGCCTTGTTTCCTATCATTGCAATACCGTTTACCCTCTGTTTTATCATTAGTTACCGTGCTGTTTTTATATTTTCAGATTACAAAAACCTATATCTACCATCCATATTGCACTTGTATCACCATCTCTTCGCCGAACTAGTGCACCTATACAATTACCATTGTATTGGGTGTGTTGGGGACACAAGAGACTTTCTGTTATTTGGTTGCAGGGGTGTTTGAGAGAGACCATCTTCATCCTACGCCTCCCACGGATTGATAAACCATAGGTCATCCACTTGAGGGAAATTTGCTACTTCCTACAAACCTGTGCACTTGCAGGCCCAACAACGTCTACAAGAAGAAGGTTGTGTAGTTGACATCACCTTCCGACTAGGGATAATTCCCCTGAATGTCGTGTTGCTTTGCTCAATGCGGCTCTTGTCTATTTCCATTTTGTTGAGAGTTTCCTCGTAGATGAGGTTTAATCCGCTGCCACCGTCCATGAGCACTTTAGTAAGCCGGAAGCCGTCCACAATTGGACTAAGGACCAAAGCGGCTAGTGCTCGGACTATTCGGAATTGAGGTTCGTCACTGGCATTGAAGGTTATGGCCGTGTCGTTCCATGGATTTATTGCTGCAACGTGGCATACTTCGGCGAGGCTGCGGAGTGCTCGCTTGCGCTTGCTATTTGTGGCGAAAGTCTCGAAGACTTTCAATACTATATTGTTATTTTCTACGGGATGATGCTCTGCGGTATCATTGATGAGGAGATCCTCGCTGCTCTTGGCCACCTGCCGGAGTATCCAACATGCTCTAAGGCTGTGTGTTGGTATGGTATCCGGTGTGGTGTGAATTTTGCATGGCCCATTGAGCCATCCCTCCAATACGGTTCCACACCCTGTAGTGGGCTTTGGTTTCTTTGTAATTGGATCGGGTGACTTGCGAGAGTGCACCCTTTTAGTTCGGACGAGGGGTTTAGTGAGAGTCGGAGGATCCCAGAATTCTATTTGGGTTTTCCAGGCACTTTTCATCGCCCAGTACTTCTGTACGATGGCCGCCAAGTCAGCGAAGTGTGCTATATCACGGTGACTTATGGCGTTGAGGATTCCCTTGTCCGTGCATTTTTTGCAAAAGAATGAGATTGCGTCTTCCTCGCGACAGTCCTTGACCTTGTTCAATACAAGGAGGAATCTGTCCCAAAAGTGATGTACTATCTCTTGGGGCTCTTGTCTAATGTGGGAAAGATCACTTGTATCTGGGTGGGTGGGTAGATTTAAGTCCGAACCCTGACCTGATCTAAGACCCAGGAGCAGAGGAGCCTCCGAACTTAGCAGTTCGGGTTCCGGATGTCGCCCAATTTTTCTGGCCTGCTGTCCGATTCTAAGTTTGGAGCCTGGGTCATGTCCTCTGGTAGACGGGTATCCGGCTCGGAGAGCTCGGGAATCCGAACATAGTTCTTCCTCAAAATAGAGGAAGAATCGCTACATTGCTCCTCCACCAGCGCTATTTGATGGGTGACTGACGAAGAGTTAATCTCCCTTTGATCGGGTTTAAGCCCAATCCGATCATAGTTCGTGGTGACTCCCAAGGCGGCGATGCGATCCAAGAGCTCGTTCAGGGAGGAGAGCTCCATTGGACCCATCTGCTCGGTGAATTCCGAGCTGACGTGGAGGCTGTTTTTGATGACCCGAGAAGTCATCGTCGGCACGGCAGCCGAACGGGCGGTCATGACGAAGCCGCCTAGTCAGAGAGTTTGGCCTAAAGCCAGGGCTCCCCCAGAGGTGATGTTGTCCTTGATAACAAGGCGAGCCATCGAGCCTTACCGTGACAGCGCAGTGGAACTCCCAATGAAAGCACCAATGTTGGTGTCAAAACTGGCGGATCTCGGGTAGGGGTCCCGAACTGTGCGTCTAAGGCTAATGGTAACAGGAGGCGGGGGACACAATGTTTACCCAGGTCCGGGCCCTCTCGATTGAGGTAATACCCTACTTCCTACTTGATTGATCTTGATGATATGAGTATTAGAAGAGTTGATCTACCATGAGATCATAGAGGCTAAACCCTAGAAGCTAGCCTATGATTATGATTGTTGTTGTCCTACAGACTAAACACTCCAGTTTATATAGACACCGGAGGGGCTAGGGTTACACAGAGTCGGTTATAGAGAAGGAGATCTACATATCCGAATTGCCAAGCTTGCCTTCCATGAAAAGGAGAGTCCCACCCGGACACGTGACGAAGTCTTCATTCTTGTATCTTCATAGTCCAACAGTCCGGCACAAGTACATAGTCCGGCTGTCCGAGGACCCCCTAATCCAGGACTCCCTCAGTGGGTGAGGTCAGTGGGTGGAGGAGGGGACCGGATAGCTCGTCTTTAAGCCGAGCTTCGCGGTGGCCATGGTGGACGGTGGACGAGCAGAGGGGCTCCGGTGCTCGGGAAGAAGTTGGGCGGGGCTCTAGGAGGAGGAGGAGGCCGCGGGTGTGCTCAAAGGGCTTCGGGGGTCGCTATTTATAGACGTGGCCGAGGTGCCGTGGCCAAGAGCCGTCGCTCAGGTCCGGCCAACGCTCTGGCGCGCACAGCGGTCACGGGTAGGGGCGAGATCACGACGAGGAGGAGCGGACGAAGGTCATGGAGCAGCACAACACCAAGGGGCACGGGGAGGAAGACGACGGGCGCATTCAATGCCATGTCGGCCACTGTTCTCACATGGGCATGCGGTGGCGAGCACCGACAAGGAGGCTTCCGGAGGGGGAGAGGGGTCTAGGGAGGTGGCGATGACGAAGCAGAGCTTCTAGACAAGGTCACGCGCGCGAATACGATGAGAGGGAGAGGGGCCGAAGCACAAACGATCCTCTGGACGTAGACTAGCGAGCAGAGCGCGTAAATAGCCATGCCAGTTGCGTGGTCACTACGGGACAAGGCACAAGGAGGTCACGAGAGGATTGCAAACTATGTCTGGGTGTTGTCTCTCCACCCTAGAGACTATAGAAAGCAAGAGCTCGAGAGAAGAGGCTCTGCATCTGAGTTAGGCATCGATTAAAGTTTTCTGTAGCAAACTTGGTCAGACCACTATGCTCGACAGAGAATTGATTGGAAACAAAGTTGATGTCTGGGGTGATTAACTAAGGAAGGACTACAATCCTAGGGAGTTTGAGGAGAAATGGACCAAGGCTTAATATAGGTGCTTTGCAACTGACCAAAATGGTCCAGAAAAGAGATCAAGATGATGCACTCAAATGAAGAAGCCACTTGAGCTGAAGTTTGTCAAGGCAGGGTTATCTGGCCATATGAAGATGTTTTAAAACTTTCATACCAAATGGACAAGTCAAAATGGTACTTGCTTCACAAACATCCTCTCTGTCCAGAAACTTGGGAAAATTCTAGAGAAAAAATGGCTTGATGAATTGATCCCAAATTTGGTGGAGAGAGGTTATTTAGGTAGGAGTATGATCTGGTAATCTTTCAGAATTAATGAAGCAATATAAATTATACTTGCTCCAAAACCTGAAAATATTAACAGAATCAAAGATTTGGTCATGTGCTCACATAGATCAAGGGGTCAAGCTGAAATTTGGAGTAGTGTTATAATATGAGCACATGAAGGAGTGTGCAAATTTTCAACTTATTTGGATAACCCTAGCTAGTACTTCCTTCACAATGCCTTCTGTTTGATAGAAATTTGAAAAATTGCTGAGGAAGATTGGCTAGGCAAATAAAGTTGAATTTTGACATGAGGCAATAATTTGGACATAAAAGAATTCCCAAAAAGTTTGGGAGCAATCAAGAGTGGATAGGTGACAGAAATGAAGAAGTAATATTGGAGAATTATTTTTGAATTGGCCAAGGAAAAGTTTGGGCATATTTGAGCAATATATTACCCAAATAAATTATGGAAATTATGGGAGTGACAGAAATATAGGTTGCTTCACAACCTAGGGCAATTAGGGTTATTCCTTTAATAGAAAAAAGAATATTCCTTAGAAAAGTATTTTAGGGTTGGGCTAGAAGGGAAATGACATCGTCTTGGGATAGATTTGAAGATGATGAGCCATTTGGGAGAAAGAAATGACGATGATCTCCCAGGTTGCAAGGCCACAGATCCACTCCAAAAATAAAAATCAGAGCAAAAACCAATAAATCAAAAAGAAAAAGAAAAAGGCCAAAAACCAGGATGTTACAATGGTCTATGAGGGTACGTAGACATACTCTCCCCTTTCGTAGCTATGAATCTCCATGGATAGATCTTGTGTGTGCATAGAATTTTTTTTGTTTTCCATGCAACGTTCCCCAACAAAGTGCATAGTCATGATGTTATTCATGGCATTATCATGTACATTGGCATTACGTATGTGACAAGCAGACCGACTCCTGCCTGCATCTACTACTATTACTACACTTCGAGAGGCTTCTATGCTTTCCTCTCTACGTATTAAGTTAATAACAAATAGAGTAATGCGTGAAGTATGATAACATAATGTAGACAGAATAAAACCAAGCAATATGATTGTAGCCCATCATTTTCCCCTTAGAAACAATAATACAAATATGTGTCTCGCTACCCCTTCTATCACTAGGTGAGGACACCGCAAGATTGAACCTACAACTATGCACCACTTCCACCCAAGATCTACTCATCAACTTGGCCAAATAAAACTCATAGATCAAAAAGCATTACATAGCTATAACAATCACACATAATAAAGTTTGGAAAAGACTTAGTTACTTTCAATGAATAATTTGATCATAAACCAACAATTTATCGGGTCCCAATAAATGCACCGCAAAAGAAGATTACATTGAATAGAACTCCGAGGAGAACATTGTTTTTAAGATTAGAGAGCGAGCGAGAGAGAGAGAGAGAGAGATCTAGCTAATCACTATGGACCCATAGGTCATGTCGAAACTACTCACACATCATTGAGGTGTAGCAAGGTTGATGAAGAAGCCCTCCATGATCGATTCCCCCACTGGCAAAGGCCTCCAGACGGGATCATGGAATAACAGAGACTTGCGATGGTGGAAAAAATTGTTTTGGTGGATGCTCTGGTGGTTTTCCAATATTAGAGAATTTATAGCGCTGGAATTAGGTCAGACGGAGCCATGAGGGGCCCATAAGACATCAGGGCGTGCCTACCCCCCCCCCCCATGGCGCACCTTGTTGTCTTGCCATCTCCTTGTAGGTCTTCTGGTCTTGCCCGAAGCTTCTAGGGTCTCTAATGTCTAAAAAATTGTTAAAAAGTTTCGTCGTGTTTGGACTCCATTTGGTATAGATTTTCTGTAGAACCAAAAACAAGCAGAAAATAGCAACTTGCACTAGGCACTAGGTTAATAGGTTAGTTCCCAAAAAATATATATAATTGCATGTAAAATATATAAAATTGATAATATATTAGCATAAAACAATCAAAAATTGTAGATTCGTTGGAGACGTATCAAGAGGTTCCCTTGCACTTGGACAATGGTCGGTCTAGCCGGTAGCGTGCAGAGGTGCGAATGACCCGAGCGACATTTGATGCGGGGTTGCATCCAATTCGACCAATCCGTCCTAGAGGCCCTTTCTATGCACCAAGTTGTAAGGGGACTGGTTGGTCGATGCCTTCTTGAACGGCATGCCGCTTGGCTTACCCGAGTGAGTTTCCTACCTGGGATAACACAGCCAAAATGAACCCAACAAACCGATCAAAACATACAAAGGAAGCATCACTCAGCATCAGCCCAACACCAACCCAAACTAACACAGGCAAAAGAGGGGGACAAACTTCAGCGCTTGTAGTATAATTGTCGAAGCTTTTCTCAAATCGTATAGGCCCAATGATAAAACATCTCATGTCTTCCATTTCTATACGCAACTTGTTTTGCCTATCATTATGTACATTGAATGTTTCTAGCGAAAACTCACACACCACAAAATACATCGTTAGTCTTGTCCCATCCCTTGTTGCTTTAAATGTGAACAAATAGCATGTCTCGGTCATTAGGTACTGAAGCACCACCATCACCAATCGTACCCTGCGCGAGGAGCATGGGTGGTTGAGACGTCTCCAACTTATCTATAATTGTTGATTGTGCCATGCTTTTGTTGTAATAATCTTGGATGTTTTATATAACTTTTTGTGCTATTTTATATCATTTTCTGAGACTAACCTATTAACCAGTGCTAGTTGCTATTTTCTGTTTGTTTTTTATTTTCCACAAAATCAGTACCAAACGGAGCCCAAACGCTACAAATCTTTTTTGACATTTTTCGGGACCAAAGAGACCCTAGTAGCTTTGGGAGGAGACCAGACGAGAAGCGAGGATCCAGCAAGGCAACAGGGTGCGCCCAGGGGGGTAGGCACGCCCTGTTACCGTGTGGGACTCGCGTGGCTCTGTCTGACCTAATTCCACCTCTATAAATTCTCTAAAATCGGGAAACCAACAGAGAGCCACCCCAAACACTTTTTGCGCCGCCGCAAGTTTCTATTCTTCCGCGATCCCATCTGGAGGCCTATTTCGGCACACTGATGGAGGGGGAATCAATCAATGAGGGCTTCTGAATCATTCTTGCTGCCTTCCGATCATGCGTGAGTAGTTTACCATAGACCTACAGGTCCATATCTAGTAGGGATATGGCTTCTTCTCTCTCTTTTATCTTCAATACAATGTTCTCCTCGATGTTCTTGGAGTTCTATTTGATGTAATCTTGTTTCTGATGTGTTTGTTGGGATCCGATGAGTTTTGGGTTTATGATCAAATTATTCATGAATATTAACTAAGTCTTTTTTGTATTCTTTTATTAATGATTATTATAGCATTTGATTTCCCTTGGATCTATCTATTTAGTTTGGCCAACTAGATCGATTTATCTTGCATTGGGAGAGGTGCTTTGTGATGGGTTCAATCCTGCGGTGCTCCATCCCGACAGAAAGGGAAAGGACACGTATTTGTATTATTGCCATTAAGGATAAAAAGATGGGGTTTATTCATATTGCTTGGGTTTACTTTCTCTACATCATGTCATCTTGCTTAAGGTGTTACTCTGTTTTTATTAACTTAATACCCTAGATGCATGCTGGATAGTGGTCGGTGGGTGGAGTAATAGTAGTAGACGCAGACATGAGTTGGTCTACTTGTCTTGGACGTGATTCCTATATAAATGATCATTGCCTTGAATATCATCATTACTATGCACCCTTCTATTAGTTGCCCAACAATAATTTGTTCACCCACCATGTGTTATGTGCCTGAGAGAGAAGCCTCTAGTGAAAACTATGGCCATGGGTCTACTTTTATCATATATAAAAACACAAAAATACCTTGCTGCACTTTATTTGTTTTATTTTGTTTTGCAATTTATCTATTTACCTACCACTACGAGATTTGATCCTTGCAAATAACCGCCGAGGGGATTAACAACCCCCTATTTTGTGTTGGGTGCAAGTATTTGCTTTTGTGTGTGCAGGTGCTGCTAATGAGGTTCTGTGTGGTTCTCCGACTGGATTGATAACCTTGGTTCTTATTTGAAGGAAATACTTATCTCTACTGTACTGCTTCATCCTCTCCTCTTCGGGGAAATCCCAACACAGCTCACAAGTAGCAAGTGCATCTACTTTTTCTTATTTTTATTTGCCTTTGCCTCTCATTTTCATCTCCCCCACTTCTATTTTTTCCAGAAACAAATTTTTTTTGCTCATTTGCTTGCTTTTAATTGCCTTCATGTGGATGCACTTTATCATCCACTTGTTAATAGTTAGTTGAGTGCACTTTATTATCTCTATGAAGTTTTCCTTGAAAATCATGAATCTGAAAATTGTGATGAAGTGTTAGAAGAAATTTTTAAGGCGATTCTTGTTAGCTCCTTGAATGAAAAGCATGATTGTAATGATGTTATTATAAATACTAATAATGTCCATTGAGATAATAATATGTAACGCTACAAGCTTGGGGATGATAAATTTGTTATGTCCACTACTTATTGCAATGATCATGATTGGGGTGATGATGCTTCTTATGATCTTGAAAATCTATTTAAGCCTCATGATGCATATGTTAATGATAATAATGTTTGTAATAATATTGCAAGTGCGTTTGGAAGATTGTCAGCTTTAGGAAAAAATTAATCCCACATATTCGGAGAGTGTTCAATCTTATGAAATTTTTGATAAAAGTGGTTTTTGGAGAGGTCACGACTTTAGTTGATGTTAATCCCACTATCTTGGAAGAATATGACACTTTTATGCATGTGGATCATGAAGAGACTATTTTATATGATAGCTATATTTTTGAATTTGATCCTACATGTAATTATTATGATTAAGGAAAATATGGTTGTAGAAATTTTCATGTTACTAAATTACCTCTCGTTATGTTGAGATTATCAATGTTTTATTTTTCTACCTTGCATATGCTAGATATTTCTTGTCTTGATAATTTGTTTGCTTATAAAATTCCTATGCATAGGAAGTGTGTTAGACTTAAATGTGTTTTTCACTTGTATTATGATGCTCTATTTGTGCTTCAATTCTTGTCTTTCATGTGAGTATCATTGAAATCTCAAAGCCTATCATAATGGCTATAAAGGAAGAGCTTGTTGGGAGACAACCCAATAGTTATCATTCATATTATTTGAGTATCCACACAATTTTTCTACTGTTATGATTGTGTTTTTGTGTTTTAGTTAGTGTTTGGGCCAAGTAAATCCTTTGGGATGATTTGGTTGATAGTTAACTTGATTCTGTGAAAAAACAGAAACTTTTGCACCCAGTACTAGAATTGTTTAAGTTCACTGGAATGTTTTCCTTATTTTTTAGAATTTTTGGAGTTACAGAAGTATTGCATTTGTTCAGATCATTACAGACTATTCTGTTTTTGACAGATTCTGTTTCTGTTGCATAGTTCACTTGTTTTTATGAATCTATGGATTATATTAGGGGGTATATGAAGAAGTTAGAATATAGTAGGTATTATGCAATAATAAAATATTAATGGGTTTACAATAGTACCTAAAGATTATGATTTGCTTGTTATACTAATGGATCTCATGGGGTTTCTGTTAAGTTTTGTGTGCTAAAGTTTTCAAGTTTTGGGTGAGATGACAATGGATGAAGGAATAAGGAGCGGCAAAACCCTAAGCTTGGAGATGCCCAAGGCACCCCAGGGTAATATTCAAGGAAAAACAAGCATCTAAGCTTGGGGATGCCCCGGATGGCATCCCCTCTTTCGTTTATAATAATCCATCAGTATATTACTTGGAGCCATATTTTTATTCATCACATGATATGAGTTTTCTTGGAGCGTCGTGTATTATATGAACCTTTGCTTTGTTTGCTTTTTAGTTTGCCACAACCATTGTTTGCTTCACATACCTTTTTAGAGGGACACGCATTTATTCATGATTTATTAAAATACTCTATGTGCTTCACTTATATCTTGTCAGCGTTCTGGGAACAGGGGTACCCAGACTTGCCAACCTACAGCCCACGGCGAGGCTCCATTGACGGCCTGGTACGGCCCAACTTCGACATCGACAACTCAAGACCCTCGCGAGGGGTCGAGCCTCGCGAGGTGGATGACACCAAGACCTCCAAAGGGAGCAGCCTCCTCAGGCTGGCTCCCGAGGAGCAGAGATTTCTATGCAAGGCTCACCTCGCGAGGTTCGGGTGATGTAAGCTATGGCGACCAAGGCTAGGCGGGCGCCAGCGGGCGCAGTGTACCAGTTTCCTCTTTGGTTCAAAGGAGGCAAGTAGCAAGCGCGGAGTCCCGAGGAAGCAGCCATAGGTTTCCATTCTCGTGCAACAAGACCAAGACCGCCAGGACGGCAGGACGGAGGTCATCATCGAGCCCACCACGGCGTCATGGCCAGAAGCTTTTGCAGGTGAAGACCACTTTCGTCGGGATAAGATGTACTAGTTATCTGCCTTCAAATTTGGCTGTTGTGGGATCCCTTCCCGCCTTCATTTGGGAAGAGGACCAAGGCCACTATAAATAGGACCTAGCCACCACCATGGACGGGAGACGACGATCAAGTCGACCGAATCCATTCCACCCTCACCAGCTCACTTGAGCTCAAGAACACACCTCCTGAGGTTGTTCGCCATTGTACTAGTTCATCCTCAGCCCCACGAGGCAAATCCACCACAAAGCAGGAGTAGGGTTTTACACCGCAAGGTGGACCAAACTTGGGTAAACTATTGTGTCCCCTTTCCTTCGAGTTCGTCGTGCTAGGCTGTGAGATTTGCGAGCAGGCAGACTGGGGAGGTTGTGATCTCCGCATGCACCCCAAAGTTTGAACCTCTCAACGGTTTGCGGAACCCAAAATCTGACATTTGGCACGCCAGGTAGGAGTGCGTCGGAGCCTCTCTTCCGTCGGTCGATTCGCCACCGCTCCCATGGCTGACGCATGCCAAGCTCGCGTTGAGCATCGGGCCGCTCTCGCCACCCGCGTCGCTCAGACAGCACCGGCGGGCGACGGCTGCCCTCGCCGACCCCCGTCTCCGATGGCGAATGCCTCCATGGGCCCTGTGGGCCACGAGCAACAGGCCTCTTTGCCGCACCCTTCCGTGCACCGTGACGGGCGCACCACTACTCCATCGCTGACTCCAACTGCTTCGTCCTCCCATGCTCGTCGTGGCCCGGCGAATGTGCAGGCTGCGTTGCTCATGGCACACGAGCTCCTACGCTACCGCCCAGTCGACGACCTCTATGAGGACTGGCTCGACCGCATTGCCGAGCTCGTCACCGCAGCTGGAGATTCTGCTGCGCCGTCTTGCTTGCTGCCTCAACCACTGCCTGCTGCAGAAGACATAGCTCATGGGACACCTCCTCCACCTTCCAGGAAGGATGCCATCATCGAGCCAAGGCGGGAGCCCCCCCTCCTGGCATGATCCACAACATCGGGCGCCCGCGCGTGATTAGGCAAGCTGCCAGGTGATCCAACGGCCACAAGAAGATGCACGTGCACTCCCAGCACCGCCACGTCAAGACCGCGCGCTGCTTGTGGTGGCGGTGCACGAATGCCAAGACCAAGATCCACCCCCACGACGGGCTCCCATGACGGTAGTAGGGTGCAGCGCATTCACTCCGGAGCTGCACGGCATCGTCTGGCCGGGGAAGTTCAAGCCCGACTTGCCTCCACGCTACGACGGCACCCCGGACCCTGCTGAGTTCCTGCAACTCTACCAGCTAAGCATCGAGGCGGCCAGCGGTGACGAGAAGGTCATGGCGAACTGGTTCCCATGGCCCTCAAGGACGGCGCACGCTCATGGCTCCTGAACCTCCCCGCAGGATCGATCTCCTCCTGGGACGAAATGCGGGAGAACTTCATCACCAACTTCCAGGGCACTCACGACCGCCCGCCGGCTGCGGATGACCTGCGATGCATCAAGCAGCAGCCAGGGGAGACCCTGGAGAAGTACATCTGGTGCTTCAACAGCGTTCGCCTCAAGATCCCCAAGGTGTCGGACGAAGCCATCATCTCGGCGTTCACTGATGGCGTCCGCGACATCAAGATGAAGGAGGAGCTCACCATACACAAAGACCTGTGCACGGCCCTGGAGATGTTCAACATGGCAACCAAGTGTGTGAGAGCTGAGGAGGGACGCCTCTCCCTCCTCGAGCTCCCTGACACAGACCCAGAAGGCAAGAAGGCCAAGGACAAGGACGTGAAGCGCAAGGGACCGGCCGTACTCGCGACCGAGCCAGAGATGAAGTGCGGTGCGATCATCCAAAGTCATCCAAGGGCAGTCGCCCATTCTATGCGTCTTCCACAACGTGCACAGCCACAACACCAACGACTGCCAGGAGCTCAGGGCCATCCGCGACGGGCGCCTTGGTCATTGCCCTGAGCGCAATGGCCGAGGCTACGGTCATGGAGGAGGCCATGACCATTGTCAGGAGTGGCCCGACCAGCCTCGGGAGGACCGCTAGCAGGGCCAGCCTTGTGAGGGCGCTTGGAGGGATCAGCCTCGCGAGGACCGCTTCCACCAAGAAGGAATGAGGACCACCACCAGGACAAGGGAGATGGGGGCTTCTAGGAGCCTCGTGCCATCGCCTGCATCTTGGGAGGCTCCCAGGCCCCAGCCGCCCGTCGCATCTTCAAACAGTTCGCGCGCGAGGTGAACGCAGTGCTCCCCAAGCTCGAGGCAACGCGCCCGCTCAGGTGGTCCAAGTACGCCATCACCTTCGACTCCTCCGACCAGCTCAAGTGTGTGGCCACAGTTGGCGCGCTCCCAATGCTCTGCTCGCCCATCATCAGCAACATATGTCACCAAGAAACTCATCGATGGTGGCACAGGGCTCAATGTTCTCTCTGTCCAGATGTTCAACAGGCTCCAAGTGCCATACTGATACGTCTCTGTCATATCTATAATTTTTGATTGTTCCATGCCATTATTATTCAACTTTCATATACTTTTGGCAACTTTTTATACTATTTTTGGGACTAACATATTGATCCAGTGCCCAGTGCCAGTTCCTGTTTGTTGCATGTTTTATGCTTCGCAGAAACCCAATATCAAACGGAGTCCAAACAGGATAAAAATGGACGGAGAATTATTTTGGAATATTTGGGATTTTCCGGAGGAAGAATCAACGCGAAACGGTGCCCGAGGTGGCCACGAGACAGGGGGGCGCGCCCTCCCCTTGGGCGCGCCTGGCACTCTCGTGGGCCACCCGTAAGGCGGTTGATGCGCTTGTTTTGCTGCAAGAAAGCTAATTTTATGATAAAAATCTGGGCGAAAGATTCACCCCAATCAGAGTTACGGATCTCCGGATATAAAAGAAACGGTGAAGGGGAAGGATCTGAGAACGTAGAAACAGAGAGAGACAGAGAGATAGATCCAATCTCGGAGGGGCTCTCACCCCTCCCACGCCATGGGAGCCAAGGACCAGAGGGGAAACCCTTCTCCCATCTAGGGAGGAGGTCAAGGAAGAAGATGAAGAAGGGGGGCTCTCTCCCCCTTGCTTCCGGTGGCACCGGAATGCTGCCGGGGGCCATCATCATCATCGCGATCTTCACCAACACCTCCATCATCTTCACCAACATCTCCATCACCTTCCCCCATCTATATCCAGCGGTCCACTCTCCCGCAACCCGCTGTACCCTCTACTTGAACATGGTGCTTTATGCTTCATATTATTATTCAATGATGTGTTGCCATCCTATGATATCTGAGTAGATTTTTGTTGTCCTATCGGTGATTGATGAACTGCTATGATTGGTTTGAGTTGCATGTTTTATTATTGGTGTTTCCTATGGTGCTCTCCGTGTCGCGCAAGCATGAGGGATCCCCGCTGTAGGGTTTGCAATATGTTCATGATTTGCTTATGGTGGGTGGCGTGAGTGACAGAAGCACATACCCGAGTAAGTAGGTTGTTTACGTATGGGATAGGGACTTGATGCTTTAATGCTATGGTTGGGTTTTACCTTAATGATCTTTAGTAGTTGCGGATGCTTGCTAGAGTTCCAATCATAAGTGCATATGACCTAAGAAGAGAAAGTATGTTAGCTTATGCCTCTCCCTCAAATAAAATTGCAATAGTGATTATCGGTCTAGTAACATAGTTAATTGCTTGACAATTCCACAACTCCTATCACCACTTTTTCACACTCGCTATACTTACTTTATTGCTTCTTTATCTAAACAGCCCCTACTTTTTATTTATGTGCTCTTTATTTCTTGCAAACCTATCCAACAACACCTACAAAGTACTTCTAGTTTCATACTTGTTCTAGGTAAAGTGAACACTAAGCATGCGTAGAGTCGTATCAGTGGAAGATAGGACTTGAGAGAATATTTGTTCTACCTTTAGCTCCTCATTGGGTTCGACACTCTTATTTATCGAAAGAGGCTACAATTATCGCCTACACTTGTGGGTTATCAAGACCTTTTTCTGGCGCCTTGCCGTAGAGTCATAGCGTGGGGTGAATATTCTCGTGTGTGCTTGTTTGCTTTATCACTAAGTAATTTTTATTTCTTAGTTGTTTTCTATCTCTAGTTATGGGTAGGAAACGCAAAATACCAAAAAAATTAGTTGTACCTACTGAACCAATGGTTGAAGAACCACTCAAAATCTATCACACTCCTGAAGCTTTTTACTTGGATCATCTTCGATCCCTATGTGCTTGTGTTGAAACTCCAACTAGCTTAGTTGAGGGCAAATCTTTAGATGAGCATGCTTGTTATGTGCGACACCGTATATCTGAAAAAGGGAAACACTACAAAAAAAGGCACATATGTGACATTTTGGGTCGAATGAATTTTTTTTCTGTCATACATATGACACTTCTATGACAATAATTGTGACAAAACCCGGTATCATCATAGATGTGGTGGGTCCTACTTCTATGACAAAAAATCATGACAGAAAATGGGCTTTTCATCCTGGGCGGGCCGGAGACACAGCTGCATGACATTCTTTGGGCCGTCCATGACGGAAAAAACCGTGGTAGAAGCGAGGGTGAGGAAAATTTCGGGGAGTTCCCGGTTACGGTGGGAGGTCGGGGGCCGAGCGATGCGCGTTTCTCTCGTACACGTACGTGTGTGTGTGCGAGGTGTTGGCTCTAACTGAACCCGAGCGAGGCGTTGCGCTCTAACTGAACCCGAGTGATTGCACTGCAGGCTACGCATTACTAAACCCGAGCGATCGATCGATGCTGTTAACTGAACCCGATCGAGCGATTGCTTCGCTATTGCTGCTAACTGAAGCCGATCGATGCTGCCTCTGGGATGAATAGTGAGCATTGCGAGGGGGGTTGGATGAACAGTGAGCGATGGCGTTGCCTCTAGATGAACAGGATCCCGTGGTGTGGAGGGCTGGATGAATAGTAGATGGTGGAGGGGTGCCCGTGGAGGGGTGGTTGAACAGTAGCCGGTGGAGTAGCGTGTGGTGGAGGCTGGGTGAACAGGAGCCTATGGAGGCTGGAGGAGGTCGACGGTAGCCCGTGGAGGCTGGAGGAGGTCGACGGTGGAGATGAACAGTATCCCGTGGAGTCCCGTTTTGTGGTACACCACACCCCTCCCGATGAACATGACCCCCGTTTCGACCGTAACGCTCCAACACAAGTCTGATTCGTCCATTTTGCGGTACGCCGCACCCCTCCCGATCAACAGGACCCCCGTTTCGACCGTAGGAGGTCCGTTCCCTCCGTTTTGTGGTACGCCACACCCCTTCCGATCAACAGGACCCCCGTTTCGACCGTAGGAGGTCCGTTTCATCCATTTTGCGGTATGCCACACCCCTCCCGATCAACAGGACCCCCGTTTCGACCGTAGGAGGTCCGTTTCCTCCGTTTTGCGGTACGCCAGACCCCTCCCGACGAACAGGATCCCATTTCGAACATGGCCGGTCGAACACAAGGCCTTTTCCTCCGTTCAGCGGTACGCTAGGCCTCGTTTCCATCGCCTGTTCCATTCAAGCCCTCCCGATGAACATGACGATGCATACCGTTCCGGCCCAGCCGGTTGGCTCCCACGCGTTCCGTTGCCTCCCGATGAACACGGCGCATTCTGTTGCCTCCCCATGAACACGACGCATTTCGTTGCCTCCCCATGAACACGACGATGACGTTGTTTCTCCGTTCCGACCCAGCCATGTACACGAGCCCTGGCTGTACGTATGCGCGAGTAGGCGTTCGTGACCCTGCCCGTATGTACGTATGTGGCCGTATTTTCTTTCTTGCACCCTGGCCGCTGTACGTACGTGTACATGCTACATGCGCGCCTCTACTACGACACGTGCGCGCATCTACAACGACCAGTATGTACGTACATGTTCGTGACCAGAATGACAACGCTACATACGCTTCGACCAGGTGGGTCCCGACTGTCAGGCACTACCTTGCCTGCGAAGATGTAGCTGGTGGGTCCTAGCAGTCAGGGGGGAGAATCATTTTTTTTGCCCGGACGCACTTCCTTGAGTGCGAAGATGTAGCTGGTGGGTCCCAGCAGTCAAGGGGAAACATTTTTTTCGCGAAATACGGTGGCCTGTCCGGTGGGTCCCCGCTGTCAGGTGGAGGAATAATTATTTTGCGCATAATAAGGAGGCACTTCCTTGCTGCGGTTGTGGACCCAGCTGTCAGCCTCTCCACGTACAGTCCATGTCCGATGGAAGCCATTCCTTGACCACGTTGACCACGCCGCACCGGGAGCACCAGGGTGGTGGACGACGGCGAGGCCTAGGAAGGGAACGACACGGAGGCAGGTAAGACTCGGCAGTTGTTTCCCACGCGGAGGGGAATACGACTGTACGAGGGTTTACTGGTTCGTCTGTCGTCGCCGGAGAATAACAACAGGTGTGGGTGAGTAGAGGGATGGCTAGGCCAGCGATGGGAGTACGGTGGGGCGATGAGGCCTGCGCGGTAGCACAGCCGGCCGTGGGGAGGAGGGAGCAGGCAGTCCTGCCGACGCTTGTTTGAGCGGCTGGAGCAGGAAGAGCAGAGATTGAAGAAGCACGACGGCTATTGGATGGACATCCAACAGCCACTGCTTGTGCGTCAACCTTTTTTAGGAAAGCCTCAAATCTGTGGAAAATAGCATACAACCCATCTGCCATTATTTCTAATAATTTACAGCCCATTTGCTAATTATTAAGGTTTTTTTAGCACATATTCTTTTTGATAGCATTATAGCCCATATTGTGGCCACGGTTAAAAAATTATATGAAATTTTGCATATTTCAGTGCGGTCCGAACTGTTTTTAATCCTGAAATTTCGACTCACATTCAAACTGATTTTAAAAATAAATGTATATCAATATAAAATCCAACAAATTCTCCATGCATAAAAATTAATGTAATTCAAAATCTCGAAATGAAAAAAAGATATTTGAAACTAATTGCCGGTTTGATGTGTTTTATAAATGTACAGCCCATTTCTCATTACTGATGGGCCATTTTCTCGGCCAGCCGAATGAAAGCTCTCCTCGTCTTGAAAGATTTGCAGCTCAACAGGCCTGACAAAGCGACTTACTTGGCAAATCACAAAAAACTGGGCTGTGGCCATGGACCCAGCTGCCAGCCTCTGGACGTACAATACTCTTCCGATGGAAGTCGTTCCTTGACCACGTCGACCATGCCGCGCGGAGAGCACCATGGCGGTGGACGACGGCGAGGCCTAGGAAGGGGACGACATGGAGCCGGGGAAGACGCGGCAGTGGAAGCCCGCGCGGAGAGGAGTACGAGGGTTCACTGGTTCGGCTGCGATGTGAGGCTGCCGTTGCCGCAGGGCCTGGCCAGCGGTGGGACTAGTAGGGGGCGGTGAGGCCTCTACGGCAGCACAGCCGGCCACGGGAGGCAGGAGCATGCGGCACGACCGGCGCTACTTTGGACGGCTAGAGCAAGAAGACCAGAGGTTGAAGAAGCACTACAACCGTTGGATGGACATCGTACGGTCATTGGAGCAAAATACTGGTGGCCCATCTGGTGGGTCCCCGCTGTCAGGTGGAGGAATAATTATTTTCTGCGTAATAAGAAGGCACTTCCTTGCGGCTGCCGTGGACCCAGCTGTCAGCCTCTCCACGTACAGTACTCTTCCGATGGAATTCGGTCGTTGACCACATTGACCACGCCGCGCCGAGAGCACCACGGCGGTGGACGACGGCGAGGCCTAGGAAGGGGACGACACGGAGCTGGGGAAGACGCGACAGTGGATGCCCACGCGTAGAGGAGTATGAGGGTTCACTCGTTCGGCTGCGGTGTGAGGCTGTCGTCGCCATAGAATAACAGGGGGTGTGGGTGAGTGGAGGGATGGCCTAGCCAGCGGCGGGAGTAGTAGGGGTGGTGAGGCCTCCGCGATATCACAGCAGGCCACGGGAGGCAGGAGCAGGCGGCACGATCGACGCTGCTTTGGGCGGCTGGAACAAGAAGACCAGAGGTTGAAGAAGCACGATGGCCGTTGGATGGACATCGTACAGTCACTGCAGCTAGAATCGTTCATATTGACTAAATTGACAAAGCCCTCCGTCCCCGTCAACTTAGTGGGCCCACAAGTCAGCCTCCCACCGAGGTGGGTCCCAGCTAGCAGGGGGAGTATTCATTTTTTCTGCTTAATAAGGAGGCACTTCCGGTGGGTCCGAGCTGACAGCGCGGGGGGGGGCGTTTTTTCGCGAAATATGGTGGCCCGTCAGGTGGGTCCCAGCAGTCAGGGGGAAACATTTTTTTCGCAAAATATGGTGGCCCGTCCAGTGGGTCCCTGCTGTCAGTTGGAGGAATCATTATTTTCCACGTAATAAGGAGGCACTTACTTGCTACGGCCGTGGACCCAGCTGAGACTCTCCACGTACAGTATACTTCCGATGGAAGTCGTTCCTTGACCACGTTGACCACGCCGCGTTCCGTTGCATGCATGCGTCCATGGGTGTGGTGCGTCCCCACTGTCAGCCTCTCACGTATAGTCATCTTCCGATGACTCTCGGCTGTTGACCACGTTCACCACACCGTGCCGAGCGCACCCAGACTGGAATGACCCGGAGATGGGGAAGACGGGGCAGTGGAGTCGCAGATGGAGAGGAGTGGGAAACTTCACTGGTTCGGGTGCGCGTCAGCACAGCCGCCGTGCCGCCCACGGGAGACAGGAGCAAGAAAAGAGGTTGAAAAAGGAGCACGGCTGTTGGATTAACATCCAACGGTCCAGTTGCTAGAATTATTTGTTGATTAAGTTGACAAAGCTGTGCGTACACGTCCGCTTAGTAGGCCCACAAGTCAGTCACCAAATCTGACGGGTCCCAGCTGTCAACGGGATGAATAATTTTTTTCGCAAAACAAGGAGGCACTTCCTTCCGTGCGAAGATACAGCCGGTGGGTCCCAGCTGTCAGGTGGAGGAAACATTATTTTCAGCTTAATAAGGAGGAACTTTCCTTGCGTGCGACCATGGACCTCGTGGGTCCCAGCCGTCAGGCTCTCCACGTACAGTCCTCTTCCGATGACTCTCGTTTGTTGACCACGCCGCACCGAGCGCAGTGAGGCGGTGGACGACGGTGAGGCCCCGGACAGAAATGACTCGGAGATGGGAAAACGCGATAGTGGAGTCGCAGGTTGAGAGGAGGAGAAGGGTTATAACTGGTTCTGTTGCGGCGTGGGGCTGTAGTCTGTGGAGAATAACAGGAGGTGTCAAGGGGTGGAGGGATAGCCTGGCCGGCGATGGGGTAGTGCTTCACAGCGATGCGTGCTAAGCAGAGCCGCTAGCCGCCGGAGGCCAGACCAGGCGGTCCCGGCGACGCTGGAGGAAGAATACGAGAGATTGAAGGTGCATGCCGGCTGTTGGATATAAATCCAATGGTTGTGGATGACACAATCATGTGTTGACCAAGTTGACAACGCCCTGCGTAGGCTTCGACCTATTGGCCCACATGACAGCCTGCAAAAATGTGGCATATGTTTAACCCATGTTTTCTAGAATGTACAGTCCATTTGCTGGGCTGGGTGAACAAATAATTTCGCGTCAATCAGGCCCATTTATATTTTCTAAGAAATCCCAGCCCATTTGCACTTCCTTGAAATACACGTATTAGGTGGGCTCGTTATATATATAATGTTATGTTAGAAGGAGCAATTAATATCAAAGAATAAACCGGAGAGGCACATTATATATATATATATAATTAACAAATTAGCGAGTTATTGCTCAAAATAAAAATGGGCACGTTATTATTAATTTGGTCCTTAAAATCTTCGCAAGCTTTTCTACGCAATCACCAGGATTTTCCTTGCCTGTGAGTCAAAAACAACCAGGATTTTCCTTGCCAACCTCCATTAAACATTTACTTTTATAAGTTAATAACACGTGGGATGTTTTTATAATGTATATATAAGTCTCTATAAAATATACGATAATAGTAATAATATAAATATATATAATGTGGTTAGAAGGGAAAACATAAATTGGACACATCATTACTTTTATAAGAGACTTGCGTTTTATACCCCACAGTAGGCATACTAACAAGTTCACACACAAATACAACAGAAAAGGTAAACATTCATATCAAACTCAGGTTCACAGGACACGTTCATATTCATAGCCAACATTCACTATCAACAACTCAAAAGATTCATATATACACAAGCTCAACATATCTATGCATCCAAATGATTGATAGATCACACGACAATATTCTTAAATAATTCACAAAAAGATTCAGATATACACATGTTCAGTATGTTTATGCATCCAAATGATTGAGATCACAGCCAATATGATCCATGGACGAACTTTAATTACATAGGGTACAGACTGGTAAATGGTGTTCAATCGGAGATGCTTCTTGCTAAAATTAGTTCTTGTACGAGTAAACTTTCGAGTACATAAGAGGCAACATAGACAATCTGAACTTTGCTTGTAGGTTTATCCTCAAATAGTGGCCTCGTGCCGAGGGAGGTTTGAGAAACTTGGCCACTACTTTCATCCAACTAGTTTACTGGCTCATCTTGGTCCTGTATCTCGCCAAAATTCTACATTGCAGACGAGAAAGGAGGCGGTTGAGAAAATGAACCACCCAAATTTTTTGTGCAGTTCAACTGAAATGGAGCATCCTTGGCGTGCAGACTGATTAAGTGCCAGATGAATATACGCGTCAACCAACTTGTCTGGAATCTTTAGACTCCATGCCATATAGTTCGCTACCATATGTGTCGATAACCAAAAGGCACAAGTTGGGACCAAAGACTGGACTGCGTTTTTCTGGGCTATGTACCAAGCAATATTTCTGGCGTTCACTCTCCTAATACTTGGAGTTTGACAATTGGTTGACGTTGGTTGATACTCGAATGAATATAGGCACTTCTTATTGTCAACATCGATGCTTGTTTGAGTGAACTTTGGAGTACATAGCAGCAGCATAAGTACCTGTCCATCTGATCATTTTGTGCAGTTCTACTAAAATCACCCGATGTAATGATTTGCCTGCGAGTTCAGGCTCCAAATTACTCCTTTATGAAATCGGCAAATAGTAGCACAATACCAAATTACCAATACATATGACAGGCACAATAATCAGGATAAAGACCAGTACCAACCTGTGTGAGGTAGCATATCAATTACTATTTCCTTTGACTGGAAGACGAGATAAGCCAAATGACTGACAGCAAAGGAAGAAAGCAAGCCGAGATTAGCGACTGACAGGAAAGGATGGAAGCTGTCGAGGCAATGAAGCACCCAAAGTTTTTGTGCAGTTCCACCAAAATCGAGCATCCCTGTTGGCACATATATTAAGAGAGTGAGATTACTGTAATAGTGGGACTAGTTCATGAAACATACACTAACTAATAGAAGCACCCTCATTATCTTAATGGGTAAAGTTAGCAACATAGTAGTCTTGCTTAAAGAGAGGTATTAGTTTATTTAATCAGTGCCAATTAGCTCGACACTCAAAGCATTGCCATTTATCATAGGTTGCAAAACTTTAGCGTGCAAAGATAAAGGAGTTTCTCATGACAGTAGCACGATACAAATAGAGATGACAGCAAACTAATATGGATGAAGGCCTTAGGCCCGTACCAACCTGAGAAAAAAAGCTTATTCATGTAGTCCCATAAGAGATGATAAAGCACTCACTGGAATCACACAATAGTATATATTTTTGTGCACTTCAAATGTATGGTTGAAATCACTCTTGTTTACCAGTGCTGAGATTATATCGAAAGATTATCAAGAACTTCCAGCAGAGTTAAAGCACTGGCTGGGATACAGTTCATTGTATTGTCTTGTGTAGTTCCACTAAAATGTATGATTGGCACAACATGATCCCTATTTGCACAAGTAGGAACAAGGTGAAACCTTCATTAGCTTAGTGAGAAAGGATAGCAAGACATTAGCATATTACTCAAACAGTAGCATCAAATTCATGATGGACAATACGCAAAACATTGCCTCATTGAACCAATGGCAATAAATTGACATGCAAAACAATAGCACTATTATGTCATGGCACTAATAATATTCCCTCCCTGCTCCACCACATGATTCACCTCCATAGACAAATATACACACGTACATGATTCAGCATAGGGTCCTACTAAAGATTTGTTTAACTCCAACAGGAAAATTAGGCAGTAATAAATTAGTGGTACTTAAGTACTCCTAATTAATTAAGTGAGACAACAGAAGTGGAAGGGCTCCCTGGAGGATCGTCTCACATGTAAGGTAGTCATTGCCGGAGCCCTTGAATGGCCTCGACTGAGGCCTCTGGCTTCAGCAAGATCGCCTTGGCACTGTTTATTCTTCTTCTTCTTCCTCTTCATGCTCTGTTTCTCTTTCTCCTCACCAGTTGATGAAACCAAGTACATGATTGGCCTTCTAATTCAAAATTGGTTTTGTTAGTGAGGGAGTACAAGTGTACTAGTAAAAAATAGCATTATTTTCTCATGGCGGTCAGAAAATAGAGATGAACACATGCATTAAATATCATTCTTACCTAAAGGAAGCTTATGGCGCCAATATGGATGATGAGGATTGGAACACAGATCTCCCTTTGTGCAGTTCCACCGAAATGAACCAACTATTCCATTCTGACATTCTAGTTAAACAGCACAAAAGTCACTTCTTTTAAGAAGAGTTTTGTGCAGTGCACCAAAAGGTCACAACAGCAACCAGGTGAATTGGATATCCCTGTTTGCACAAAAAGGTATAGAGGAAACAGTCGGAGTCTCAAACAATTACAGGCAAAAACATTTGGCTAAACTTGTCATGGCTTATAACAGTGGCATGGCTTCATTTTTACCAGGGACATTAGATTAAGAACAGCTAAGGCTGCGTTCGATTCACAGGTTTGGTGCAGGACTTTCGTAGGAACACAATTCCTACGGTATTCTTTCCCTTCCAACCATTCGGAACACGGGAAAGGTGAATAGTGTTTCATAGGAAAGCTGGTCTGGTAGTACTGATTCCATAGCATTAGAAACATCCACGCGCTGCTCATTTTTTGGGCGGAAGCCCGAGGCAGGTGCTCGCTGCCATGCGTTAGACAGGTTGTTGTGCTGTGTTTGCCGGAATAAAAAATCAACCTATGTGTGGTACATGAGGTGAGGACAAGAGTAGTCACTGTGTAGCTGAATAAACAAATAGCATCTCATACTGCCAAGCATGCTACTCTAAAAAAACAAATATGTACATTTCATAGTCCATCCGAACACATTCTCTTGAGAGTTTCCTCCGGTTCGCTGTTCCATAGTTTTATACCTACATTTCTTTCCTATTCCTCTATTTTCATCAAGACCTATGTTTTCTGCCCCTTTATTCCGAACGGAGCCTAAATATTTGGTATAAGGGCATGGGACAGTGGGTGCACCAGCAGTCCAGCACCATGTACATAAACAGGGGCATAAAGTGGTGATTCATAGTTTGTTGCCCCGAGAAACAAACATCCAAGAAACATATCTGGGTTGGTCCCATTTTTGTTCACTCTAGCCACCTACTCCTATGTGTGGATAGCAAATCTAGTCCTGGTCATACCACTGTGTACAGCGTTACGCCTATATTTCCCTTTTCGACCAAGAGACCGGTTGGATGACCAGTCTGTACTACTTTCACCCCCTTTCCTTCCTGTTTGTACCAAGTCCGATGTACATACTAAATTCCCCCACCCCCACTTTATTTCTTGTTTGAACCAAGTACTCCCTCCGTCCAGAATTACTTGTCATCAAAATGGATGTGTCTAGAACTAAAATACATCTAGATACATCCATTTCAGTGACAAGTATTTTCGGACGGAGGGAGTACAAGATTCGACTCCATGAAGTAGCTTTACCTCTAACAATAGAAGAAGAAAATAGGTGACGTTGGACCATCCGATCGAGAGGGGCTGAGAGGTAGAAAATGATGCACATGCAGCAATGTAGCGAGCTGGGGAAGTAGAGCTAAGGCGGTTTCGAATGAAGATATACATGAAGGTCGTCGGGATGTGGCTAGGTGGGCCGCGGGAGGCCGGATCCGCCCAAAGGCAACGACGAAGGGATCGGAGGACCTCCCGCACCGGCGCTCGGCCAGAGATAATGGTGCGGCTGGCAGTGGGTCTCCTCCCTTGCTGTCGACGACGGCCTAAACGCTGCCCCTCCTCCCCTTCACCGGCGGAGGGGGATACATCCGGATCTGTAACCAGCGGTGAGGATAGAAAGCCAGTGTTTTTGAAGGGAGAAAGACAGTGTTACTACCCCTATCTTGTTTAGATCTGGAGAGGATGAGAGTGTGTGAATAGAGTAACCCTAGCAAGCAAGCGCGGAGGCTCCGGCCTATATATGCGTAGTGGGGTAGTTTTCCTTTTTCACTCCATCAAAACAATCGTTTAAAATTGTGTACTACTACATGCCAGGTCGCGGGTTTTTTTAGTTGTTGATTGTCTTTTGAGATAGCTACCCACTTGTTCCAAGTGGTGTTACAATGTGCCAGGTCGCACTTTGTATCGTTCAAGTCAGGTAGTACAAGTCCCTCCATTAAATGAACAACCACCCCCTCGTAAAAATTGTGAACAAGCCCACGGCTAAAATTAGCGGAAACGTGGGTTGCCCCAACATGCATTATTATTTATATTTTCTACTCCCTCCATTCCTAAATATAAGTCTTTTTTATTAGCCACACCTAAGACAAGAATTTTTTATTAGCAGTGAACCCCACATGTCATAGACACAAAAATTGTGGTACGATTCCCTTAGGCAAGCCAAAGTGTGTCTAACAATTTGAGCAACTCAGGTTAGGCAAGTGTGGGAAAAATAATGTGGCAACATAAGACAAACATAGTCACATCCAAACAGCCCCGTAATTTTTTGTGACATGCATGAAAATTTGTTAGTTAAATTTATAGTCAAAATTTGGCAAGGTGCATCAAATCAACACATGCAAGTATCAAAAGGAAAGTCATGGCATGCATGCATGCGTTGTACTCCCTCCGTTTCCAAATATAAGTCTTTTTAGAGATTGCAACAACTGACTACATACGAAGCAGAATATGTCTACATACGAAGTAGTCCATTTGAAATGTGTAAAAAGACTTATATTGAGTGCAGTGCTTTGATGTGTCGCGTCAACTCGTACAAGACCGAGAAATTTGATTACTACAACGCCCTCTCCATCGCGGACTGAGCTCCGGTGCCTTAACTGCACCTGCCTTTGGCTGCATGACAGGAGGGCCAACCACCTGTTGGGCCTACCTGTCATAGACACAAAGGCAGGAGCAGTAAGTAGAAGCTTTTGCTACATGCTATCCCTCCCGCACGAGGTGGACGGACATGCAGCAGTGGATTCGATACTGTAGAAGTAGGAGTAACATCATTGTTTGTCTTCTCGAAGAGGCGAAGCGCCAAGCGCAACCCGAACGTGGCAGTTGCGAACGCTCGCGTGGTGTGGTGCCTTGGAGCACGCATATACTAGCCAGGCTCTTGCATGAGACAAAATCTCAAATCTCAAATCTCATGAACCAAGGCATTTTGCGATTGGAGGAATGTATCTCGTACTTTACAAAACTACTAATTAAACTCATGCATTAATTACGTAGTTCTCTCGTTTTCCTCTCCGCCTTGGTCGCAGTGCACAATATTGAGCACTCCTATATGACTAGCCACTCTATCTACATGCAGGACATTTCAAAGCATCCGGGCCTGCGTGCCATCCACCAAATCACAGCGAGGTGCTACAGTCAAGACTCACCTGTCACCCCGGTGTGGCCGTCATGACCCGTCATATCACAAAACCCACACCTTTACCAGGAGTGGTAAGGTATCCTCCAAGTTGGACTGGACGAAGCAACCATCATTTCATTGGAACGCTTGTTCAAGCCCTTTCTTCCATTTCTTGAAGAAAACCTCACTCCAGGCTACTCACTTCTGCCATTTTTCTTCTGTACCGACGAAGGAAAGGTGGGCAAATCAGTTACGCTGCTATATTTTCATTCCAAGAATCTTCTTTTTGCGAAGCACCGACCGATTATCACATCCTATTCTTTTCCCGTTTTCATTGCGATTGTGGTTTCCTTTCAATTGCTTTTTGTTTGTCAGTTCATTGATGGATCTTGGAGCACTAGGCAAAGAGTTGTCGGCGGACAACCCACTGGAGACAGCGATCTCCAGGAAGCGAGCACCGACCAACGAGTTGACCATGTTGGCGGGCCAACCCATGGAGACGAAGAACTCCAAGAAACAAGCACTGGCCAAAGAGTTGAGGACGTTGGCGGACGAACTCCTCAAAGGAAGTTGGAAGAACAGCAAGGGCCCCACCGTGCCTACCCTAGGAACTCTGATTGCCACCTATGTGAGGCTCAAGACCGAGTTTGAGGAGATAGTCGCCGTTGAGAAGCAGTATTCCCCTGGCAAGGTGGTGGCCCCCATCGAGGACGAGGGGATGGCCCCCAGAGGGATGAGATCCCCCGGTGAGTTGCACAAGGTAAAAATAATGGCTTATTACCATAGTTGTGGTTTTTGATTATTTGCAATGTGCTTGCTAATATGTTAGGGTTGTGCAGGTGCCGGTTGACGTCCTTGATGATTCCGATGTCATGGCCCGTCCTGTTGGCATCGCCCCGGAGATCGATTCCGATGCCGATGTCCATCCTGTGGACATCTCCCCAGAGATTGATTCCGATGTCGCGGTCAGTCCTGTGGAGATCGCCCCAGAAATTGATTCCCATGCCGCTGTCCGTGCTGTGGTCATTGCCCGAGAGATTGATGACAAGAAATAGTTGGTCACGCTAATCCTTTAGGGTAGTTTGCATTGCCATGTGTTTAATTACCAGAACGATGCATGTTATCAAACCATCTTAGGGCTAGTGCACTGTATTGTGTGGACGGATCTTGCTACTTTTGTTTGATAGTGAATCATGCGATGAATCATGCGAACCCTCTCCGAGTTATGGAAACAGGTGTATCCTCACCAGCTTTTGATGTAATATATGGCATGCTTAGATGTAAGTTTGAACTATTTATCATATCAGCAGGGCTTGTTTGATGATTCTTGGTGTTAGTAGGCTAGCTACTGTGCGAGCTATAGTACTTGCAAAACACTCACCAAAGAGAAACGTTAGGGCTGATGAGCTCGTGGTACGCTTATACTTATCCCTCGTCGATCGACCAATAGCCCTAGCTCCTAAAATTGTAGGCTTAGCGATCGATCAGACAATAGTCAACATGGATACATTCAGGCCTCATTTGGTTCATAGGGTAGGAAAATCGTAGCAAAAGTATAGAGAACGTGCAACACAAAATCATAGCAATGCAGAGACGTACTCCCTCTGTTCCAAAATAGATGACCTAGGCGGACTAGTTTGGCCTAGTGGGTTTCAGTGATATGACGTGGTACAGTGCCGTCCAGTCTTCGCGTGTGGTAGCAGTATTGCAGGTACAGTAAGTTTTCTTGAAGAAGTGGAATTCAACGAAGTCATGATGGTTCCTTCGTCCGAACAACTTACAGTGGGAAAGGTTGGGCCTGCAATAAGACCGGGGTAGACCAGGATAATTTTGTGCATGGCAGGTGGACCAGGATGGTCGACGTCCCACATGTTGGCGAATGAAAGTATTCTTTGTGATATAGAGGATGAGCAACGAGTATTCATTGTTTATTTTTTATGAAAGCTATTGTCTCCACTGTTACGACGGAGGAGTGTGAAACACAACAGCCCAATGAACTTGGCATGTGCACCACTCCCTCCTTCCTCATGTAATTCCCAGGTTACAACTTTTTCTCACTTTCTCTCTATCTATTTCCTCTCAAATGTTTTTTACCTTTCTTTTTTTAAGACACAATTGTTTTTTATGCCTTTTTGTATAATTATTTTTTTTATACCTAGGAGCACGTGTAGAGACGGGCTCTTGCAGAGCCCACTCCTTGACTTTGTCAATGCCTCTCTCTCCTCCACATAAGAAGTACTACTTGCTATGCATGCATGCAACGGGCAGCTGGCGTCTTGAGGGGCCAAGGCGGTGAGAGCGGGCTCTGGAAGCGGTCCGTACTCCGGCATGGCCCACCTCACATTATAACCATATATTACTTGGAGTCCGTGCACGGCGGGCGGGCGATCTCTTCTCCCTCCCCCGTTTCTCTCTTCTCAGCCGACGCCCGCCGAGCGATTAGATTTTAGCTATCGACGGTTTATTCAATTACGGTCCCACATGTCAGTGAAATTGCAAGACAACGCGTGTCCCCTCTGGTGAGCAGCATGCGAGCCGGACTGTCGGGGGTGCGACGCGTACGAGTCGTAAGTGTTCTGCCTTTTCCTTTAGAACTTGCGAAGCGTAACATTTTCGCGCGATCGATCGATAGAAATCCAGAACAAAACGACGAGGGCGGTGCTTTCCCGCTCGTTAGGTGGGCTAGTTCGAGTGATATGACGTGCTACAGTGCCGTCCACTTGCTCCATTTTTATGTAAGCAAGAGTTTACACTCTTATGCGGGAGGAGTGTGAAACACCGTGGATTTGATTTTGATCGAGGGATAACTGCTCCCTGCCAAATAATGGAGGACTGTTAGTGATTATAGCATGATAGTTAGGGCATCTCCAGCGCTGGCCCACAAATTTACACCGGCATTTGTCCGAGCACATTGATGGATGCCATCCGATGTTACCCGCATACCTTTCCACAACTATATGAACTAACCGGACAAAATTCATGCAAACAGAGCAAATTTCAAATTAACCAGATGAACTTCATTGCATTTCGAAAACTTTTCCTACAAACTGGATGAAATTCATTACATATTTCGTGCAAATCGTACTAAAACCTACTGTAAACCTAATCTAAACGATCGCCGGTGCCTGACGACCATGTCCGGCCATGAACCCGAGAAAGCCGGCCATTGCCTTTGCCTCCTCCTCATCCGCCTCGATAACCTCCTCCTCCGGAGCACAAGGTTCTGAAGATTTCCGCCTCCACATTGCCGTCAACTGGCTAATCGGTTGCCGATGTTTACCCTACCAAGCTTGGCGTCGACTGAGTGGAGTAGCGGTGGTCTTCCCGGGACCAGAGCGGCTACGACCTACTGTGTACTACTCTTCCTCGCTGCCGGCTGCGCCCGCGCACGTGCGCCGGCTTCGTGGTCATGGTGGAGGGAAGCCGGGGCGGGGTGCCCGCGATCTCCTTCGTTTGCTCATGCGACAATATGTCGAAGAGAGCTTTGGAGCGCGCCCGGAGCGGAGCCGCCGATGTCCCTCGTCTGCTCCTGTGACAGTACGTCCAAGAGAGCTTTGGAGCGCCAGGAGGCCATGGTTGGAGTGGTGCCGACAGAAGGAAGGGACTGGAGGAGAATAAGTGTGGGTCTTTGGCTATGGCTGGGAGCTGGGGCTCAAGTTAATATAGCGGGCGAATGGCAATGAGCCGCGGCAGACAGATGGACAACTGGCGCCGGAGTAGGTTCGTCGGGCGTGAATGCGGACACTACTTCAGTGACTTAACTGCAGATGCGTTGGGTTACTGACATGTGGGGCCAACGGGCATCTGGCCCGCATGTCAGTGAAACACCAATTGCACCTGCAGTTAAGTCTGGTGAATGCGGCATTGACATTCTGGAGAGACAGTGACCGTTTCAGGTGGGAAGCGCGCGATAGCTATGGAAGGGGTTTCGGTGTGCAGTGGCACTAAGATCGGTCGCTCACGATAGTACATACTCCTTACCATACTACCATAGTACCCTCTCTAGCTAGGCTATTTTATAGATTGTCGTTGTGATGGTCGATATACATGAGCAAGGCGGTCCGAGTATGACCGTTGGTGTTGAGCCAGGTGAATACATGCTCGGCGTTCGCGTAGGCCTCCATCAAACGTCTAAACAGTAATGTCAGGCACCACCGGGGCGCGCAGGTGATGGGCTCGCCGTTTGCATTGCGCCATGAGTAGGACTTTGATTTAGAGGGCGACATGCATGCGTTAGCATGCTTTGACAGCGTGAGCGTGAGTGTCTGACGCGAAGTATTTCATTTTCATTTGGCTGACGAGGGTGCATTGCAGCGACGAGTCCGTGGTTTGATTCCCCACATACGCATAATTTTTCTTTTTACAGTATTTCTTTCTCCATTGACAGGTAGGCCCGCGTAGATAGATAAAGAACACGAGCTGATGAGGCGCATGCGGACTATTTGACTGGTGAACCTAACAAATATGGAGGTATACGCTAAGTCAGTGACCGTATAATCACCATATCTCGTATACAATGATCAAAGTGAGCTATCAAGACAAGTTCGACGACCGCCAGTGCATTTTACTCGGTAATAAATGACCAGGATTGAAGGGGAATCCAAATTTGCTTCATCTTCTGTCCTTGAGCTCTTGACAAACCAATGCACTATACGGTTGTCCGGCCACTCCACCCCAGAGCTCTCACCAAGCATCGTTCATACCAACGCGCCACACACTTACCGGTAAGGCAGCGATGGCATCCCACCACGCTAAGTTCCTCGCCACCCATGACCGCACACAAAATGGTAGGGAAGCGATGGCATCCCGCCGTGCCGAGTTCATCACCGCTCGCGACCTCACAACTATGTGGGAGGAATTTGAAGATGCCAAGTCCGAATGGGCAGTAGAGCAAGAGGCGGCCAAAGCCGCATAGAGGGAGTGGAAAAGTCAGAAAGCACTCAAGAAAAGAGAGGCCCGCTGTCGCAAGAAAGAAAAGGACGCATGTGCTGCTGCGGAGAGGTCGGCGGAGATCCAAGCACGGTGGGGTGTCGCCGACAAAGCCGGGAAGGAGAACGACGGCGTCTGGCCAGCATGTGAGAAGTAGTAGTACTAGTAGTTAGTGTGTGCGTCTGTGTCTGAGTACGAGCATGTACCAGTACTACTAGTTACTACTGTAGTTTTTAGAGTAAATTACCAGTACATTAGCCTAGACTAAATGGAAAAATTCCTATCCTATGCATCAAATGGCATCTCTTTCTCTATAGGAATTGAGATGCATGTCATCTCACTTCCTATGATTTTCATATTCCTATAAAATTACTATTCTATGAACGAAAGGAGGCCTCTGTTGGAGTAACTACTGTAGCTAGCAGTACTGCTGGTACAGTAGTTTTCTTCAAGAGGCGGAATTCAACGAAGTCATGATGGTTCCTTCGTCCGAGCAACTTCAAAGTGGGAGGCGGGCCTATGATTTGATGGCTCATTAGTCATTGTTACTGCGGCGCGACGACCTGGGTGACTCTCCCTTGGAGTTCTACGTGCATGGCAAGTGGACCAGGATGGTCGACGTCCCACATGTTGGCGAACGGAAGTATTCTTTCCGATATCGAGGAGCAAGGAAATCGCGTGGTATAGTATCACTGCTGATTGGTTCGCCAAAAAAATAGTATCACTGCTGATTTATAATTATTTTTATTTTTGATGAATGCTAGCGTTTCAACTCTTATGACGAAGGGTGCCAAACACAACACGTGTTGGATGTCCCACACATCAGCGAAAGGAGTGGGACATGAACAGCGTGGTAGAGCCCAGCGTAAAAAAACAGCGTGGTAGAGCGTCTCCACTTCTTCCACTTCTGGGTCGGAGGCCACACGTAGTAGTACTTAGTGGTATGAACGATACAAAGTGCGACCTGGAGAGAAAGACACGTCTAGTTGGAAGGTCTCAGGGCATACACGTAAAAAAATATAAAAGTTTATATGTGCCTCCAACTAATATAGTAGTAGTAGAGTAGTTAGGCACGTACTCCATAACATCATCGTGCATTGCACGTACAAAATTTAGTGGTAGTACGTAGTAAGAGACAAATGCCACCCAAGAGTTCCCTTCTCGACCTACTTTTGGGTGTTTGGTAGAGTGTATGGAGGGTGCATGAGTCCACACTAGTTTAGCACAAATACACTAGAAGCATGCATGAAGAGAGCATGCATGAAGAGGGGTGTTGAGTTGAGCATGCATGAATAGGGAACAACTATGCTGAGATGAGAACACAACCAAACACACCCTATATGCCACGCATGTTCATACCATTTGTGCCTTTCTACTTCACTTACTGCGCTACATTACTCAGGTTCGTACGTCCACTCCTGGGTACATGTCTGTCTCGTAGTTCCAGTCCCACGTGTCCTTCATATAGATGGAACGATCCTTGCATAACACGTGCACCTTGATGCTAGATGTCTCGCATGTTGGCAAAAGGATGAACAAAGCTCACGTAAAAAAATAGAGTGGAAGAACATAGACTCTGGACGACCGAGAAGGAGCAAGGAACCTCGTGGTGGAGCGCCTGCACTCATAATATTTAATATTATTCAGCGATATAAAATTAACCAATCATCTCCACAGTGGACTGGAAGAGTACGAAACAGGGCGGCCCAGTGTAGTTACATCATACTAGTACATGGCTAACCCACGCTATCACCATATTTCTTGGCTTCCGTGCGACACCTATCTCTAGTAATCCAGCAGCCTGTATCGCTTCTCCCTCATCGTCTCTATCAAAGTGTGGCGGGCTGGCATTTTTGCCGTCTATTGAGGTCGGTTAACTCATCACATGTTAGCGACATGCCAAGAGCATTCTAAAAAAATTCCTTTCATGTTCCGTTTTCAAAAAGAAAAAAATCCTTTCACGTACGAATTTGCCGGTATGCTTTGAGCAACTTGCATGTCCTATACTGCTCCTGTTTGATACTCTAACTTAGCTAGAGGTTAGACTAACTCATGACTAACCCTGAACTAACTGTAGCCAAAGAGGTGTTTGGGTGACAGGGTTAGATTGACAATAAAATGCACTTGATGGAGATAGAAAAGTGATTTTTCAGTGGTCCCAATGAGAACTATCTCCAGTTAGCACCTCTTGGGTGGGATAGTTTTTGTGGTGGGTTCGGTGCAACTTGCTCCAATTTAAATCCTCATGCTTGGATACTTTAGGGCTATTTGAGCCGCAACTATCTCAAACTAACTCTAACCCATGGATCCAAACAGGGCCTATGGCCAGTCTCGATGCGGAACAGTCGCGTGCACCGGGAAGCGGCGCTCTCTCGGCCGTCGCTCCACTTCAAAGCCAGCGCCAGTGAGAGGTCGCCTCCGCTCTGGGCGGGCATTAATGCGGCACTAATGCTCCAGGATGATTCTGACCGTTTCACGCTGGAAGCGCGCGCTGGCAAGGGAGTATAGGTTTTGAACCGTTGCAGGTGTAATACTGGTAGTTTGCAAAACTACTCAATTATTGCACTCAGTTTCCTAAGAAATTGTGGTAAAAAACGTTACTCCATAGCCTGCTTCCCTTCTCCTTCCTCTTCCATCGCCCGCGCGCGTCCGCGGGAAGCGACCGGTCAACCCTTATATAGGAGTGCTAGCACAAAAAGATGCATGCATGACCACTAAAATTTCCATATTAAAGCGCCGCTCCGGCGGGAGTATGGCGTATGTTGTTACCTTCGGCCGGCCCATGGCTACCGGGCGACGGCGACCAGAGAAGATGCGGCGGGAGGGGAATGAATGCAGCTACTATTTGGGTTCGCCTTCTGGCTTAAATAAATGCGCGGCATCATGTGTACCCGCGGGTGCACAAATTGTAACATATGTGTCTGCTTAAGTGGGTGTCACGTAACTGGTGTGTGTGTGAGAGAGATTCTGAGAGACAGAGTGCGTGTGTGCAACTCTACTCTTCGGACATGTACTCAACCTTTTGCATCGGGATATAAGTATAATGGTATTTACTTTAGCTAATGATTTATGTGGCCATGTTAACGTGGTTGTGTCAAAAAAATGTCACTTCCTGCTCGTGATTTGCGTTATATAATTACAAGAAAGATTCTCGTGCATTGCACGGAACATCAATATGCATTTTTTTACAAAACACATGTTGTGATTGACCCATGCAGGAGTAATCCCATGTGTAAAAACTAATGATATCTCGAGAATTTTATCGGAAAACTGGTATCTCGAGAATGTCATCGAAAAATTAAAGATGAGAGATAACGCGAGGAGGAGTGGAGCGTGGTGGTGACTGGTGGTCGGAATGGGCGGAGGCATGGGGATGGAAGGCGCCGGCAGGCGGCAGCGGCCACCATGCATGCTAGATTGTTCCAGAGACTTATTCCTTTTTTAATTGCTGAGCAATGAGGTTGCGGGAGATAATGATGTGGAGAGAGGTGCGGGTATCTTTTGTAAAATTATCACAGTTTGCTTTCTATCCGTCAGATATATATCATACGGTCTGTATCACAAGATGGCAGGCACACCACATTGCCAACTCATTTTTTATAAGGGTACAGATGATAAGTTTGCTGACTACTAAAGTAAAGTGGAATTTGTCCATGTTATGCAAGTAAATAAAGGTGATTGTTTATCATACGGGTAAGGTTGGATGAAGGGTGGTAAGAACAAATGCTCCGCCTAGAGCATGTGTGTGTGAGATGGAGTCTTAGTGTGTGTGTGGGGTGTGTGTGTGTGTGTGAGAGAGAGAGAGAGAGATGGAGTCTTAGTTTGTGTGTGTGTGTGAGAGAGAGATGGAGTATTA
>NC_041383.1:449761400-449771775 GCF_002162155.2 Triticum dicoccoides | reverse complement strand
CATGCGTGCGTGCGTGCGTGTGTGTGTATTTGTGTGTGTGTGAGAGAGAGAGAGAGATGGAGTCTTAGTGTCTGTGTGGGGGGGTGCATGTGTGTGTGTGTGTCGCGGGGTCCTCTGTGGCGGATGTAATTTAAGTGTGCATGGCTTCATCATAGAGAGGTGATGTGTATGGCAGAGGCCACCAACGATGGGGTGCGAGAGAGAAAATGCCCGTAGAGAGGGAACAGAAGGTGTGTGCGCGTGAGAGGAGTCGACATCGAGAGAACGTGTTTGTTCGAGAGACACCGAGGAAGACTACTATATATCAATGGTGCATGTAGGCAGGAATTAAACAAAGGGATGGTCTTATTGGTTTCGGGGATATAGGTGAAGAGTGAGAGGGGGGTAGCTAGAAGGAGATTGTAAGTGTGAGTGTGTGTTTTACCCATCCAGGCGGAAGTTATGTGCACAAAAGAGGAGAACGATCCGATGTGGCGTTAGGATTGAGGGTAATTAACTACGTATGGAGACATAGAGACCTTGAACGTGCATATGTGAGCGGTATACATGTATACGTGGGATGTGTGTGTGTGTGTGTGTGTGCGTGCGCGCATGATCGAGATAAAAGAAAGAAGACATAAGTCATAAGATCAACAACATGGGAGAGACGGATCGGTATGATAATATGCATGCATGTGAGAATGTAGGGAAGAAGGCCCGACAATTGAGCATGTGTTTTTGTCTTTAAGAGATAGTGGCGTGGGCTGGAGCATGCATCTATGGCGAGCAGAGGGAGTGAGGCGCAACGATTGTGCAAAAGAGATCAACCTATAAATGCATATGTATGGAGAGACATATATAGTATGGGTGATAGGAAGCAAGACTTCGTGCGAGAAATAAATGTTGACGGAGAAACTACAGATAGATACAAAAATATGGAGATGCTAGCTAGAGGGACATCCACTAGTTTGGGTGTTGGAGATGATCGTCGGGTGGTTCAGAGGGTGAAGTTATATATGTGTGAGAGAGGGCACTTGACTGCATGTAGAGAGAAACATATGTAGTGTGTGTGATAGGAATCAAGAGTGAGGGCAAGAAAGAAGGTTGATGGAGAAACAGATAAATAGAAAATAAAGATGCTAGCTAGTGTGCGTTAGAGATAGGAGTCAAGTGGATCAGAAGGCTGAGTTATGTGTGTTGGTGTGTGAGAGATAGAGAGAGGGTGCATGTGAGTCACATACAAACAGATATCAGAGAGAAATGAGATCCCGAGAGACGGAGTTTTGTGTCTGTGAGAGGGAAAGATATTTCACAACGAGAGTGATAGCTAGAGAGACATATGAGGGAACGCAAGATATCTCTAGGGAGAGAGAGTGTGTGTGAGCGACATACAAGAGAACAATGGAGAAATATGAGACCCTGGGAGACAGAGTTTGTGTATGTGTGTGAGAAAGAGATATTTAATAGGAAGAGTCGTAGGTTCTCATATCTAAGGAGCGAAAGACATCTCTGTATGAGGGGTGTGCGAGTGGCACACATGGGAATAGTAGAGAGAAATGAGACCCCGGGAGACAAAGTTTTGTGTTTGTGTGAGAGAAAGAGATTCCACATGGAGAATCATAGTTAGAGACACATAGCAGGGAGTGAGATATACTTAGAGAGAGATAGAGTGATGAAGGTCGAGGGAGAGAGTACCATCAGTGTGTTACGAAGATAAAAGATCATTGTCGACATACATGTAGCATGAGAGATACCTGAGAGACGATGAACGCGTATAGGTCCAGAGAGATAGTCCTATATAAGCATGAGTGATAGCTATATGAGACGAATATTTGGATTAAAGGGGATTCAAATATTTAAACTGGAGATCACGACATCGATAATATCATAACACAAATTGGTGTATCAAACATGCATATTCATTTGAATTTGGGCACATGTGTAATGTTATATAGTTTATCAATATTGGTGATCCATAGATTCTTTAATTACAAACAATGCATGGTTTATATGCAATTAATGTCTAAACGGGATTACACTATATGTTGCGTGTGTGAAACACATTATACATGTTTGAGAAGTAAAAAAAAAACCGCATGAAACACACATTAATTGGAGACAGTTAGCGAGGAATGCATACATTGGATTTCAACATAAAGTGGTTTCAAATATTTGAAAATCCAAATTGATGGATACAACCTTATGAATCTAAGATCATGCCATTTGTAAACCATATTTATGTATAAATGGTGTTGTGCTTTTTAAAGTATATATAAAAAATGATGTATATAGAATGTAATTCCAATTGAAAATGGATCCCGTCCGAAAAAATAGAATACAAACGGGATTCGAATTGAGTTGGCACGGTAAACGTGCACTCTGCAAAATTTGAATGAAGCGGGGAAAGTCGCAGTAACCGCCCGAAACCAAAATCTGCTAGATGGAAATTACTACTGCCTATCCCTGCCATGCAAAGCCTATCTGCTGGATTTCTATAGGTTTTAATAGGGGTAGGTTTGTAATTTCACCCAAACGTGATGTAACCGCCTCTCACCCGGATTCATACACGGTGGGCGCCAAAACACAGTGTGTCCTCGGCCGAAATCGACTCCCTCCCCGATTCATATTCATACACGGTGGGCGCCAAAAACAAACTCTCGTCGGCAAATATTCGGTGTATGCGAGATTACCGTCCTATCCCCAACCGACTAATATTGCTGTGATGTAGTAGAAATTTGAAACGGGGGCTAAGTTTGTAATTTCCTCGCAGTTGAGACAAGCGCGCCCTGAATACATGGTTCCCCCCTTCCTCTCTACCTCCCTTTTCCCCATTCGTACTCCGTGGGCACCAAAACACCCTCTCCACCCACCCTCCTCCGTCCGCCGATGTCCGCAACCCCATTGATAACCCACAAGTGTAGGGGATCGCAACAGCTTTCGAGGGTAAAGTATTCAACCCAAATTTATTGATTCGACACAAGGGGAGCCAAAGAATATTCTTGAGTATTAGCAGTTGAGTTGTCAATTCAACCACACCTGTATAACTTAGTATCTGCAGCAAAGTATTTAGTAGCAAAGTAATATGATAATAAAGATAACGGTAGCAAAAGTAATGTTTTTGGGTTTTGTAGTAGTTGTAACAGTAGCAACAGAAAAGTAAATAAGCGAAGAACAATATATGAAAAGCTCGTAGGCAATGGATCAGTGATGGATAATTATGCCGGATGTGATTCCTCATGTAATAGCTATAACATAGGGTGACACAGAACTGGCTCCAGTTCATCAATGTAATGTAGGCATGTTCCGTAAATAGTCATACGTGCTTATGGAAAAGAACTTGCATGACATCTTTTGTCCTACCCTCCCGTGGCAGCGGGGTCCTAACGGAAACTAAGGGATATTAAGGCCTCCTTTTAATAGAGAACCGAAACAAAGCATTAGCACATAGTGAATACATGAACTCCTCAAAATACGGTGATCACCGAGAAGTATCACGATTATTGTCACTTCGGGGTTGTCGGATCATAACACATAATAGGTGACGATAGACTTGCAAGATAGGATCAAGAACACACATATATTCATGAAAACATAATAGATTCAGATCTGAAATCATGGCACTTGGGCCCTAGTGACAAGCATTAAGCATAGCAAAGTCATAGCAACATCAATCTCAGAACATAGTGGATACTAGGGATCAAACCTAACAAAACTAACTTGATTACATGGTAAATCTCATCCAACCCATCACCGTCCAGCAAGCCTATGATGGAATTACTCATGCACGGCGGTGAGCATCATGAAATTGGTGATGGAGGATGGTTGATGATGATGACGGCGACGTATCCCCCTCTCTGGAGCCCCGAACGGACTCCAGATCAGCCCTCCTGAGAGAGATTAGGGTTTGGCGGCGGCTCCGTGTCGTAAAACGCGATGAAACTTTCTCCCTGATTTTTTTCTCCCCGAACGTGAATATATGGAGTTGGAGTTGAGGTTGGTGGAGGTCCAGGGGGCCCACGAGATAGGGGGGCACGCCCAGGGGGAGGGGGCGCGCCCCCACCCTCGTGGACAGGGTGTGGGCCCCTAGTCTTGATTCTTTTGCCATTATTTTTTATATTTTCCAAAAAGTCCCTCCGTGGATTTTCAGGACATTCCGAGAACTTTTGCTTTCTACACATAAAATACATCATGGCAGTTCTGCTGAAAAGAGCGTCAGTCCAGGTTAGTTTCATTCAAATCATGCAAGTTAGAGCCCAAAACAAGGGCAAAAGTGTTTGGAAAAGTAGATACGTTGGACACGTATCAACTCCCGCAAGCTTAAACCTTTGCTTGTCCTCAAGCAATTCAGTTGATAAACTGAAAGTGATAAAGAAAAACTTTTACAAACTCTGTTTGCTCTTGTTGTTATAAACATGAAAAGCCAGCATTCAGGTTTCAGCAAATATTATGAACTAACCATACTCACAATAACACCCAGGTCTCACAATTACTCATATCAATAGCATAATCAGCTAGCGAGCCATAATAATAAAACTCGGATGACAACACTTTCTCAAAACAATCATAACATGATATAAGAAAATGGTATCTTGCTACCCCTTTCTGAGACCGCAAAACATAAATGCAGAGCACCTTTAAAGATCAAGGACTGACTAAACATTGTAATTCATGGTAAAAGAGATCCAGTCAAGTCATACCCAATATAAACCAATAGTAATGAATGCAAATGACAGTGTGCTCTCCAGCGGGTGCTTTTTAATAAGAAGGGTGATGACTCAACATAAAAGTAAATAGATAGGCCCTTCGCAGAGGGAAGCAGGGATTTGTAGAGGTGCCAGAGCTCGATTTTAAAATAGAGATTGAATAACATTTTGAGCGGCATACTTTTGCTGTCAACGCAACAACTATGAGATGGTTGTATCTTCCATACTACATGCATTATCGGCAGTTCCCAAATAGAATGGTAAAGGTTTATACTCCCCCAACCACCAACAAGCATCAATCCATGGCTTGCTCGAAACAACAAGTGCCTCCAACTAACAACAGCCCTGGGGGAGTTTTGTTTAATTATTTTGATTTGCTTTGATCTTTTTGGATCATGGGACTGGGCATCCCAGTTACTGGCCCTTTCTCGTGAATGAGGAGCGGACTCCACTCCTCTTGAGAATAACCCACCTAGCATGGAAGATATAGGCAGCCCTAGTTGTAACATGAGCTGCTCGAGCATACAAAATAGAATTTCATTTGAAGGTTTGGAGTTTGGCACATACAAATTTACTTGGAACGGCAGGTAAATACCACATATAGGAAGGTATGGTGGACTCATATGGTACAACTTTGGGGTTTAAGGAGTTTGGATGCACAAGCAGTATTCCCGCTTAGTACAGGTGAAGGCTAGCAAAAGACTGGGAAACTGTCGGATTTCGGGTTCCGGCAGACCCTTGAGGTTCGAACACTGGGGTGCGCGTGAAGATTCAACCCTCTACCGACTCGCTCCTCACCGAACCGCTGGGACCTAAACTACCAAACTGAACAGCACAAGAGACACAAGATTTATACTGGTTCAGGCCACCATTGTGGTGTAATACCCTACTCCAGTGTGTGGTGTGTGGATTGCCTCTCGGGCTTGATGATGAACAATACAGGGCAGAACAGCCTCGTGAGGGGAGTGCGATGAACTGCTAGGGTGAGTTCACTCGCTTATCTCTCTCTCTCTCTCTCTCTCTCTCTCTCTCTCTCTGGCTGATCTCTGGGTGCGGATCCCCTCTGGCTGATCTCTAGATGCTCGTCGTCCGTCCCTGGGTGGCTAGTCCTATTTATAGCCAAAAGGCCCTGGGCCTCTTCCCAGATATTGAGCGGGAAGGGCACCAACAATTGGCCATTTTGAAGGGGAACAGCGGGTACACTTATCCTGACTAAAGTTGGTCCTCACCTGTCAAAGGCTCTGGTGGTGACGCCGGCTTGGGCTCCACAATGACTTCCTTCCGGCCGTTGGGCTGGTCTTGGTCTTGTTGCACCGAAATGGACGCCTTTGCCCGATGCTCTCGCCTGCGCTTGCCCCCTTTGCACCAAAGAAGAAAGGAGGACACTGCGCGGGCTGGCGCCCGACTGGCGCCCTTGGTCGTCATGGCTTGCGTCATGGGCACCTCATGAGGTACCCCGCCTTGAACTCTACGCCTCCTCATGAGCTAGCCTGACGAGGCCGTGCCTGAGGAAGCTCCTTGTCATTCGCCCCATGAGGCTTGGCCCCTCGCGAGGGTCTTGATCTTGTGTTGATGAAGATGGGCTGCGCTGGGCCTCCTTCGAGCCACGCCGCAGGCCGCAGGCAGGCAAGTCTGGGGACCCCCGTTCCCAGAACGCCGACAGTAGCCCCCGGGCCCACGGCGCGCCCGAACTTGGCCGAGCAGAGAGACGAAAGGGCAAGTGCGAAGCGTCGTGGGCCCTAACAGCCTACAACCTTGGGCGCCACGTGGCGGTTGATTAGACGTGGGCGCCTGTGCAACCGCGCGGGTTGATAAAGGAGCAGCATCTCCCTTGCCTCCTTTACTTCCTCAAGTTGCTGCTCAGATCCCCTTTCTTGCACCTCTCCTTCCTGCTTCCGAAGTCTTCGGATCTACTCCGCCTGCGCGCCCTAGCCAGTCATGGCGCCTCGCCAAGCCCCGGCCGGAGCTTGGTACTCGCCTGCCTTGGACTCGCCAAACATGTCAGCGGCGAGCCTTGCCCTAGTGCGCCAGATGGCGGCGGTGCAGGGCATCGACGGGACGAAGCCGTTCAAGGCCGGCTCCTCCGTCCCTGAAGGACGAGGGAGCACCTTCTATCCGCTCTTCGTGAGCGCCATCGTCGCCAGCCTAGTGCCTCCCTTTTTGGAGTTCTTCTTCTCTGTCCTCCGCCACTACAATATTCAAGCTCTGCACCTCCATCCCAACTCCGTCCTTCTTCTGGCGATCTTCGCCTACTATTGTGAGGCCCACGTAGGGGTGAAACCCTCGGTGGCCTTGCTGTGCCACTACTTCTCCCTCCGGACCTCCCGTGGCTCTGCCTCCGCGTGTGCGAGCTTCATCGCATACGGCGGCTCCATCGCCATTTTGAACCCTGGGAAGAGGATTGAGGGCTTCAGGATCAAGTGGGTCTTGTTGGATGCTGGGCGCACCCACCCTCGGTTGATCCTGCCCACGGAGCACCCTGCGAGCTCCGACGACTGGTCCCGAGTGGAGCTTCTGGATCCTTGCACGAAGCTGGTGTTGGAGAAGATGGACGCGGATCTGAGGCCGGCCAGCGTGGCGACTGCGAAGCTGACCAGTGCGTCGCTGCTCAGGGAGTTCCTGGAGCATCAGCTGGCTCCGCTCCGTCAGTACTCGCTTCCGATGTGGAGGCCTCACCCGAGCCCCATGGTCTTGGCCGACGAGGATCTGGCTGCGGTCCTCCAGTCCTTGGTTGGGGGTGACGTGGCGAGGCTGGAGGGCGCCCCTACGCCCCTGTTCCTTCGCAAGGATTGGGAGCAGGTAGTGGGGTCCATGCCCGTCTTCAACGGGGACGGGCCCATGCCCGCGGAGGCTCCAGAAGACCTGGTGGACGTGTCCTCCGGCGACTCTAGCAAAGAGGAGGAAGAAGGGGAGCGGGAAGAGGGGGTTGACTTAGAGGCGGAGTCAAGGGCTCCTCCCCTTCGGCTCAGGTCCCACACTCTCCGCCTCCCCCAGAGTGACGATAACGAGGATGAGGATGAGCAGGGCGGCGGGAGCCTGCCTCCGATCCCGAAGAAGGACCGGACTGGGCTGATCCCCCGCGGGTCTGCCCCGGCCCCGAGGCGATCCGCAGGCGCACCTCCTGCTCCCGAGCTCCTTGAAGTTGACCCTTGCAGCCAGCTCTCGGGCTTTAAGTACGGCCGGAGGCTGCTTGAGCCCTCCTGCGACGACCTATAAGTGCTTGATTCCTGTCTTGATTATTGTTTTGTTGCCGAGACTTGATGCTTGTATCTCCCGACTAGGCTGGCGCCCGCAGCAAAGAAGCCGAAGGGAGCTCCTGAGGCCCCATCCGTGACAGTGCCCCTGCCCAAGAAAGAAGGTGACCGTGACGCGCAGGCCTCTCCTGCCCGGGCATCCTCGCGAGGTCAGGCTGAGCCTGCTGGGGCGAGCTCAGCCCCCTTGACCCAGGCGACTCCCGAGGTGCCCTTGCTTGACGCTGCCTCCACTGCCGTCGTGGCGCAGCTGGTTCCGCCTCAGGATACTGTGGTCACGCTGCTGTCTTCTCCTCCTACTCCACCGACTGCTGCTTCCCCGAATACTGTTCTGGATCGCACCGTTGCTGGACTGGACTGTCTGCGGCAGGATCTTCTGGGCGCCGACCCTCGTCTAGTGGCCGGGCGCTTGGAGCTGGCTTCTAGCTGGATTCGCTCCGATGCTTCGATACGGGCGGTGCTGGTCCAGGCCTCGACAACTTGCGACGAGGAGAAGCAGGCCATCCTTGAGGCGAAGGTTGCCCGCGATTCTACCCTTGGGGAGGCAGCTAGCGTTTGAGGTCGCTGTGAGACGCTGGAGAGCGAGCTGAAGGGCCTGCAGAACCAGCTTGCCGAGGAGGTCCGCCTTCGCCAAGAGCAGGAGGAAAGCATGAAGGCTCGTGACGCAGCCGTCAGGGACCTGGAGGCCAAGCTCAAGAGGCGCCGTGGCCGCCTGGGCGCGCTGGAGCAAGAGCTGGAGGCGAGGAAGGTTGAGCTGGATGGCAAGGCCCGGGTTCTTGCCGAGGATCGCGTGGCTTTAGCGGACATGGAAGAGAAAGCTCGCACTTCGCTGAAGACACTTTATGACAGCGGCCTTGAGAGCCCACTGGCCGGCGAGGAGGATGGCCCCGCCAAGCTGCTTCCCTTCCTGGTTCGCGCCCTTCACGACATCACCCTTGGCCTTGGCCCTACGGCCGAGGCCGAGGCACGCGTCTTGTCTTCTGCAGCGCTGACGCGGGTCTTCACCCACATCTATCTTCGTGACCCCAACATCGACCTCGACAGCCTGCTGGAGCCAGCGAGCAGCGAGCGTGCCGCTGCCGCTGCTGAGGCCGTGAAGGGTCGTGCGGAGGCCCTGCTGGGGAAGTTCCGGGCCTTCAGTACCAGGCCGAAGCGGAGCGCTGCTAGCCCTGCTGCTCCACAAGGCGAACCTGCTCCGCGCAGCTCTCCCGCCGGTAAGTGACTCCGTCGTGGCTCCCGTCCTGCTTTTAATTCCTGCACATGTACCATGCCTCGGGGAGGCGTTAAAACTTATGTTTGATGCTGTGATAACAGCATGGACTGTAATATTTGCTTTTGAATTCCCTGAAATTTGCATTATTCCTTCCTACTTGCTTATGTTCTACGACGGCAGAGCCCGGCCCCGCGCATACCTCAGCCGCCATTGGCCCCGACCGGAAACCAGGACGGGACCAAGGAGTGAGGGGCTACGTGACAAGTTAGGCTCCTGAGTCGCGATGCTCAGGAGTCCCCCTTGGCGCTCGAATAGCAAGTAGGGAGGTGAGATGTGGGGGTGACTCCTTAGGGAGGTGAGATGCGAGTGGATCTGCCATTCTACATCTGCAGAGCCCGGCCCCGCGCATACCTCAACCGCCGTTAGCCTTTTGGAACTAAGGAGTGAGGGGCTACGTGACTAGTTAGGCTCCTGAGTTGTGATGCTCAGGAGTCCCCCTTGACGCTCAAACGACCTTCGTACCTTGGCTCCGCTCGGGGAGGGACGCGCGACGAACCAGGCCCGGGGGGCCTGGCCAGGTGGCGTGCGTCTGGGCGTGACCCAGGCGCAGCCCACGTGCCCAGCCCCTTCGCGCGGCACTCCCGAGGGGAGGCGTTGCGACAAGGCCAGACACTGAGCTCCGGGCTCCCTGAGGTTGATGCGGCTTGGAGGCCACCCTCAGTTGTTTATCACCAGCGTGGAGCATAGCGCTTCCGTATGCGTACGGGCATAGCCGCTCCTCGGCAGTGTCGTCAGCCAGCGCGGAGCATGGTGCTTCCACTAGTGCGTGGGAGGGGGCTCCCCTCCGGGAGGAGCCCCCGGGGCGTATACAGCCCCACCCTGACACGTGGCTGGCACGGTAGGGCTTGACGAGGTGTATCTGGGCACCCGTGAGCCAGCGCGGGACTCACGGGGCCCTACCCCAAGGCGGGTTGCGCCTGGCTCTGGGCCTTATCTTCGAGTGTGTTCCTACAAATTTGGCCAGATGTCGGTGCTCTACGTCTTCGGGTCCCGGCTCTCGGGCTAGTCTCAGCCGTCGCTGGCATGCCAGGTCGCGATGCTATAGACAAGACCAGAGGGTGAGGGCCGGAGGGCCGGTAGGAGCCCTGAGTCGCGATGCTCAGGCACCCCCCTTTAACGAGCAAGCTGGGTTAGATGACGAAACTCTACGTCCTCGGGTCCCGGCTCTC
>NC_041383.1:449756886-449761233 GCF_002162155.2 Triticum dicoccoides | reverse complement strand
GGCACCCCCCCCCTTTAACGCGCAAGCTGGGTTAGATGACGAAACTCTACGTCCTCGGGTCCCGGCTCTCGGACTGGTCTCAGCCGTCGCTGGCATGCCAGGTCGCGATGCCATGGACAAGACCAGAGGGTGAGGGCCGGAGAGCCGGTAGGAGCCCTGAGTCGTGATGCTCAGGCACCCCCCCTTTAATGCCCAAGATTCCGACACCCAGGAGAAAAAGGCACCAAATAACAAGCATGGTGGATTGAAAGCGTAGCCCTAAGATAAGCGCAAGAAGGATACATGCTGCTGGGACTGGCCCGAGTGGCTTGGGGATGATGCAGCCCGAGGGGCGCCCCCAACAAGGTAAGCTAAGAACATGAAAATAAAAGGGGATACATGCCACAGGGGCGGACCCACGCGACCTGGGAATAATGCGGCCCTAAGGGCGCTCCCAGCTGGAAATGAAAACTTGAAAGATGTCACCTGATGACGCTGGAGATGAAGGGGTGTTGGTGTAGCAGACTCGGTGGGCTGCGGGAGCCGTTCCTCACGAGCCCTCAGGCCCTGGGGCCTCGGGAGGCTCCGAAGGCGCTGGTGGCTCCTCGCGGGCCATCTCCATCTCTGCCAGGGCTGCGACACGTCTGATCTCTTGAGCCTCCAGGATGGCCCTCATGAGACGTTGGTGCGCAGCAGCGCGTTTGGCAAGCCGAAGGGCATGCGCACATAGCTGTGGGGCGGACCCTCGCAACATCCCACTCGCGAGGGCCAGAGGCGCTCTTGAGACGCGGCTCGGTTGAGCCCCGGTATGTCGATGCAGACGCGCAGCCTACCATCCTCGCCTGGGTGGGGGGCCACGGCAGGTAGGCGGCGGCTGCCTCTCATGACCCTTGACTCCTATAACTCCTGAATGGCCTTGTTGACGAACTCCTGAGGGTTTGTCCCTCCTTGCCTTGCTCCTTCTTGAGGGAAACGTGCTTCGAAGCACGCCTCCACGTGGTGCCCAAGCGCCTCCCTCGTGACCTTGGCGAGGTCGGCGGCCCTCCAGGGGAGAGCCCCCGAGCCCTGCCTGAGGAGGGCGCCAGGCGTGCCTCCCTATGCGATGGAGGGAGGCTCCCCCTGAGCAGGTGCGGGCCTAGAGGGGCCTGCCTCCTGAGGGGCCGGGTCGGTCGTTGTCTTCTTCTTCTTGGGGGCGGCCTCAGGAAGCCTCCTGCCTCCGCGGTCCAGGTCTTCCAGCGACGCGGCCTGAAAGGCTCTCTCCAGGGAGCACACTGCGTCCCTCTCTTCGCAGGGCATCGTGATGACCCCGCCGCTTCCTGGCATCTTGAGGACGTTGTAGCCGTGGTGGGTTACGGCCACGAACTTGGCCAGCGTCGGGTACCCGAGGATGGCGTTGTACGGCAGGCGAATGTGGGCGACGTCGAAGTCGATGAGCTCGGTGCGGTAATTGTCGCGTGCTCCGAAGGTGACAGGAAGGTGGACCTGCCCTATCGGGACCGTGGAGCCGTCGGTGACTCCGGAGAAGGGCTTGGTTGGCTGAAGCTGACTGTAGGGCACTTGAAGATTGTTGAACATTTCCATATGCAGGACGTTGAGCCCTGCCCTGCCATCGATGAGGGTCTTGGTGACTAGTACGTTGCTGATGATTGGGGAACAAAGCATCTGGAGGACTCCGGCTGTGGCTGCACACTTTAGCTGATCCGTTGAGCTGAATGTGATGGCGCATGCCGACCACCTGAGAGGGCGCGTGGCCTCGAGCTTGGGGAGGACTGCATTTACTCCATGGGCGAACTGCTTGAAGATGCGCTGAGAGGCTGGGGCTTGAGCTCCGCCCAGGATGCAGGCGATTGCGCGTGGTTCCTGGAAGCCCCCAGCCCTCTCGTCCTGATGACGGTCTTCATTTCTCCTTGGCTGTGGCGGCAGCGGAGGGAGGCCTGCGTTCCCTTGCGGGCGATCCTCGCGAGGCTGATCCCTCCAGCCCCCCTCGCGAGGCGGGTCCTGCCAGCGATCCTCGCGAGGCTGGTCGCGCCACCCTTGGCGTGGGCCGCGGTCTTCCCAATGTCCTGGATTCCTTCCTCCTCCTCGGTCGTAGCCCCGGTCGTTGCGGTCAGGACGTCTGCCGACCCTTCCCTCACGCACGGCCCGGAGCTCTTGGCACTCATTGGTGTTGTGGGTGTGGAGGTCGTGGTACATGCAGTACCGACTGCCCTTGGAGGATTTAGGCTGATCTCTGCCCCGCTTGGTGTCTGGCTCGGCTGCGAGTACGGCAGCTCCCTTGCGCTTCACGTCCTTGGCCTTGGGCTTCTTCTTTTCGGGGTCCACGGCAAGCAGCTCGAGGAGGGAGAGGCGCCCCTCCTCGGCCCTGGCGCACTTGGTCGCCAAGTTGAACAGCTCCAAGGAGGTGCATAGGTCTTCATGCATTGCCAGCTCCTCCTTCATCTTGACGCCGCGCACGCCGTCGGAGAAGGCTGAGATGATGGCCTCCTCCGTTACCCTGGGGATCTTGAGGCGCGCGTTATTGAAGCGCTGGATGTACTTCTGCAGGGTTTCCCCTGGTTGCTGCTTGATACGGCGCATGTCGCTCACGGCGGGTGGCCGGTCACGAGTACCCTGGAAGTTGGCGATGAAGCGGGTGCGCATCTCGCCCCAGGAGGAGATCGTGCCTGGAGCCAGATTCAGGAGCCAGGTGCGAGCTCCGTCCTTGAGTGCCATGGGAAACCAGTTCGCCATGACCTTTTCGTCCCCGTTGGCGGCCTCGATGCCCAACTCGTAGAGTTGGAGGAACTCCGCGGGGTCAGCCGTGCTGGCTTGAACTTGCCTGGCCACGCGACGCTGCGCAGCTCGGGGGTGAAGGCGCGGCAGCCCGCCGTGGCCACAGGGGGCCTTGGACGATGGTGAGCTTGGTCTTGTGGGTCCCCATGTGCCGCGGTTGGGGGCAGCGCAGGGTCTTGACGTGCTGGAGCAGGGAGCCCTCGGGCAGCTTCTCGAGGGCGAGGGACTTCTTGGCAGTTCTGCTCTTGCCGCGCTGGCGCCTGACGGAGCGGGTTCTGCCCAGGGGTCGCGCGCCTTGGTGCCAGGGCGCCTTCTTGAGGAGGAGGCGGCTGAGGCGCCCAGGAGCTTCATTGCCCGCGCAAGGCGGGGTGCGGTGCAGCGAGAAGGACGGCGCGGACGAGCTCGGCGACTCAGTCGAGCCACTCTTCATAGACGTCATCGATGGGGCGGTAGCACGGGAGCTCGTTTGCTGTGATGAGCGCAGCTCGGGCCTCCATGGCCGCGCGGGGTGCACATGACGATGAACCAGCGGGGGTGAGCGAGGGCGTGGCAGTGCGGCCGTCCCGCCTCATGGACGGGTGCTGGGACGATGCTTGCTGTTCGTTCCCCGCCGGGCCGGTGGCGGCGTTGATGGCGGGTGACGGGGAACGACGAGGGCGCCCGCCGACGGGAGTCGTCTAGGCGACATGGGAAGCGAGGGCGGCTCGGCGCTCAACGCGATCCCGACGAGCCTCAGACATGGATGCGGTGGTCGGGGAAGAACGAGGCGATGGAAGGCAAACTCTGGCGCACCCCTACCTGGCGCGCCAAATGTCGGATTTCGGGTTCCGGCAGACCCTTGAGGTTCGAACACTGGGGTGCGCGCAGAGATTCAACCCTCTACCGAACCGCTGGGACCTAAACTACCAAACTGAATAGCACAAGAGACACAAGATTTATACTGGTTCAGGCCACCATTGTGGTGTAATACCCTACTCCAGTGTGTGGTGTGTGGATTGCCTCTTGGGCTTGATGATGAACAATACAGGGCAGAACAGCCTCGCGAGGGGCTGTTCTTGAACGGGTGCGATGAACTGCTAGGGTGAGTTCACTCGCTTATCTCTCTCTCTCTCTCTCTCTCTCTCTCTGGCTGTGTCACATCCCTAGCTTCTGGTTTGCTCTGAGCTAGCTAGTCATGTGTTGCATCATGTTTAAATTTTGCCTAAAATTGAAATGGGGATGTTCAAACCCTAGCATTAAATCAACTCAACTAGGGTGAATTAAAATCTTTTCAATAAACCCAAAAGGTTCCTAAGAAAAGTTCATGATTTCTGGTTAAGGTGGAAACCTCTGCCAAAAATGATGAATATATTCTTAGGTCATTTTTGGATTTTTGAATTAAATCATATTGTATTTGACTTTGGGCATTTAAATACTATAAATAATTTAAATGTTCAAATAAATGTTGGAAATTGTTAAGGGTCACTGAAATAATTCAGAAAGCACCCATAATTGTTTCCAGGATTTTATTAAATGATTTGGTATTTTAAATCAAATCAAAAACAAAATAACAGAAATAGAAAAGAAATAAAAGAGAGAGAGAGAAGGAAGTTACCT
>NC_041383.1:449655067-449756486 GCF_002162155.2 Triticum dicoccoides | reverse complement strand
GCAGAGGCGAGGCGTGGCGCGCCCCCGAGAGGCCTCGGCCACCTCCTGCTTCCCCCTGGCCACCTCCTGCTTCCTCCTCGACGCCCCGGAGACGCCACGCACCTCCCTGCCTCTCTCCCTCACTCTCCCGCGTCCTCATCCTCTCCCCTGGACCTCTCTCTCACTCGCCCGAACGGAGCCGCCGCCACCGACGAGCTCCCTCGCGGCCACCACCACCCCCTAGCCTCGCCGATGCGCTCAAAGGCTCCGCCTCGACCCCCTCTTTCTCCCCACCGAGCCACAAGGTCCCGGACACGCTGCAACGCCGCCACCATCGCCGTTTCCATCGCCGGCCGCCGAGGATCTTCATTGTCGATTCGCCGCCGTCTCCGCTTCCCCGAGCTCGTCATCTACCCCATCCGAACCACCGTGAGCTCCTGCACGTTTTGCCCCTAACCCCGTGGCTTGCCGCTCGCCGTAGCCGCCATTTCATAGCTGGCCGTAGCACGCCGCCGCCTGAGCTCGTCGCCGGCGTAGCTCCGGTGACCATTTGGTCACCCTGGCATGCCTAACTCGCTCCCCGCACCGCGTAGCGCCCCGCTAGCCGCTCACCTCGCTCGTTTGCGCACCGTAGCACTAACTCGCCCCAACCCCGAGCTCCGGCCGCCGCCTCGGGCTCCACTCCGGCAAACCCCGACCACCCCCGCACCTCCCGTTGGCCCCCCTAGATGCGCACGGGCACGGGCTACCTCCTGGTGCCCTTGGCGCGTCGATCCGATGCCCCTAGCGCAAGTCCGGCGTCCCCCGCCGTGCTCTGTGGTCGTCGTCGGCTAAACTCCGGCGAGAGCTGACGTGGCCAGTCATTAGGGCCTAACCACCCCGCTAACCCAGGCCTAGAGCCACTGACATGTGGGCCCTAGTGCCCCTAATCTTTAATTAAACTAAACTAACCCCCCCCCTGTCTAACCTGTGTCACTGACGTGTGGACCCCACACGTCAGGTTTGACCGGACCAGCCCAGTTGACTCTGCTGACGTCACAGTGACGTGGTGCTGACGCCATAAATCATTTTCTGGAATTATTTTAATTCTAAATATTCAGGAAATTCCAGAAAATGCCTAAAACTTCTAAAATTCATAGAAATTCAACCGTAACTCCAAATTAAATAATTTATATATGAAAAATTATCAGAAAAATTCAAGGAATCCATCTGTACCATTTTCATGCATGTTTGAACAATGTTTGTCCTCTGTTTTGGACAAAACAAATAAAGGGCATTTAAATAATCATATATGGAGTTGGAAATTGAATCATGTGTTCAAACCAACTTCATTTAAACCATAGCTAGATGCACTAGCCCAAAACACATTCATATTGCCATGTCATAGCATGCATCATATTGTGCATTGCATTGATCGTGTTTCTTCTGTGTTTGCCGATGTTGTTCCCCCTCGGTAGACGTTGTACCGACGATGTGATCGTTGACACTGATGAAGACTCAATGTTATCTTCAGAAGTGCCAGGCAAGCAAAAACCCCTTATTCATTCCGATACAATCCCACTCTCTCGCTCCTGCTCTCTTTTACTGCATTAGGACAACAACGATTCATCTGTTACTTGCTGCGGTAGCTGAACCCCTTTATCCTTTGCATGACCTGTCATTCCACAGTAAATAGATGAAACCCACTAGCATGAGTAGGAGTTGTTTGAGCCCTGATGTGCCTACTCATTCATGCTTGTTTGTCATGCCTGCTACTGCTTAGAGTTGAGTCAGGTCTGATTCATCGAGGATGAATCAGAGGTGTGAGAATATGTCCGACTGTGTGTGAGCTAAGTGTGTGAACACGATTTGGTAAAAGGTGTCGGTGAGAGGCCATGTAGGAGTACATGGTGGGTTGTCTCATTGAAGCCGTCCTCAGGAACTGAGTTCTGTGTTTGTGATCCATGATTCAGCTACTACCATACATTGGGCCCTGAAATATGACCCCGCTCGACTTCTTATTCACCCTAGTCCTCTGTCCAGGAGTTGCAAGTAGTTTCTGGTGTTTGTAGTATGCTGGAGGCCGTGGACAGCGCTGACCGTAGGGGTGGGCTGTGATGCGGTAGGCACGTGGCCGGGTATACCGGGCACCCGTTTGGTGTCACGGAACCCTGTTCACATCGTTTGGGGCTGTGAGCGAAACTCCGGCCGGATCTCCTCATGGATGGAACCCGAATAGGCGATAAACCTGGACTAGAGACTTGAGTGTTTAGGTAGGTCGTGGTCTACACCCACGTCGGCTTTCGCTTGAAGTCTGCCGAGCACATGTCGTGTGCAGACGCTAAGTGGTGGAAACATGTATGAAGAAGTACACCCCTACAGGGTTAACATCATCTATTCGAATAGCCGTGTCCGCGGAAAAGGACTTCTGGGTTGCTTATATCAGTTCATAGACAAGTGAAAGTGGATACTCTAAAATACGCAAGATAAGCGTGAGTGCTATGGATGGCGTTCTCGTAGGGAGACGGGAGCGGATCCATAGTGGTGTATTGATATGGTGAATATGTGGACTCGTGTGCGCCACCTCAAAAGAGTTACTTGCAGTCGTAGTTCAGGATAGCCACCGAGTCAAAGCTGGCTTGCTGCAGTTAAACCCCACCATCCCCTTTGTTGATAATGATGCATATGTAGATAGTTCTGATGTAAGTCTTGCTGGGTACATTTGTACTCACGTTTGCCTATTTATGTTTTTGCAGAGAGACTTCGGTCTCGCTAGTAGTTCCGCGTGGACTTCGACGTTTAGCTTGTTACCTCAGCTACGATCTTGTGCCTCGGCAGGATTTGGTAGATAGTCAGGCTTCTCAGCCTTTTTCATTTATAGATGTCTGTACTTAGACATGATAGCTTCCGCTTGTGCTTTGATTTGTATGCTCTGAATGTTGGGTCATGAGACCCATGTTTGTAATATCTCGCTCCTCGGAGCCTATTGATAAATTACTTGAGTCATAGAGTCATGTTGTGATGCCATGTTGTATTTGCACATATCGAGCATATTGTGTGTATGTTATTGAAATGCTTGGTATGTGTGGGATCTGACCATCTAGTTGTTTATCTTTAGTAGCCTCTCTTACCGGGAAATGTCTCCTAGTGTTTCCACCGAGCCATGGTAGCTCGCTACTGCTCCGGAACACTTAGGCTGGCCGGCATGTGTCCTTCTTCGTTCCTGTGTCTGTCCCTTCGGGGAAATGTCACGCGATGAATACCGGAGTCCTGTTAGCCTGCTACAGCCCGGTTCACCGGAGTCCTGCTAGCCCAGTGCTACAGCCTGGATTCACTCGCTGATGACCGACACGTTCGATGTTGGGTCATGGATGCCTGTCCCTGTAAGTCTGTGCCACTTTGGGTTTACGACTAGCCATGTCAGCCCGGGCTCCTTATCATATGGATGCTAGCGACACTGTCATATACGTGTGCCAAAAGGCGCAAACGGTCCCGGGCAAAGGTAAGGCGACACCCGTGGGAATACCGTGCGTGAGGCCGCAAAGTGATATGAGGTGTTACATGCTAGATCGATGTGGCATTGAGTCGGGGTCCTGACAGCGTTGGTATCAGAGCTTGACTGCCTGTAGGATTACCAAGCCAAACTGGTCGAAGTTGAGTCTAGAAATTCTTTAGTTATATAAGGAAATTGATTGTGGGATGGAACGTAAGGCTCTTTTTACTCCTTACACCTTATGCCTTCTGATCTGAGTCATCATCATCTCTTCTACGGGGATTAAGAACTAGGCTATCTCTTCTTTCTATCGGGATCACGTGTTACTAATCCGTAGACTTATAAGATTTTTGGACTTAAGCCTCTGTTCAGTTTTTACTGCTTCCGTATGTTAATTGTTGATCTCGGAACCGTGATATTGTGCTTCTGAGTGGTTATGCCACCATTTTTGTGAATGTCTCAAATCTTTTCTGAGCAATTACAGCCGTTATGCTGTCCGAGTCATTCCAGGTTTCTAAATAGTCTGATGCATTTGCAAAATCCTTTCCCTCTGGTTTCGATGTTCCTTTATGCCAGCTCAATCACACTAATTGTTGAGTTGAGGTATTCTATTGCATTGACATTTATGTTGGAGTTACTATTATGACCCTAGGTATTTAGGGAGTCACCTAGTAATCTAGCAACGTTTTGTGTTCCCAGTGTGAGATTCTGGCTTTTATTCTCGAAAGCATTCTGTGATGCTACTTAGTAGTAGGTATTCTATTCCTGGGTTTTGAACCCGAGATTCACTCTACTTACTTCATGTTGATAGTGTTGCTAGTTCCTTTAGGATATTAGTAACTTTGCGATAGTCCTCGAGGTTCGTGGTATATCCTTCTTCCAATTACCATGAACCATTCTTGGCAGGAGTTCTTCTGAACCAAAAGATGACAACAAGAGTGCTCTTGATGAGTTCTCCATTATATATTGTGGCTCTGCCAGTTCTACCTTTCCGCATGGATTGTCCGGAAGAAATATGTTGAATTCGTTCGACATGCCAAACCATGCATCCACAACTCAGAAAATCGTGTGTTCCTTTGAGTTGTCCCTCTTTAGTTGTCTACTGACCTTCGTCTATCAATTGATAGTCAAGAGTATGCGTGCGTTCGTTTATCGATGCCTATTACTCTTGTGGTCCGTCAAGCCATTCTATCGCGGAATGATAGGAGAAACAAACTCCAGTACCTCTTCCATATCTAGGATTGGATCAAAGCAATTGTGCTCCGCAGATCAAAATGCCAGCCCAGCTTTTGATTCTGTTCTACCCTGAAGTATTACCATCCTTATGTCAGGATTTTCATGAGGATTGCACCGGCTCTTGTGAATTCTTGATGTAGTGATACTTCTCGCCATCATTATTCATCCCTCGGTTCCGTGTTGTCGCAACCGGAATGCCGACAAGTGAATCGTGATGTGTGAATTCAATACTCCTAGCAACCTTGTTGCTTGGTAGTTAATGGACAATAATTTCATTCTTAGCGTGTTGGTTTTGAATCATCATTCTAAGGTTGATTATGCTACCTAGTCCTTGTTCTCGGTGCACTCCTCGATCGATGAGTTAGGATTATTTCAAATCTTCGCTCTATTGATCATATCGTCTTGCCTCAAAAGGCAAGATTGTTCTCAAGTTTAGTAACATACCGGTGGTTCGTGATTTTCTGAATATCTTCTCGGAAGTATCACCAGGTCGTCACCTGACCGTTATGTTGAGCTCGTGATCAAGTTGGTTTCTTGTGAACCACCCTTCTCCAAGAATCTGTGTTGGATATCCCTGAGCTAGTTGGTTAAGCTAGACAACAACTTGGAGAGTTGGAAGATGGAATCTTGCCCGATTTAGTTCATCTTAAGGGATATCCTGTGTGTGTGTGTGTGTGTGTTGAAGAAAGATGATATCTTCATCGATTGGTCCCTATGATCAGTTGCTGGACCTATTGTCTTATCAATCCTTTGATTTGAGTGTGGGCTATCGTCAAATCAAATCAGAACCAACGATATTCGTAATGTTGTCTTACTCGTGGTTTTTCCTCGAGCATACACCATTATATTTTTTTGGTCTGACCAATACTATCACCGTGTTCACATGATGGTGGAAGTCCAGTGATATGGAAATTCCGATGAGTTGTTGTTGAGCCCATTGACAACATCCTTATCTCCTCCATGATTTTGTTAAACATTAAGCTATTATTGGAAACTTCTATAAGCATTATCTTCATGTTCCGTGCTCGAAGCATATGTTTCGATGGAAGAAGTGACTTCCTTTGATTCACGTGCATTTGATGTAAGTTGCCGACGTGAATTCGAGAAGGTTTGTTTTTTGCTCCTCTAGAATCATCCCAAGTCAGTCATGCATGTGCAAAGTATACCATGGTTTGGTAGATTAATTACCTCCACTCCATATGTATTCCGTAGCACCCCAAGCCACTAATTGATTTGTTCAAGGAGAAGGAGTTCCTTCATAAGAGCTAATCCGGACTTATGAAAGAACTTCGATATCCTCCATGATGGTTCCCAACCAGAACTCGGTAGTGTTTTATTGTAAGACTACCATGTGATCATGTTTGTCTGAGGCAGCATGTTCACACATGTGTAGCAGAACCAGCTCATGTTTTGGAGCTTGCTATCGTAGTTCATTTCCCGAGAATCTCGCAACGTCATCTCGTCGATTTGTGTTGCAAACTTTCATTTTTCTTCCTAGACTCGATGAGTCTGGAATATCCTGACACCAACCAGATCTGAGTCTCAGGCAGATATGATGGTTGGAACATTTCCCAAGAACTATAATATTGGTCCCTCGATAAACGGTAAAGTGGATGTCGTGGCCAACACACCCAGCCGGAAGACCTATTATTGTAGTATCTTGTTTGCAGAAGTTGGCCACCTCCCCATAGGGATTTCGTAGGATTTACTCCCTAGTTGCCCCTATGGATTTTTGTGTTCCCGAAGTCCGACCTTTTACTTGATGTTCTAGTTATCAAACCATATCTGTGAATGGGATACACTAGCACATCAAGGAGAACATTAGAAACGGAGTGCTAAGTGTCTCTCGGTCGATCATCCAGATTTTGTTTCCTTGGCCTCGCTAAGGTGAAATCTGAGAAAGTGTTATCTTCCTTTGCATCTGCATCATCCATCATCATTCACCATGGTAGTATGATGTGTTGCCAGGATCCTTGACACGGATGCTGGTAAAACCCTGATGAATATGGAAATGCTCAAGTTCTTGAGAGCACGCACAAGCGCTACGTGTTACCATCGGCTCTAACTGGATTCCTCTCAGTTTCCTCGGCAGTGCTATGACCTTTTCAAACAGTGAATTCACTCTCTATTGTTGGGTTCTTCCCCAGTTACCAGAATCATTCCCAGCATTTGCATTTTGTTCCCAGCTTGCACCGCCAATGTGCCATTCTACCATGGGTCTCTTCCATTTCCGGTGATAAGCAAATTCATCCATTACGTTGTCTTCAACAAGGTAATCCACATCATCCAAGTCCGAGTATGCCATTCTACCGACCCCCTCCAAACGATCGCTCGAGAATTGTCTTAGGCTGGTTTAAAGAGTTTCAATGATCTATGAATCAAAGGTAATTCTTTTTGCCACTTAAGGGGATATTTCTACGAGTCACCTTCCCTAAGGTGCCTCGTTGTGGTTTCATGGCAACTCAACTCCTCGCTACGTTGACAATCGATTACCACCTTCTTAAGCGTGAAATTGTTGTCTACCTAGTGAACCCTCGTCATCTGTTCCACTCCATCCCTCTAGAGGTGTGCTTCGTCTCTCAGCTCGAGAGATGTTGTTATGTCTCATTCCGTGGGTTAATCCTGAGTTGTTCGACCTTCGAGAGGAACAATTCTTTTAGGGTCTTTCCTTTCCTCTCGTTGTCATTATAGTTGGAGTTCTCAAGGCAAGACTTCAAGACAATGATGGTGAATGAATCAACGTTCAATTGAAGTGCACCCTGGATCGTGAATATTATACTAGTCTGCATTACCCCTTCACCTTACCCTGCGCTTGAATCTCGAGACGAGATTCTTGTTTAGTGGGGGTGAGTTGTCACATCCCTAGCTTCTGGTTTGCTCTGAGCTAGCTAGTCATGTGTTGCATCATGTTTAAATTTTGCCTAAAATTGAAATGGGGATGTTCAAACCCTAGCATTAAATCAACTCAACTAGGGTGAATTAAAATCTTTTCAATAAACCCAAAAGGTTCCTAAGAAAAGTTCATGATTTCTGGTTAAGGTGGAAACCTCTACCAAAAATGATGAATATATTCTTAGGTCATTTTTGGATTTTTGAATTAAATCATATTGTATTTGACTTTGGGCATTTAAATACTATAAATAATTTAAATGTTCAAATAAATGTTGGAAATTGTTAAGGGTCACTGAAATAATTCAGAAAGCACCCATAATTGTTTCCAGGATTTTATTAAATGATTTGGTATTTTAAATCAAATCAAAAACAAAATAACAGAAATAGAAAAGAAATAAAAGAGAGAGAGAGAAGGAAGTTACCTGGCCCACTTACCTGGCCCAGCACGGCCCAGCCCATCTCCACTCCCCCCCCCCCTGTCGTCTTCCTCTGCCAGTAGGCAGAGGCGAGGCGTGGCGCGCGCCCGAGAGGCCTCGGCCACCTCCTGCTTCCCCCTGGCCACCTCCTGCTTCCTCCTCGACGCCCCGGAGACGCCACGCACCTCCCTGCCTCTCTCCCTCACTCTCCCGCATCCTCATCCTCTCCCCTGGACCTCTCTCTCACTCGCCCGAACGGAGCCGCCGCCACCGACGAGCTCCCTCGCGGCCACCACCACCCCCTAGCCTCGCCGATGCGCTCAAAGGCTCCGCCTCGACCCCCTCTTTCTCCCCACCGAGCCACAAGGTCCCGGACACGCTGCAACGCCGCCACCATCGACGTTTCCATCACCGGCCGCCGAGGATCTTCATCGTCGATTCGCCGCCGTCTCCGCTTCCCCGAGCTCGTCATCTACCCCATCCGAACCACCGTGAGCTCCTGCACATTTTGCCCCTAACCCCGTGGCTTGCCGCTCGCCGTAGCCGCCATTTCATAGCTGGCCGTAGCACGCCGCCGCCTGAGCTCGTCGCCGGCGTAGCTCCGGTGACCATTTGGTCACCCTGGCATGCCTAACTCGCTCCCCGCACCGCGTAGCGCCCCGCTAGCCGCTCACCTCGCTCGTTTGCGCACCGTAGCACTAACTCGCCCCAACCCCGAGCTCCGGCCGCCGCCTCGGGCTCCACTCCGGCGAACCCCGACCACCCCCGCACCTCCCGTTGGCCCCCCTAGATGCGCACGGGCACGGGCTACCTCCTGGTGCCCTTGGCGCGTCGATCCGATGCCCCTAGCGCAAGTCCGGCGTCCCCCGCCGTGCTCTGTGGTCGTCGTCGGCTAAACTCCGGCGAGAGCTGACGTGGCCGGTCATTAGGGCCTAACCACCCCGCTAACCCAGGCCTAGAGCCACTGACATGTGGGCCCTAGTGCCCCTAATCTTTAATTAAACTAAACTAACCCCCCCCCCTTGTCTAACCTGTGTCACTGACGTGTGGACCCCACACGTCAGGTTTGACCGGACCAGCCCAGTTGACTCTGCTGACGTCACAGTGACATGGTGCTGACGCCATAAATCATTTTCTGGAATTATTTTAATTCTAAATATTCAGGAAATTCCAGAAAATGCCTAAAACTTCTAAAATTCATAGAAATTCAACCGTAACTCCAAATTAAATAATTTATATATGAAAAATTATCAGAAAAATTCAAGGAATCCATCTGTACCATTTTCATGCATGTTTGAACAATGTTTGTCCTCTGTTTTGGACAAAACAAATAAAGGGCATTTAAATAATCATATATGGAGTTGGAAATTGAATCATGTGTTCAAACCAACTTCATTTAAATCATAGCTAGATGCACTAGCCCAAAACACATTCATATTGCCATGTCATAGCATGCATCATATTGTGCATTGCATTGATCGTGTTTCTTCTGTGTTTGCCGGTGTTGTTCCCCCTCGGTAGACGTTGTACCGACGATGTGATCGTTGACACTGATGAAGACTCAATGTTATCTTCAGAAGTGCCAGGCAAGCAAAACCCTCTTGTTCATTCCGATACAATCCCACTCTCTCGCTCCTGCTCTCTTTTACTGCATTAGGACAACAACGATTCATCTGTTACTTGCTGCGGTAGCTGAACCCCTTTATCCTTTGCATGACCTGTCATTCCATAGTAAATAGATGAAACCCACTAGCATGAGTAGGAGTTGTTTGAGCCCTGATGTGCCTACTCATTCATGCTTGTTTGTCATGCCTGCTACTGCTTAGAGTTGAGTCAGGTCTGATTCATCGAGGATGAATCAGAGGTGTGAGAATATGTCCGACTGTGTGTGAGCTAAGTGTGTGAACACGATTTGGTAAAAGGTGTCGGTGAGAGGCCATGTAGGAGTACATGGTGGGTTGTCTCATTGAAGCCGTCCTCAGGAACTGAGTTCTGTGTTTGTGATCCATGATTCAGCTACTACCATACATTGGGCCCTGAAATATGACCCCGCTCGACTTCTTATTCACCCTAGTCCTCTGTCCAGGAGTTGCAAGTAGTTTCTGGTGTTTGTAGCTTACTGGAGGACATGGACAGCGCTGACCGTAGGGGTGGGCTGTGATGCGGTAGGTACGTGGCACGGTGTACCGGATGCCCGTTTGGTATCTCGGGAACCCTGTTCACATCGTTTGGGGCTGTGAGCAAAACTCCGGCCGGATCTCCTCATGGATGGAACCCGAATAGGCGATAAACCTGGACTAGAGACTTGAGTGTTTAGGTAGGTCGTGGTCTACACCCACGTCGGCTTTCGCTTGAAGTCTGCCGAGCACATGTCATGTGCAGACGCTAAGTGGTGGAAACATGTATGAAGAAGTACACCCCTGCAGGGTTAACGTCATCTATTCGAATAGCCGTGTCCGCAGTAAAGGACTTCTGGGTTGCTTATATCAGTTCATAGACAAGTGAAAGTGGATACTCTAAAATACGCAAGATAAGCGTGAGTGCTATGGATGGCGTTCTCGTAGGGAGACGGGAGCGGATCCATAGTGGTGTATTGATATGGTGAATATGTGGACTCGTGTGCGCCACCTCAAAAGAGTTGCTTGCAGTCGTAGTTTAGGATAGCCACCGAGTCAAAGCTGGCCTGCTGCAGTTAAACCCCACCATCCCCTTGTTGATAATGATGCATATGTAGTTAGTTCTGATGTAAGTCTTGCTGGGTACATTTGTACTCACGTTTGCCTATTTTATGTTTTTGCAGAGAGACTTCGGTCTCACTAGTAGTTCCACGTGGACTTCGACGTTTAGCTTGTTACCTCAGCTACGGTCTTGTGCCCCGGCAGGATTTGGTAGATAGTCAGGCTTCTCAGCCTTTTTTAGTTATAGATGTCTGTACCCAGACATGATAGCTTCCGCTTGTGCTTTGATTTGTATGCTCTGATTGTTGGGTCATGAGACCCATGTTTGTAATATCTCGCTCCTCGGAGCCTATTGAATAAATTACTTGAGTCGTAGAGTCATGTTGTGATGCCATGTTGTATTTGCACATATCGAGCATATTGTGTGTATGTTATTGAAATGCTTGGTATGTGTGGGATCTGACCATCTAGTTGTTTATCTTTAGTAGCCTCTCTTACGGGGAAATGTCTCCTAGTGTTTCCACCGAGCCATGGTAGCTTGTTACTGCTCCGGAACACTTAGGCTGGCCGGCATGTGTCCTTCTTCGTTCCTGTGTCTGTCCCTTCGGGGAAATGTCACGCGATGAATACCGGAGTCCTGTTAGCCCGCTACAGCCCGGTTCACCGGAGTCCTGCTAGCCCAGTGCTACAGCCTGGATTCACTCGCTGATGACCGACACGTTCGATGCTGGGTCATGGATGCCTGTCCCTGTAAGTCTGTGCCACTTTGGGTTTACGACTAGCCATGTCAGCCCGGGCTCCTTATCATATGGATGCTAGCGACACTGTCATATACGTGTGCCAAAAGGCGCAAACGGTCCCGGGCAAAGGTAAGGCGACACCCGTGGGAATACCGTGCGTGAGGCCGCAAAGTGATATGAGGTGTTACATGCTAGATCGATGTGGCATTGAGTCGGGGTCCTGACAGGCTGATCTTTGGGTGCGGATCCCCTCTGGCTGATCTCTAGATGCTCGTCGTCCGTCCCTGGGTGGCTAGTCCTATTTATAGGCAAAAGGCCCTGGGCCTCTTCCCAAATATTGAGCGGGAAGGGCACCAACAATTGGCCATTTTGAAGGGGAACAGCGGGTACACTTATCCTGACTAAAGTTGGTCCTCGCCTGTCAAAGGCTCTGGTGGTGACGCCGGCTTGGGCTCCACAATGACTTCCTTCCGGCCGTTGGGCTGGTCTTGGTCTTGTTGCACCGAAATGGACGCCTTTGTCCGATGCTCTCGCCTGCGCTTGCCCCCTTTGCACCAAAGAGGAAAGGAGGACACTGCGCGTGCTGGCGCCCGACTGGCGCCCTTGGTCGTCATGGCTTGCGTCATGGGCACCTCACAAGGTACCCCGCCTTGAACTCTCCGCCTCCTCATGAGCCAGCCTGACGAGGCCGTGCCTGAGGAAGCTCCTTGTCGTCCGCCCCGTGAGGCTTGGCCCCTCGCGAGGGTCTTGAGCTTGTGTTGATGAAGATGGGCTGCGCTGGGCCTCCTTCGAGCCACGCCGCAGGCCGCAGGCAGGCAAGTCTGGGGACCCCCGTTCCCAGAACGCCAACAGAAACGACCAACTAAGAGAGCGACAACAGTCATAAACATGCATTAAAATTAATTCACACCGAGTACAAGCATGAGTAGGATATAATCCACCATGAACATAAATATCATGAAGGCTATGTTGATTTGTTTGAACTAGATGCGTGAACATGTGCCAAGTCGAGTCACTCAATTCATTCAAAGGAGGATACCATCCCATCATACCACATCATAATCATTCTAATAGCATGTTGGCACGCAAGGTAAACCATTATAACTCATAGCTAATCAAGCATGGCATAAGCAACTATAATCACCAAATGTCATTGCAAATATGTTTACTTCATAATAAGCTGAATCAGAAATGATGAACTCATCATATTTACAACAACAAGAGAGGTCGAGTTCATACCAGCTTTTCTCATCCCAATAAGTCCATCATATATCGTCATTATTGCCTTTCACTTGCACGACCGAACGATGTGTATAATAATAAGAGTGCACGTGCATTGGACTAAGCTGGAATCTGCAAGCATTCAACTCAAGAGAGAAGACATAGTAATATGGGCTCTAAGTTAAATAAACAATCATGCATATGAGAGCCACTAAACATTTTCAATATGGTCTTCTCGACCCCCAAAGGAAAGAAAAGAATAGAAAATTATTTGCATGGGAAAGCTCCCAACAAGTAAAAGAAGAACGAGAAATCTTTTGGGGTTTTCGTTTTAATTCTACCACAAGCATGGAAATTAAACTACTAATTTTTTTGGTTTTTCTCAAGGTTTATCAAACACACAAGAAGAAAGCGAAAAATAAAACTAAACTAACATGGATAATACAATGAAATAGTATGAGCACCGACGACTAGTGTGTGAACATGAATGTAAAGTTGGTGAGAAATACGTACTCCCCCAAGCTTAGGCTTTTGGCCTAAGTTGGTCTAATACCAAGGACCGTTGCTACTCTCTCCGGTGTACTGGGAAGTGTAATCAGGATACCACTGGCTGGTCATCTCCGGATCCCAGTGGAAAGATGATGCACGATAAGGGTCCAGTGCAGGTTCCGGCTCAGGTTCAGGTTCTGGGGTGGATGCTTGGGCTCGATGAGCATACACCGCCTCCGGCGTGACGAGAAAATTTTCTGCAAGCAAATCAAACAACAGAGGTGCGGGCAAAATAATAGTCTCATTGTGTTTCTTATTAAATCTAAGGTTATACAAGAGCATCTTCTCTTTGTTGTCAACAATAAATGTGTGTGCTACCATGCTCTTGTAATCTAAAATGTGAGGAGGCAATTTTGTCTCCTCTTTCTCATAGTGCCTAATAGGTATCTGAAAATGTCTAGCAAGACGTGAAGCATAGATACCTCCAAATATGGGGCCTTTTGTATGATTCAGGGCTAACCGTTTAGCAACAACGGCACCCATACTAAAACTATTATCTCTGAGCAAAGTATGTTGAAGAATTATAATATCAGGAACACTAAGGTTTCCACTATTTCCACGACCAATCAAGCATCTACTAGCAAATATGGCAAAGTAGCGTAAAACAGGAAAATGTATGATAGAGATTTTTGCCTCGGAACCCTTCTTTGGCTCCTCTACGGCTATAGTGTTAACAAAGCCATCCACATCTTTACGATGGGGTTCCTCTAATTCTCCCTCATAGGGTATCCTACACACCACGCAAAAATTACGTAGAGACATTTTTCTGAATTCATCATATAAATGAAATGATACTGTAGGCGGTGACTTCTTAGGATAAGAATAAAAAATTTGCACGAAAGTATTGGTGAGTAAGAGGTACTGATCGATCCGATCGTGGAGGAAACCGGTGAGGACAGTGTTCTTGAGCAAAGAATAAAAATCTTCATGAATTCCAGCTTCTTTCAAGAAATCATCGCATGGCCATTCACACGACCGTACTTCCGCTAAGCAAGGAAAATTATACTTGGCTTTTTCCTTCTCTTTGGCTTGTTTTTCCTGAGAGCCTTGGCTAGAAGAGCCCCTCAAAAGTTTCCTTAACATTTTCTGAAAATTTCTGAAATTTTAGTAACTTCAAAATAAAAGTGAATAAAACTAAACATGATTGGTAGCAACTACTCCTACAAGTGCCTAGAGCCTATATCATGCATTATAATTTATTGGGACCTCATAAATTTAACATGCAAGCTCAAGAACATGGTCACCTATGCAGCAAAAATTTGCAATGAATAAAGCCCTTGAAAAAAAACTAATTGGACCAATGGAGGAGTCACATACCAAGCAACAATCTCCCAAAGCAGTTTTGTGAATGGAACTTTGAGCAAGGAGATCGGAAATCGCAACAAAATGAGCTAGAACTCGTGCTTGAGCTGGATGGGGATTTTTTTGGGTAGAAGATGAAGTGTGTGGGTGCTGGCACAAGTGGAGGGGGGCCACCAGGGCCCATGAGACAGGGGGCATGCCCAGGTGGGGTGGGCGCGCCCTCCACTCTCGTGGCCTGGTGCTTGCCCCTCCTGCAGTGTTTTCAGTGCCTAAAATCCTCAAATATTCCATAAAAAATCATACTAAATTTGCAGGGCATTTGGAGTACTTTTATTTTCGGGCTATTTTTTAATGCACGGATAATTCAAAAAACAGACAGATAATACTATTTTTGCTTTATTTATTCTAAATAACAGAAAGTAAAAAGAGGGTACAGAAGGTTGTGCCTTCTAATTTCATCCATCTCATGATCATCAAAATGAATCCACTAACAAGGTTGATCAAGTCTTGTTAACAAACTCATTCCGAATAACACGGAACCGGAGAAATTTCGAATAACACTAACTTACCTCAGCGGGGATATGAAAATCCCCAATAATAAGAATATCATACTTTTTCTTGACAGTAGGGAGAGGAAATTCAAAACCTCCAATAATAATAGTTGGAACTTTTCCAATAGAATTGATGCTATGAACTTGAGATTGGTTCCTCGGAAAGTGTACCGTATGCTCATTACCATTAACATGAAAAGTGACATTACCTTTGTTGCAATAAATAACAGCCCCTGGAGTATTCAAAAAAGGTCTACCAAGGATAATCGACATACTATCGTCCTTGGGAATATCAAGAATGACAAAGTCCGTTAAGATAGTGACATTTGCAACCACAACAGGCACATCCTCACAAATACCGACAGGTATAACAGTTGATTTATCAGCCATTTGCAAAGATATTTCAGTAGGTGTCAACTTATTCAATTCAAGTCTACGATATAAAGAGAGAGGCATAACACTAACACTGTCTCCAGGATCACATAAAGCAGTTCTAACATAATTTCTTTTAATGGAGCATGGTATAGTTGGTATCCCCGGATCTCCAAGTTTCTTTGGTATTCCACCCTTAAAAGTGTAATTAGCAAGCATGGTGGAAATTTCAGCTTCCGGTATCTTTATTTTATTTGTAATGATATCCTTCATATACTTAGCATAGGGATTTACCTTAAGCATATCAGTTAAGCGCATACGTAAGAAGATAGGTCTAATCATTTCAGCAAAGCACTCAAAATCCTCATCATCCTTTGTCTTGGATGTTTTAGGAGGAAAGGGCATGGGTTTCTGAACCCATGGTTCTCTTTCTCTACCGTGCTTCCTAGCAACAAAATCTCTCTTATCATAACATTGATTCTTTGATTGTGGGTTATCAAGATCAACAGCAGGTTCAGTCTCTACTTCATTGTTTTTGCTAGGTTGAGCATCAACATGAACATTATCATTAACATTATCACTAGGTTCATGTTCATCACCTGATTGTGTTTCAGCATCAGAGATAGAAATATCATTGGGATTCTCAGGTGTGTCTACAGTAGGTTCACTAGAAGCATGCAAAGTCCTATCGTTTTTCTTTTTCTTCTTTTTAGAAGAACTAGGTGCCTCTAAATTATTTCTCTGAGAATCTTGCTCGATTCTCTTAGGGTGGCCTTCAGGATACAAAGGTTCCTGAGTCATTCTACCAGTTCTAGTAGCCACTCTAACAGCAAAGTCATTTTTATTATTTAATTCATCACGCAAATCATTTTGAGCTTTGAGTACTTGCTCAGCTTGAGTAGCGACCATAGAAGCATATTTGCTAACGAGTTTGAGTTCACCTTTAACTCTAGCCATATTATCGCTTACGCGTCCTATCTCGAAAGCATTATTCTTTAACTCTCTACCAACATAAGCATTAAAACTTTCTTGTCTAGCCATAAAGTCATCAAATTCATCTAAGCATGGGCTATGAAATTTAGTAGAGGGGATTTCAACTTTATCATATCTATAGAGAGAATTTACCTTTACTACCTGTGTCGGGTTATCAAGACAATGTGGTTCTTCAACGGGCGGTATATTAAGACCATGTATTTCTTCAATAGGTGGTAAATTCTTAACATCTTCAGCTTTTATACCTTTTTCTTTCATTGATTTCTTTGCCTCTTGCATATCTTCAAGACTGAGAAATAAAACACCTCTCTTCTTCGGAGTGGGTTTACGAATAGGCTCAGGAGTTGGCTTAATTGGTTCAGGAATTTCCTCAGGAATTAGCTTGGGAAGAGTCCAATTATTTTCATTAGTCAACATATTATTCAACAGTAATTCAGCTTCGTCGACTGTTCTTTCCCTGAAAATGCAACCAGCACAACTATCCAAGTAGTCCTTGGAAGCATCGGTTAGTCCATTATAAAAGATATCAAGTATTTCATTTTTCTTAAGAGGATGATCGGGCAAAGCATTAAGTAATCGGAGAATCCTCCCCCAAGCTTGTAGGAGACTCTCTTCTTTGATTTGCACAAAATTATATATTTCCCGCAAGGCAGCTTGTTTCTTATGAGCAGGGAAATATTTAGCAGAGAAGTAATAAATCATATCCTGGGGACTGCGCACACAACCAGGAGCAAGAGAATTATACCAAGTCTTAGCATCACCCTTTAACGAGAACGGAAATATCTTAAGGATATAAAAATAGCGAGATTTATCATCATGAGTAAACAGGGTGGCTATATCATTCAACTTGGTAAGATGTGCCACAACAGTTTCAGATTCAAGGCCATAAAAAGGATCAGATTCAACTAAAGTAATAATTTCAGGCTCAACAGAGAATTCTTAATCCTTATCAGTAACACAGATAGGTGAAGTAGCAAAAGCAGGGTCATGTTTCATTCTAGCATTAAGAGACTGCTGCTTCCATTTAGCTAATAATTTCTTAAGATCATATCTATCATTGCAAGCAAAGATAGCTCTAGCAACTTCTTCATTCATAACATAACCCTCAGGAACAACAGGCAATTCATAATCATTGGGAGAATTTTCATCATCACTATCATCAATAATAGCATCTTCAATAATTTCATTCCCCCTTAACTCTAGCAAGTTGTTCATCAAGAAATTCACCTAATGGCAAAGTAGTATCAACTAAAGTAATAATGTCATAAGTATCATGTATAGCAGAAGTGGCATCATCAATAACTTGTGACATATCAGAATTCATAGCAGTAGCAGGTTTAGGTGTCGCAAGCTTACTCAAAACAGAAGGAGAATCTAGTGCATAGCTAGACGGCAGTTCCTTACCTCCCCTCGTAGTTGAGGGAAAAATCGTAGTTATGTCGTCTTTCAAGTTCTTCACAGTGATCAACAGATATAAATCCCAAGTGACTCAGAGAATAGAGCTATGCTCCGCGGCAACGGCGCCAGAAATTAGTCTTGATAACCCACAAGTGTAGGGGATCGCAACAGCTTTCAAGGGTAAAGTATTCAACCCAAATTTATTGATTCGACACATGGGGAGCCAAAGAATATTCTTGAGTATTAGCAGTTGAGTTGTCAATTCAACCACACCTGGATAACTTAGTATCTGCAGCAAAGTATTTAGTAGCAAAGTAATATGATAATAAAGGTAACGGTAGCAAAAGTAATGTTTTTGGGTTTTGTAGTAGTTGTAACAGTAGCAACGGAAAAGTAAATAAACGGAGAACAATATAGGAAAATCTCGTAGGCAATGGATCAGTGATGGATAATTATGCCGGATGCGATTCCTCATGTAATAGCTATAACATAGGGTGACATAGAACTAGCTCCAGTTCATCAATGTAATGTAGGCATGTATTCCGTAAATAGTCATACGTGCTTATGGAAAATAACTTGCATGACATCTTTTGTCCTACCCTCCCGTGGCAGCGGGGTCCTAACGGAAACTAAGGGATATTAAGGCCTCCTTTTAATAGAGAACCGGAACAAAGCATTAGCACATAGTGAATACATGAACTCCTCAAACTACGGTCATCACCGAGAAGTATCCCGATTATTGTCACTTCGGGGTTGTCGGATCATAACACATAATAGGTGACTATAGACTTGCAAGATAGGATCAAGAACACACATATATTCATGAAAACATAATAGGTTCAGATCTAAAATCATGGCACTCGGGCCCTAGTGACAAGCATTAAGCATAGCAAAGTCATAGCAACATCAATCTCAGAACATAGTGGATACTAGGGATCAAACCCTAACAAAACTAACTTGATTACATGGTAAATCTCATCCAACCCATCACCGTCCAGCAAGCCTACGATGGAATTACTCACGCACGGCGGTGAGCATCATGAAATTGGTGATGGAGGATGGTTGATGATGACGACGGCGACGAATCCCCCTCTCCGGAACCCCGAACGGACTCCAGATCAGCCCTCCCGAGAGAGATTAGGGCTTGGCGGCGGCTCCGTGTCGTAAAATGCGATGAAACTTTCTCCCTGATTAGTTTCTCCCTGAATGTGAATATATGGAGTTGGAGTTGAGGTCGATGGAGGTCCAGGGGGCCCACGAGACAGGGGGCGTGCCCAGGGGGAGGGGACGCGCCCCCCATCCTCGTGGACAGGGTGTGGGCCCCCTGGTCTTGATTCTTTTGCCAGTATTTTTTATATTTTCCAAAAAGTCCCTCCATGAATTTTCAGGACATTCCGAGAACTTTTCCTTTCTACACATAAAACAACATCATGGCAGTTCTGCTGAAAATAGCGTCAGTTCGGGTTAGTTTCATTCAAATCATGCAAGTTAGAGTCCAAAACAAGGGCAAAAGTGTTTGGAAAAGTAGATACGTTGGAGACATATCACCCATCCACCGCCGTCCTCCTCCACCATGCCGGAGCTCATACCCCGACGCCGCCGTCCATTACAAGAGATCGACCTCTCTCATCCACATCTTCGGACCGGGATCCTTGCATCCCGTCCTCTCGCTTCATCCCCGCCGTCGTCCACCTTGCAGGCGCCGCTCCTACGACCGTCTCGTCCACCGTGCCCTGCCGCCACTGTCTACCCTCCTAGATCTGCTTCCACGCCGCTGACAGCCATCGCTACCGTAGCACCGTCAAATTCTCAGCAGATGCGTACACGGCGCCGCACCAGAGGCGGTACTCTTTCGTATCTACTCAACTTATTTATCGCAGCAAGAAAATAGATCGCCACTGCTTTACTCTGATTTCTTGTCTTGGTTGCGAAGTTTCCTTTGTGCGGTTTGCACCTTCAGATCCGCCATGGCATGCTCAACACTATACTCCCAATGCTTATGGTTTTCCCATTTTATATTCCACACTAGTTAAATCACAGTAGGCTAAATTTCAAAATTGGGTCAGACAATTTTTTAGAGCTCGCCGGAGTTCGCCGGTGCGATCGAAGGGGCTCGGGTGGTTGTGGGGCCTCGCCGAACGAAGAAAACTCGACACGGGTGGGGGTTGGGGCGGGGGTGGGGGTGGAGGTGGCAGAGGAACACAGGAGGTGGGGGCCGGTGGTCCGGTCGGCGGCTCGTGCGGTGTTCTATATGGGAAGAATCAGAGACGAGGAAGAAGAAGGGTTAGAAGACGTAGGATCTTCATCCAACCGCCTGAAATGGTCGAGAGACAGCTGGGAGTTGCATTCTTAATGTGCTGTGGTTCATCATGTGTGGGCACTGCGCAACCAACATTTTATTATCCAAAATCTTCTTGCTCTTCTTTACCATGTTCCTCTTCCGTTCTTCTTTAATATGTAGTCTCTCCGTTCCTAAATACAAGTCTTTGTATAGATTCCACCATGGACTACATATGGAGCAAAATGAGTGAATCTACACTCTAAAATGTATCTGGATACATCTGTATGTGATCCATAGTGGAAATCTCTACCAAGACTTATATTTTGGAATGGAGGGAGTATGATAGTAGTACAGTATGTTCCTTGTACTGAAGATGAGCAGGGACATTTGCAGTGTAGAGGTCTATACGGTCAGTTGTGATGGACACTTTGAGCCTCTTTGATTCGTAGGATCTTGTAAACATAGGAATAGGATTTGTAGTGTCCTGCCCACTTGAATCCTATAAGAATAGCAAGGAAATGCGGGGAGTTGTGTCGCCTTTGAGAGTTACACTGATATTAACAGTATCGCACCTTCACTTGAAGAGAGCTGGTATCCGGAACCTTTCTAGCCGTACCGGCAATACTAGCACATATATTCCAGCAAGTTCCACTTTGCTGATTTTACTCTAATGCTTAAGGTTTTCCCGTTATATCTACACTATGATCTGTGTAGTTGCTTTGTGTCGCACTAGCGGCAGTCCACTCTTGAAGCTAAACACTGCAATGACTTACAAAATTGGCACCAAGGCATTGAGTGCCATTCTGGATGCAATGAAACTCATATGCTCCCCACCTGTTGACTCTTGTTCAGAATATGATCCTAATGACTCTTGTTCAAAATTGCCACATATAGAGAGACAGCGTGGAATTGCATTTCTTTGGGCGTTGTGATTCATCATCAGTGGGCAACCAACATTGTATGCAATGAAGCGTAAACTCAAGAATATGCTTCCTCTTCTGTTCTTTAACATGTTCCTCTTTGTTTATTCTGTATTTAGTACGTACAGTATGTTCCTTGTCAGGAAGGGGCGCAGGGACATCTGCAGTCAACAGCTGATAGAGTTGGCCTGTACGTGATCGATAGGCTTTCAATTACTAGCGGCAATACAACACCGTATTTTCAAGCCAGTTCCACTTTCCCGATTTATATATCGTGGTTATGGTGTACCCCTGTTATGTACACTATGATCTGCCTAGTTGCTGTGTGCTCTTGTTATCATGGTTTGGCAATAAACTCTCTATACAGTATATTATGAACCTATCATCTGCGAGCTATCCTTACTTCTAGAGCCTATTTTTTGTGTACTTGTGCCAGATTATATAAATGCATGCACCATATTACAGCACAGATGAGCTCTCTCATTAGAATCCAGTGATAGCACACAAGTGTTTACAGGGGCGCCCCTATATTAGAATATCATCTGCATTACAAATATAATCTCACAACTATTTATGTTTTCATGGTTCTCAAACATTATACGCAATTACAGTGAATATCAGAATCCGCACATCAGAAGAATATTGTGGAATACTGCAATGACTTACAAAATTGGCACCAAGGCATTGGGTGCCATTTTCTGGAAGCAATGGAACTCGTATGCTCCCCACCTGTTGATTCTTGTTCAGAATATCATCCTAGAGTCAAAGGCAGATGGCATGTCATGTTCACCCATCAAGGTGTCTGTTCTAATTTGGCAAGGTTTTATTGATTGCGCGTATCTTGCATATGTTGTCTTGCATTTCTTATACTTTGTTGCACCACCATCTGCTTAGTTTACTCATCATATAACTCGAGATTCCATGCCCATCCATTATCAATACATATTCCATCTATCATCATGCCATGTTTTTCCACTCAAATGTTGTTCTTGTGCATCAGACATCAAAAAGGAAGAGGGTGATTGCCGAACCTGAAGGAGCACCAGCAAAGTCCTTGAAAAACGTGGTGGTGCCGGAGAAATCAGACAGCGCCCCACTTATATTGGATGTACAACCAGTGACACAAAACGTAGGACCGACTCCAGCAGACTGTACTCATACTTCACTGGCCACACCACTAGCCCCACCACACAGGACCTACACTCCAGCAAAAGGTATAGTGATTTCATTTTTCATAGCACCAGCCGTACCACAGAAAAATCCCACTCCAGCAAAAAGTACAACAAGTCCACCGGCCGAAGACCTATCCCAACTGCAGAGACAGCCAATTCCTGCAGATTGGAACCCCATTCCATTTATTCCCAGTTTAAAAGACAATGCTTTCAATGTTGTTAGGGACTACGTGCATATATTCCCATCATGGGAAGATTATAGTGAAGACAAACACCATTTTCACATCTTCCTGTCCAACTTACGTGTAAGTGCTATTATTCATGGTTATTATTTTCCTGTTTTCTGCTGATCGAACACATCAATGATTTACATTACATTGTTGTAACTAGGCGAGGGTCAATCTGGATAGTCATGACAAGCAAAGCTTGCTTGTGCTTTTCAAGGAAGCATTGCAGCAGTATCGGTGTTACCTGAGGAAATCACACTTTGATGGCTAGTCTATAAACGAATTTCCGGTGCAGTCTCCTGTGCTAAATTTAGAAGACATTGAATGGAAAAACCTTGTTATGCACTGGTCTCATTCCCAGGATGAGGTACTGTCTATGAAATCACATGACAATTTGAACTTCTACTTTTCCGCATGTGCCTTACGGATCTTTTTTGCAGGAAATCTGCTCGAAGAAGAATTCTGGTTTGAAAAGAACGACAGGATATCGCAAATATGCTACCCGCTGCTTTGCTCTTGTTAGTACCTGTTGTCCTGTATCACTGTACTTGCATACATACCTGGTTCATTATGTGACACCAGTATGCATGATAGCTTGCTTATCAATTGTTCTCTCCAAATTATCTGATCTGTATGAATGGTTACATTAGTGTAGAATATATCCGATGCCAATGAATTTTTTTATCTCTACATTGTTCTTGTAAGTACATGTTGTCCTTTATCAGTGTACTAATACTGACAGGTAGTTGTTCATGTACCATCACTCTGTAGCTTATTTTCCTTTGCCATCCATTTTCTACACATCAGATCTATATTTACTCTTACCATAAGGTTGGCAGTGAAGAAGTTTAGCTGTGCATTGCTCTTCGCTGTGCCTTTTGCCTATATCGCTGCACATACATTTATAGCTACTTGGTTATGTAGCATCACTCTTCATCTTATCTTAAATATTCTCCATTTTTTCGTATATTATCACATCTATATTTACTCTTAACAAAATGTAGAATAAAGGCAATGTTTATGAAGAAGATTCTGTGGTAAACTTCTTGAATTGCCCCCCCCCCCATCAGCATGGGCAAGGGCTTTATAGAGCCTGTCTTCACCAGTAATGTAAGTTTGTCCTTCTCAAGCCTTCAAGCTTTGTTGTGTATATTTGGTTAGGCATGACTGCAACAGCTGTTTATTTTTGGTGTTTGCATCAAATTGCATGTTTCAAGTTTATTATGTAGTTCATAAACAAAAGTTTGTCCTTCTCAATTTAAGTTTTCAGTTGTACAACCAAGTTCCTTCTTCATACCATGTAAATTAAACTATACAGAGCAAGTGATCTTCTTTTGCACTGCATGTATGCTTATGTTCTTCATCTGTAATCCAGTGGTGTGGTGAACCTACCCACTACAGCACAATGTCATTTTCTGCAATGTCTTAACTATGAACAATGTCATATCATTCTACTATTATTTAAATCGTCTCTTTATTTGCCAATCCGAAATGGGATAAATTGACAGCACACTAACCATTGATACTTATGAGTTCTTGATCTGTAATCCAGTGGTGTCGTGAAGCTGCCAACTCCTTCACAATGTCATTTCCTGCCATGTCTTGACATGAACAATACCATATTGTGTTAATGCAATTTTAAACTGTGTCACTTTATTCTTCAGTAAGAAATGTGACGATTTGTCAGCATTGATACTTTTATGTGCAAAACTTGTCATCTGTCTGCTTGTTTATCTTTCAAAGTGAGGAAGATATAAGTGTTGAACAAGCGCAGTCTCATCATCTTGCTCAGGTGCTTGCGCTGCAGCTCGCCAGCAGGGCTAACTTTTCTTGAACTCTATTGAAGTGTTGTCGGTTTTGTATATTATTTTGTTGGCGTGTTTATTTGCACTGGTAGCGATCTTTGATGCCCAGTGTATGTAATCTGATGTCTGCTTGTGCTTTATTATCATAGTGGCAAACTTTGATGCCCAGTGGATGTAATATGCCGTAATTTATTTATTGTATAGTCTAGGTTTTTTCTTATTCATGATGCTGTAGTTATTTTATTGTATATATATCCTGTCTTCGCAGTAAACCGTCCAAACTGTAAAATTACGGTACATAATCGGGCCGTCATGCAATCACGATGTATGATCCGCATCATGGGCACTGTTAAACTGGCCCACTAGTAGATTCAGGCCTTTAATAGGCCGAGTAACCCCCAGCCCTCTTTTCGCAAGAAAACTCAATGGGCTTTTAGGAGGCTAAGAAGTAGGTTTGGCCTGAAACATGTCGAATAGCTCACGGGCCGGCAGCAGCCCGAAATGGACCCCGGCCCATGATTGTGCGAATCAAATCACGGGCTTTTAACAGGCCAAAGTTGTCTTGGTCCTTGTTTGGCCCAATCAGATATCAGTTGCGAGCAGGCCGGATGCAAACCGGGCCGTAGTTAGGCCCAACTATATGACGGGCTTTTAACAGGCCGAAATTAATATAGGGCCAAAATGGTAAACGGGACCTTAACAGGCCGAAACTAATATCAGGCCGAATTACTAAATGGGCCTTTAGCAAGTGGGCCCAAAATCATAGCGTCCAGTTAACGGGCTGAATCTGATATGGGCCATAATTGAGCCCAAAGCCTCTTAAAGGGTCGGACCTGATCTGGGCCGTGATTTGGCCCAGAACGTGGGAGGCTTTTAATGGGCCGGATCTCATAAGGGCCATTATTAGGCCCGGAACGTGGCAGGCCATTAATGGACCGGATCAAATATGGGACGACATTTGGCCCAAAACATGGTAGCCAGTTAATGGGCCGGCCTAATAGGGTCCTCAAAATCTTGTGGGCCTACAGCTGGGCCGGCCCATTAATGTCAGCGAAATCTCGTGGGCCTTTAGCTGGGCCGACCCATTATGATCCGCAAGAATTTTGTGGGCCTTCACCTGGGCCGGCCCATTATGGCACACAAAAATCTTGTGGGCCTTTACCTGGGCCGACCCATTATGGCCTGCAAAATCTTGTGGGCCTTTAGCTGGGCCAGCCCATTATGGTCCGCAAAATCCCGTGGGCCTTTAGCTGGGCCGGCCCATTATGGTACGCAAAATCTTGTGGGCCTTTAGTTGGGCCGGCCCATTTAAACTTGATGGGTCGTGCCACGTGTTGATGTATCATAGGCGCCTTCTGTCCAATGAGTGGATGACATCTGTCCCAACGATGAGCCGACACGTGTTTCCTCCAGCCAATGATGATTTTACACGTGGAAAATCACCATTGGTCGGGGCTGTTAACGGGTTATCGGATCCAAAACCCGACCCGATAGCTTAACGGCGTTCCGTTATGGTGGATGCCACGTGTCGGTCACCCTTGACGAAAGCATTTTTGTGACGCGCGATTTATCGTCATGGAAGTGGACACTTCCGTGATGATAATTTTGGTAATGTCATGGAACACTTCTACGACGGCACAGGTATGACTATCTTGATTCTGTCATAAAATTGTCATGGATGTACATGCATGACAAAAAACGTGACCTACTATGACAAACACGTATCATCACGGAAGTGTATATTTTTGTAGTGAAACTTTTACTGGATCAAATTCATCGTTTGCAATGCTATGCTTGGAATTTATGTGAAATATATGATATTACTTGTTGTTCTGAAAACCCTAAGAAACACCTTCCCTACCAATGTGAGTTTATTGATAATGGAATCGTATCTTCATATGCTAAGGGTGTTTATAATTACTTTGATGTTCAACAAATTGAAGAATTTGTTGCTTATAAGGGTGCTTATGAAATTGCTTCTTTGATTGAAAAGTATGATGCTACTCTCTATAAATCTGAAAATTTTGCCATACTTGAATATTGTTATGATAATTATGCTTCTAATGCCTATGTTAAACTATATATTGAGAAATTCTCCGCTGTCCAAGAAGAGACTAATATTTTGGAGGAAGGTATGGAAGAAGAAATTGATGAAACTGTGAGCTCATTGGATGAAAAAGATGATGAGGAGAGCGAAGAACAAAAGGAGGAAGAGCGGATTGATCACCTGTGTCCACCTTCTAATGAGAGTAACTCTTCAACTCATACATTGTTTAATTCCCCTTCGTGCTTACCGAAGGATGATTGCTATGATGATTGTTATGATCCCATTGATTCTCTTAAAATATCCCTTTTTGATGATGCTTGCTATGCTTGTGGCCAAGATGCATATATGAATGATGCTTATGGAGATGAACTTGCTATAGTTCCTTATGTTAAACATGAAATTTTTTCTATTGCACCCAGGCATGATATTCCTATTATCTTTTTGAATTCTCCCGACTACACTATATCAGAGAATTTTGTGCTTACTAAGGATTATATTGATGGGTTGCCTTTTACCGTTGCACGTGATGATTTTGATGAATATAATATGCATGTGCTTGCTGCTCCTACTTGCAATTATTATGAGAGAGGAACTACATCTCCGCCTTTTTATGTTTCCCACATGATAGAATTGCAAGAAACTGCTTATACTATGCATTGGCCTTTACTTGGTGTGCATGAATTGTTCTTTTATGACATGTCGATGAATAGGAAGAGAGTTAGACTTCGTTGCTGCATGATATATGTTACTTTGTGCTCACTACTAAATTACAAATCATTGTTAATTAAAAATGGCTTTGATATACCTTGGGATCCAGGTGGATTCATTACTTGAGCACGATATGCCTAGCTTAATGGCTTTAAAGAAAGCGCTGCCAGGGAGACAACCCGGAAGTTTTAGAGAGTCATTTATTTCTGTTGAGTGCTTTCATATAGTTCAAAAACAAAAAAAATAAAGAGGGGAACCTGAAACTTTTCAACAAAAATAATTATCCCCTTGTACAATTTCATTGTATTATAAAAATAATGTTCCAAGGTTTGCCTTTAGGATGTTTACAATGCTTGTTGGTTTGTACGGTGCAGGACAGAAACTTTGGCTGTAGTGCACGATTTTACATTTTTAACTGGAACGTCAAATGGTTCTGAATCCTTTTGAACTGTATTTATGTACAACCTTTTCATTTTTCCTAATTTTGGTAGAATTTTTGGGGTACCAGAAGTATGGTGAATGTTCAGATTGCTACAGACTGTTCTGTTTTTGACAGATTCTGTTTTTTATGCATAGTTTGCTTGTTCTGATGAATCTATCAATTTATATCAGTGGATTAAGCCATGAAAAAGTTATATTACAGTAGAGACAATTCAAAAACAAAATATGAATTGGTTTGCTACAGTACCTAGAGTAGTGATTTGCTTTATTATACTAACGGATCTTACCGAGTTTTTTGTTGAAGTTTTGTGTGGATGAAGTGTCTAATCGAGGATGTCTCGATATGAGGAAAAGGAAGAGAGGCAAGAGCTCAAGCTTGGGGATGCCTGAGGCACCCCAAATAATATTCAAGGAGACTCAAGTGTCTAAGCTTGGGGATGCCCCGGAAGGCATCCCCTCTTTCTTCAACAAGTATCGGTATGTTTTCGGATTCGTTTCGTTCATGCGATATGTGCAAGTCTTGGAGCGTCTTTTGCATTTAGTTTTCATTTTTCTTTTATGCACCATGCTGGTATGAGATAGTCCTTGGTTGATTTATAGAATGCTCATTGCACTTCACTTAAATCTTTTGAGTATGGCTTTATAGAATGCTTCATGTGCTTCACTTATATCATTTGAAGTTTGGATTGCCTGTTTCTCTTCACATAGAAAACTGCCATTTTTAGAATGCTCTTTTGCTTCACTTATATTTGTTAGAGCGTGGGCATATATTTTGTAGAAAGAATTAAACTCTCTTGCTTCAGTTATATCTATTTAGAGAGATGACATGAATTGGTCATTCACATGGTTAGTCATAAAATCCTACATATACTTGTAGATCGTTGAATATGATATGTTTGATTCCTTTCAATAGCTTTGAGATATAGAGATGATAATATGTGGGAGGTACTAGTAGATGGTTGTGTTCAGTAAGGATGTTGGTGTTAAGGTTTGTGATTTCCGAAGCATGCACGTATGGTATATTAACTATGTAACCAAATTGGCGTGCATTGTATTTTGATTGTTTATCTTTGCATGAAGGTCAGGGGCGCGCGATGGTTAACTCCTACCAACCTCCCCCCTAGGAGTATGCGTGTAGTACTTTGTTTCAAGGGCTTTTAAATTTTTGCAATAAGTATGTGAGTTCTTTATGACTAATGTTGAGTCCATGGATTATACTCACTTTTACCTTTCCATCATTGCTAGCCTCTTCGGTACCGTGCATTGCCCTTTCTCACCTCGAGAGTTGGTGCAAACTTCATCGGTGCATCCAAACCCTGTGATATGATACGCTCTATCACACATAAGCCTCCTTATATCTTCCTCAAAACAGCCACCATACCTACCTATCATGGCATTTCCATAGCCATTCCGAGATATTTGGTCATGCAACTTTCATCATCATCATATTCATGACTTGAGCATTCATTGTCATATTGCTTTGCATGATCGTAAGATAGCTAGCATGATGTTTTCATGGCTTGTCCGTTTTTTGATGTCATTGCTACACTAGATCATTGCACATCCCGGTACACCACCGGTGGCATTCATATGGAGTCATATCTTTGTTCTAGTATCGAGTTGTAATATTGAGTTGTAAGTAAATAAAAGTGTGATGATCATCATTATAGAGCATTGCCCCATGAAAAAAAAAGAGAAAAGGAAAAAAAAGAAAAAAAAGGAAAGGCCAAAGAAGCCTAAATAAAAAGGGGCCAAAGAAGCCCACCCAAAAAAAGAAAAAAAAGAAAAAAAGAAAAAGAAAAGGGGCAATGTTACTATCCTTTTTCCACACTTGTGCTTCAAAGTAGCACCATGTTCTTCATATAGAGAGTCTCTTATGTTGTCACTTTTATATACTAGTGGGAATTTTTCACTATAGAACTTGGCTTGTATATTCCAACGATGGGCCTCCTCAAATGCCCTAGGTCTTCATGAGCAAGCAAGTTGGATGCACACCCACTTAGTTTTCAGTTTGAGCTTTCATACACTTATAGCTCTAGTGCATCCGTTGCATGGCAATCCCTACTCCTCGCATTGACATCAATTGGTGGGCATCTCCATAGCCTGTTGATTAGCCGTGTCGATGTGAGACTTTCTCCCTTTTTGTCTTCTCCACATAACCCCCACCATCATATTCTATTCCACCCATAGTGCTATATCCATGGCTCACGCTCATGTATTGCGTGAAGGTTGAAAAAGTTTGAGAATACTAAAGTATGAAACAATTGCTTGGCTGACACCGGGATAGGCATGAGGGGTACCTTGTGTTAAGAAAAGGGAGGATACAAGACTATATGATTTTGTAGGGATAACATTCTGAAGCATTGATGTTTTGAAAGACATGATTGTTTATTGGGATGCCCTAATTATTATTGTTCTTATGTCAAATGATAGACTATTGCTTTGAATCACTCGTGTCTTAATATTCATGCCATGATTAGATACATGATCAAGATTATGCTAGGTAGCATTCCACATCAAGAATTATCTTTTTTATCATTTACCTACTCGAGGACGAGCAGGAATTAAGCTTGGGGATGCTGATACGTCTCCGTCGTATCTATAATTTTTTATTGTTCCATGCCAATATTATTCAACTTTCATATACTTTTGGCAAGTTTTTATACTATTTTTGGGACTAACATATTGATCCAGTGCCCAGTGCCAGTTCCTGTTTGTTGCATGTTTTATGTTTCGCAGAAACCCAATATCAAACGGAGTCCAAACGGGATAAAAACGGACGGAGAATTATTTTGGAATATTTGGGATTTTTTGGAGGAAGAATCAAAGCAAAACGGTGCCCGAGGTGGCCACGAGACAGGGGGTGCGCCCTCCCCCCAGGGCGCGCCTGGCACTCTTGTGGGCCACCCGTAAGGCGGTTGACGCTCTTCTTTTGCTGCAAGAAAGCTAATTTTATGAGAAAAATCTGGGCGAAAGATTCACCCCAATCAGAGTTATGGATCTCCGGATATAAAAGAAACGGTGAAGGGGAAGGATCTAAGAACGCAGAAACAGAGAGAGACGGAGAGATAGATCCAATCTCGAAGGGGCTCTCGCCCCTCCCACGCCATGGGAGCCAAGGACCAGAGGGGAAACCCTTCTCCCATCTAGGGAGGAGGTCAAGGAAGAAGAAGAAGAAGGGGGGCTCTCTCCCCCTTGCTTCCGGTGGCGCCGGAACGCTGCCGGGGGCCATCATCATCACCGCGATCTTCACCAACACCTCCATCATCTTCACCAACATCTCCATCACCTTCCCCCATCTATATCCAGCGGTCCACTCTCCCGCAACCTGTTGTACCCTCTACTTGAACATGGTGCTTTATGCTTCATATAATTATCCAATGATGTGTTGCCATCCTATGATGTCTGAGTAGATTTTCGTTGTCCTATCGGTGATTGATGAATTGCTATGATTGGTTTGAGTTGCATGTTTTATTATTGGTGTTGTCCTATGGTGCTCTCCGTGTCGCGCAAGCGTGAGGGATCCCCGCTGTAGGGTTTGCAATATGTTCATGATTTTCTTATGGTGGGTGGCGTGAGTGACAGAAGCACAGACCCGAGTAAGTAGGTTGTTTGCGTATGGGATAAAGGGGACTTGATGCTTTAATGCTATGGTTGGGTTTTACCTTAATGATCTTTAGTAGTTGCGGATGCTTGCTAGAGTTCCAATCATAAGTGCATATGATCCAAGAAGAGAAAGTATGTTAGCTTATGCCTCTCCCTCAAATAAAATTGCAATAGTGATTACCGGTCTAGTAACGTAGTCAATTGCTTAGGGTCAATTCCACAACTCCTATCACCACTTTTCCACACTCGCTATATTTACTTTATTGCTTCTTTATCTAAACAGACCCTACTTTTTATTTACGTGCTCTTTATTATCTTGCAAACCTATCCAACAACACCTATAAGTACTTCTAGTTTCATACTTGTTCTAGGTAAAGCGAACACTAAGCATGCGTAGAGTCGTATCAGTGGCAGATAGGACTTGAGAGAATATTTGTTCTACCTTTAGCTCCTCATTGGGTTCGACACTCTTACTTATCAAAAGAGGCTACAATTATCCCCTACACTTTTCGGTTATCACATACCACCAGCTTCAGCCTACCAAGCCTTTCCCAGGAGTGACCGACAGCTCCACCACCCCGTTGGGCAGGTCCGCCTCCCTGTCACCTTCGGCAAGCGTGAAAACTACTGCACCGAGCTCATCGACATCAACGTGGCCGACATCCGTCTCATGTACAATGCCATCCTCGGGTATCCGGCCCTAGCCAAGTTCATGGCGGTCACCCACCATGGCTACAACGTCCTCAAGATGCCAGGAAATTGGGCATCATCATTGTCGCCTGCGAAGAAAAGGACATGATGTGCTCTCTCGAGCGCGCCTACCAGGCTACAGCGGTCGAGAACCCAGATGACAAGGGCTCTCCCTACCCTCCAGAGGCCGTCCCCAAGAAGAAGAAGTAGCTGCTCCACCAAGGATCTCAGAAGGGAGGGGCGTCCGGCAATGCCGCCTTAGCCTTGCGTCCGCGGATGGTGCGCCTTCCCCTCTCGCATAGGAAGGTGCGCCTGGTGCCCCTCTTAGGCTGGTCTTGGGGGCTCTCCTCTGGAGGGCCTCTGACCTGGCCAGCGTCACGAGGGAGGCGCTCGGGCACCATGTGGAGGCGTGCTTCAGCGCACGCCTCCGCGAAGAAAGCGCAGGGCGCGAGGTATCAGGCGCTCCGGAGCTCATCACCAAGGCGGTCAAGGAGATCCAGGAGGCAAGAGCTATGCGATGTCGTTGCCGCCCACCACCCGGCGCGGCTCCCCACCCAAGTGAGGATGGGGAGCTACGCGTCTATGTCGACATCCTTGGACTCAATAGGGCCACGTCTCAGGAGCTCTTCTGTCTGTCCTATGTTGGCCGATGCGAGGGTCCCCCTCACAGCTATGTTTGCATGCCCTTCGGTCTGCTGAACGCGGCTGCCGCATCCCAGTGCCACATGCAGGGCGTCCTGGTAGCTCAGGAGGCCAGGCACCGAGCGGTCCAGGAGGAGATGGCGATGGATCTACGCGAGCCCCCCGGACCTCCAAAGCCTCCCGAGGTTCAGGACCAGGGCGTCTCATGAGGAGCGACCTCTACAGCGCACTCTTCTACTCCAATGACTCTTTAGCAATGTACCAGGTGACATCTTTTAGTTCGTTCAGTTGGGGGCGCCCCTAGGGTAGCACTATCCCCAAGCCGTGTGGGTCCCTCCCTATGGCGTGTATCCTTCTTGCATTCATCAGAACTGGCTTACCTTCTTCCATGAGTTATTCGGTGCTTCTTCGTCGTGAATGTTACATGCCCTTACAAGCCCACCCACGACCGCCTCATGATTAAGGACTAGCATGGCGTCTATGCTCGGGTTCGTCCCTGCAGCGTCGCTAAACCTAAGAGGCTGAGCTCTGGCTCGCGGGCGAGATCCCATGCATGTCACCTCCCATGGCCCTTGGTGCCTTGTTCTCGCATGAGCTAATCACGGCCGGATGAGTGAGGGTGCGTGACCCGATGCCTCGTCATCACGGGAGCCGCACGCCGGTTGTCTCTCTTCAGGATCTTCGCATGAGAAGACTAGGCACGGCGCATGTGCTCGTGTTCATCCCTGCAGCGTTGATAAACCCAACGGCTAAGCTCCGTCTAGCGGGCCGGTCCTATTCACGTCACCTCCTGGGATCGTTGGTGTTCTGCCTTCTCGCGCGATAGCCTCAAGAGATTCACTTGGTGCACGTTGCCTAACCATCTCGCAGGACTATCACAAATATTCCCAATCAAGTTCAGGTGCAACCTGCCTTGAGGTAGGGCCACGTGAGTCCCGCGTTGTCTCACGCGTGCCCAGACACACCTCCTCTAGCCCTGTCGTGCAAGCCACGCGTCAGGGCAGGGTTGTACACGCCCCGGGGACTCTCCTCGGAGGGAGCGCCCACCCACGTACCAGTGGAAGCACCACGCTCCACACTGGCAGTTGACACGGTCGAGGAGCGGCTATGCCCATGCAAGAGTGGAAGCGCCATGCTCCGCGTTGGTGATAAACAACTGAGGGTAGCCTCGTGGTTGCTGCAACCTTAGGTGAGCTCTCGGCTCAATGCTTAGCCTCACCACGCTACTTTCCCTCGAGAGAGTAGTACGAGGGGGATGGGCATGGGGGCTATGCTCAGGCCACGCCTGGTGTACGCCACCTCGCCAGGTCCCATGGACCTGGTCTTCGTGCACCCCTCCCGAGTGAAAGCCCGGCGAAGAAAGGTATGATGGTCTGTTCGTGCGTCAAGGGGGACTCCTGAGCATCATGACTCAGGAGCCTAACTGGTCATGTAGCCCCTCACCCTGTGACCTCGTCCTGGTTATCCGGACGACCCAATGGCGGCAGAGGTATGCGCGGGTCCAGGCCTTGCCGATGCAAAACGCCAAAACCTGCTCCCACACCTCCCTGCCGAGGGTTGTTCATACATCAAGGGGGACTCCTGAGCATCATGACTCAGGAGCCTAAATGGTCACGTAGCCCCTCACCCCTTGGCCTCGTCCTGGTTATCCGGACAACCCAACGGCGGCTGAGGTATGCACGGGGCCGGGGCCTGCCGACACAGAACGCCAAGACCTGCTCCCACACCTCCTTTCCAAGGGTTGTCCATACGTCAAGGGGGACTCCTAAGCATCACGACTCGGGAGCCTAACTGGTCACGTAACCCTCACCCCTTGGCCTCGTCCTGGTTATCCGGACGACCTAGCGGTGGTTGAGGTATGCGCGGGGTCGGGCCCTGCCGACGCAGAACACTAAAGCAAACAAAAAGGAGGTCGCGGAGACTAAGCAAATTATTACAAGCATAATGTCTCTTAAAAGTACCAAGCATAAAGTTCTTACGCCTCCACGAGGCATGATACATGATGCATAAATAGGAGGAAGCATCGTCATCAAGCCTCTTCTCCAGCCTTGGGCACCATCGTCGCTCGCCAGAGGAGCCGTCATCGACGATGTCGCCTCTAGCTGTCCTTGTCATCAGCCCTAGCCACGGGCTCGACGGTGAGGAACTTCTTCAGCAGGGCCTCCACCTAATCCTTCATGGCCTCAGCAACGGCAGTGCAGGACCCCGGGTCCATAGGCTCTAGCAAGGCACTGAAGTCGAAGCTGGAATCTCGGAGACAGAGGTGGCTGAAGACGTGCGTCATGGCCGAGGAAGAAAGCGTGCGGGCGTCTCCCTCCACCATGGGGCCTACTCCGGTGGCGACGCCCTCTAGTGCCATGATGAGATGAGGGAGCAGCACGGCGGGACCCTGCTTCGGGGTCGCCATCAACACCTTGTGCTCACCCTCATAGAGGTCCTGCAATGCCTTGCGGGACCACATCTCGAGGGAGACGAAGGTGTCATGCCCCATGGTGGCCGCCTCCTCGACCTGAGCAAGAAGCCTCTTCCTGGCCTCCAGTTGAGACTTCTCATCAGAAACAAGCTTGGTATGGGACGCCTGAGCCACCTCCACCTCCTCCTTCAACTTCTCCAGGCGGCTGCGCTCGGTGGCCTACTCTCGGATCACCTGCACCAGCTTGGCATCATGATTGGCAACCGTAGCTTCCTGGGCCTTCAGCTTCTCCTCCCGCACCTCGAGCTGATGGGCCTGGGTGGCCTGCTGATCACGGAGGGTCATCAGCTTGGCCTCCGCCACGCGGCAGCGCTCCCCGACGTCCTTGGCCTCCTTCAGCGCCACGTCGTAGGCGGCTGCGGCTAAGCCAGGCACCCTCCAGTCCTCCTCTGCGGATGTCGTGGCTTGGCCCCAGGCCGCCCTCACAGACGCATCGGCCCGGAGCCATCCTGAGACCAGCTTCGGGTGCCCTGATGCCCTGTGCTGGTCTGGGTCCTGAAGATCATCCTGGAGCTGGTTCAGCGCAGAGAGGGCCTCCTCCAAAGCACCGGACGCGATAGAAGAACCACAGCCCGACGGCGTGGTAGACGGGAGAGGAGATGGCGCCGGCATCAAGACTCGCGAAGTGGTAGCAGCAGAGAGGGCCGGGGGCTCCGGAGCCCTCGGGCCCTCAGCAGGCGAGCTAAGGGCGAGCACTTCTGGAGCCAGCTCGATCGCAGGAGTTGTCTCCTCCTGAGGCTGGGCCCCATAGCCTTGGGAGGGCGACATCGCTGCAGGACCGTGAGGGGCAGTCCCGTCCTTCTAGGCCAGAGCCGCGACGACCATAGCAGGGCGCTTGGTCTCGGTGGCTCCAGCGTCCTCATCCTTCCTCTTTGTCACCGACTGCAGCCTGGCGTCAGGATGAAGATATTGAGTACTACACCAAAATCGAGGAGCAAAGGCAAGAATATACACTTACTGGTCCTCGGTGACGTATTTCCTCCTACCCAGGAGCGCCAGCTTCCCGAACACAAGCGGCACTACGCTTTCAGAGGCGGGTGATGAAGGAAATATGCCCTAGAGGCAATAATAAAGTTATTATTTATTTCCTTATTTCAGGATAAATGTTTATTATTCATGCTAGAATTGTATTAACCGGAAACATAATACATGTGTGAATACATAGACAATATAGTGTCACTAGTATGCCTCTACTTGACTAGCTTGTTGATCAAAGATGGTTAAGGTTTCCTAACCATAGACATGAGTTGTCATTTGATAAACGGGATCACATCATTAGGAGAATGATGTGATTGACTTGACCCATTCCATTAGCTTAGCACTTGACGTTTTAATTTACTGCTATTGCTTTCTTCATGACTTATACATGTTCCTATGACTATGAGATTATGCAACTCCTGATTATCGGAGGAACACTTTGTGTGCTACCAAACATCACAACATAACTGGGTGATTATAAAGGTGCTCTACAAGTGTCTCCGATGGTACTTGTTGAGTTGGCATAGATCGAGATTAGGATTTGTCACTCCGATTGTCAGAGAGGTATCTCTGGGCCCTCTCAGTAATGCACATCACTATAAGCCTTGCAAGCAATGTGACTAATGAGTTAGTTGCGGGATGATGCATTACAAAATGAGTAAAGAGACTTGCCGGTAACGAGATTGAGCTAGGTTTGAGATACCGACGATCGAATCTTGGACAAGTAACATACCTATGAGAAAGGGAACAACTTATGTTGTTATGCGGTCTGACTGATAAAGATCTTCGTAGAATATGTAAGAGCCAATATGAGCATCCAGGTTCCACTATTGCTTATTGGCCGCAGACGTGTCTCGGTCATGTCTACATAGTTCTCAAACCCGTAGGGTCCGCAGACTTAATGTTTGGTGACGATCGGTATTATGAGTTTATATGTTTTGATGACCGAAGGTAGTTCGGAGTCTCGGATGAGATCGGGGACATGACGAGCAATATCGAAATGGTTTAGACATAAAGATCAATATATTGGACGACTATATTCGGACATCGGAAAGGTTCCGAGTGATTCGGGTATTTATCGGAGTACCGGAGAGTTACGGGAATTCGCCGAGGAGTATATGGGCCTTATTGGGCTTTAAGGGAGAGAGAGAGAGAGAGAGAGAGAGAGAGAGAGAGGCAGGCCGCGCGCCCCCCCAAGGCCTAGTCCGAATTGGACTAGGGGGAGGGGCGACGCCCCCTCCTTCCTTCTCTTCTCTCTTCCCTTTCCTTGACTCCTACTCCTACTACATGGAAGGGGGGAATCCTACTCCCGGTGGGAGTAGGACTCCCCAGGGCGCGCCATAGAGAGAGTCGGCCCCTCTCCTCCTCCACTCCTTTATATACGGGGAGGGGGAGCACCCCATAGACACACAAGTTGATCATTGATCTTTAGCCGTATGCAGTGCCCCCATCCACCATAATCCACCTCGGTCATATCGTAGCGGTGCTTAGGCGAAGCCCTGCGTTGGTAGCTTCATCAACACCGTCATCACACCGTCGTGCTGACGGAACTCTCCCTCGAAGCTCTATTGTATCGTGAGTTCGTGGGACATCACCGAGATGAACATGTGCAGATCGCGGAGGTGTCGTACATTCGGTACTAGGACCGGTCTATCGTGAAGACGTACGACTACATCAACCATGTTGTCATAATGCTTCTTCTTACGGTCTATGAGGGTACATGGATGACACTCTCCCCTCTCGTTGCTATGCATCACTATGATCTTGCGTGTGCGTAGGAATTTTTTTGAAATTACTACGTTCCCCAACAGTGGCATCAGAGCCAGATTTATGTGTAGATGTTATATGCACGAGTAGAACACAAGTGAGTTGTGGGCGATACAAGTCATACTGCTTACCAGCATGTCATACTTTGATTCGGTGGTATTGTTGGATGAAGCGGCCAGGACCGACATTACGCCTACGCTTACGCGAGACTGGTTCTACCGACGTGCTTTGCCCATAGGTGGCTGGCGGGTATCAGTTTCTCCAACTTTAGTTGAATTGAGTGTGGCTACGCCCGGTCCTTATTGAAGGTTAAAACAACACTAACTTAACCAAATATCGTTGTGGTTTTGATGCGTAGGTAAGAACGGTTCTTGCTAAGCCCGCAGCAGCCACGTAAAACTTGCAACAACAAAGTAGAGGACGTCTAACTTGTTTTTGCAGGGCATGTTGTGATGTGATATGGTCAAGACGTGATGAGATATAAGCTGTTGTATGAGATGATCATGTTTTGTTGAAGTTATCGGCAACTGGCAGAAGCCTTATGGTTGTCTCTTTATTGCATAAGATGCAAGCGCCAAATAATTGCTTTACTTTATCGCTATACGATAGCAATAGTTGTAAGAGCAATAGTTGGCGAGACGACCATGTGACGACACATTGATATAGATCAAGATGATGGAGATCATGGTGTCATGCCGGTGACGATGGAGATCATGACGATGCTTTGAGATGGAGATCAAAGGCACAAGATGATGATGGCCATATCATATCACATATTTTGATTGGATGTGATGTTTATCTTTTATACATCTTATTTTGCTTAGTTTGGCGGTAAATTTATAAGATGATCCCTCACTAAAATTTCAAGGTACAAGTGTTCTCCCTGAGTATGCACCGTTGCCAAAGTTCATCGTGCCGAGACACCACATGATGATCGGGTGTGATAAGCTCAACGTTCATCTACAACAGGTGCAAGCCAGTTTTGCACACGCAGAAATACTCGGGTTAAACTTGACGTGCCTAGCATATGCAGATATGGCCTCGGAACACTGGAGACCGAAAGGTCGAGCGTGAATCATATAGTAGATATGATCAACATAGTGATGTTCACCATTGAAAACTACTCCATCTCACGTGATGATCAGACATGGTTTAGTTGATTTGGATCACGTGATCACTTAGATGATTAGAGGGATGTTTATCTAAGTGGGAGTTCTTATGTAATATGATTAATTGAACTTTAATTTATCATGAACTTAGTCCTTATAGTATTTAGCAAATAATGTTGTAGATCAATAGCTCGCGTTGTTGCTTCCCTATGTTTTATATGTGTTCCTAGAGAAAACTAAGTTGAAATATGATAGTAGCAATGATGCGGACTGGGTCCGTGATCTGAGGTTTATCCTCATTGCTACATAGAAGAATTATGTCCTTGATGCACCGCTACGTGATAGACCTATTGCAGGAGCAGATGCAGACGTTATGAACGTTTGGCTAGCTCAATATGATGACTACTTGATAGTTTAGTGCACCATGCTTAACGGCTTAGAATCGGGACTTCAAAGACATTTTCAACTTCATGGACCATATGAGATGTTCTAGGAGTGGAAGTTAATATTTCAAGCAAATACCCGAGTTGAGAGATATGAAGTCTCCAACAAATTCTATAGCTAAAAGATGGAGAAGAATAGCTCAAGCAGTGAGCATGTGCTCAGATTGTCTGGGTACTACAATTGCTTGAATCAAGTGGGAGTTCATCTTCCAGATAAGATAGTGATTGACAGAGTTCTCTAGTCACCATTACCAAGTTAGTAGAACTTCGTGATGAACTATAGTATGCAAGGGATGACGAAAACGATTCCCGAGCTTTTCATGATGATGAAATCGATGAAGGTAGAAATCAAGAAAGAACATCAAGTGTTGATGATTAACAAGGCCACTAGTTTCAAGAAAAGGGCAGAGAGAAAAGAAAGGGGACTTCATGTAGAATGGCAAGCAAGTTGTCACTCCCATGAAGAAGCCCAAAGCTAGACCAAAGCCTGAAAATGAGTGATTCTATTGCAAAGGAAATGGTCACTGGAAGCGGAAATACCCTAATATTTGGTGGATAAGAAGGATGGCAAAGTGAACAGGGGTATATTTGATATACAGGTTATTGATGTGTACCTTACTAGTGTTTATAGTAGCCCCTGGGTCTTTGATACTTGTTCGGTTGCTAAATATTAGTAACTTGAAACAGGAGTTACAGAATAAACAGAGACTAGTTGAGGGTGAAGTGACGATGTGTGTTGGAAGTGGTTCCAAGATTGATATGATCATCATCGCACACTCCCTATACTTTCAGGATTAGTGTTAAACCTAAATAAATGTTATTTGGCATTTACGTTGAGCATGAATATGATTTGATCATGTTTATTGCAATACAGTTATTCATTTAAAGTCAGAGAATAATTGTTGTTCTATTTACATGAATAAAACCTTCAATGGTCATACACCCAATGAAAATAGTTTGTTGGATCTCGATTGTAGTGATACACATATTCATAATATTGATGCCAAAAGATGCAAAGTTGATAATGAGAGTGCAACTTATTTGTGGCACGGCCGTTTGGGTCATATCGGTGTAAAGCGCATGAAGACACTCCATAAAGATGGACTTTTGGAATCACTTGGTTATGAATCATTTGATGCTTGCGAATTGTGCCTTTTGGGCAAGATGACTAAAACTCCGTTCTCGGGAGCAATGGAACGAGCTACTGACTTGATGGAAATAATACATACCGATGTATGCCGTCCAATGAGTGTTGATGCTCGTGGCGGGTATCGTTATTTTCTGACCTTCACAGATGATTTGAGCAGATATGAGTATATCTACTTAATGAAGCACAAGTCTAAAACATTTGAAAAGTTCAAAGAATTTCAGAGTGAAGTGGAGACTCATCATAACAAGAAAATAAAGTTTCTACAATCTGGTCATAGAGGAGAATATTTGAGTTACGAGTTTGTCCTTCATGTAAAAACAATGTGGAATAGTTTCACAACTCACGCCACATGGAACACCACAGCGTAATAATGTGTCCGAACATCGTAACCGCACTTTATTGGATATGGTGTGATCTATGATGTATCTTACCAATTTACCACTATCGTTTTGGGGTTATGCGAGACAGCTGCATTCACTTTAAATAGGGCACCATCAAAATCCGTTGAGACGACGCCTTATGAACTGCGGTTTGGCAAGAAACCAAAGTTGTCGTTTCTTAAAGTTTTGGGCTGCGATGCTTATGTGAAAACGTTTTTTCCTGATAAGCTCGAACCCAAATCGAGAAGTGCATCTTCATAGAATACCCAAAGGAAAATTTTGGGTACACCTTCTATCACAGATCCGAAGGCAAGATATTCGTTGCTAAGATGGATCCTTTCTAGAGAAGGAGTTTCTCTCGAAAGAAGTGAGTGGGAGAAAAGTAGAGCTTGATAATGTAAATGTACCTTCTCCCGAATTGGAAAGTAGTTCATCACAGAAATCAGTTCCAGTGATTCCTACACCAATTAGTGAGGAAGCTAATGATGACAATCATGAAACTTCAGATTAAGTTACTACAGAACCTCATAGGTCTTCCAAAGTACAGTCCGCACAAGAGTGGTATGGTAATCCTGTTCTGGAAGTCATGTTACTAGACCATGATGAACCTACGAACTATGAGGAAGCGATGATGAGCCCAGATTCTGCGAAATGGCTTAAAGGCCATGAAATCTGAGATGGGATCCATGTATGAGAACAAAGTGTGGACTTTGGTGGACTTGCCGATGATCGGCAAGCCATAGAAAATAAATGGTTCTTCAAGAGGAAGACAGACGCTGATAGTAGTGTTACTATCTAGAAAGCTCTACTTGTCACAAAAGGTTTTTTGACAAGTTCAAGGTGTTGAATATGATGAGATTTTCTCACTCGTATCGATGCTTATGTCTGTCCGAATCATGTTAGCAATTGCCACATTTTATGAAATCTCGTAAATGGACATCAAAACTGCATACCTTAATGGATTTATTAAAGAAGAGTTGTATATGATGCAACCAGAAGGTTTTGTCAATCCTAAAAAAGTGCTAACAAAGTGTGCAAGCTCCAGCGATCCATTTATGGACTGGTGCAAGCCTCTCGGAGTTGGAATAAACATTTTGATAGTGTGATCAAAGCATATGGTTTTATACAAACTTTTGGAGAAGCCTGTATTTACAGGAAAGTGAGTGGGAGCACTACAGCTTTTCTGATAAGTATATGTGAATGACATATTGTTGATCATAAATAATGTAGAATTTTCTGGAAAGCATAAAGGAGTGTTTGAAAGGACTTTTTCAAAGAAAGACCTCGGTGAAGCTGCTTACACATTGAGCATCAAGATCTATAGAGATATATCAAGACGCTTGATAAGATTTTTCAATGAGTACATACCTTGATAAGATTTTGAAGTAGTTCAAAATGGAACAGTCAAAGAAAGAGTTCTAGCCTGTGTTGCAAGGTGTGAAGTTGAGTAAGACTCAAAACCCGACCATGGCAGAAAATAGAAAGAGAATGAAAAGTCATTCCCTATGCCTCAGTCATAGGTTCTATAAAGTATGTCATGTTGTGTACCAGACCTATTGTATACCTTGCTCTGAGTTTGGCAAGGGAATACAATTTTGATCTAGGAGTATATCACTGGACAGCGGTCAAGAATATCCTTAGTGAGGACTAAGGAAATGTTTCTCGATTATGGAGGTGATAAAAGAGTTCGTCGTAAAGAGTTAAATCGGTGCAAGATTTTACACCAATCCAGATGACTCTATGTCTCAATCTGGATACATATTGAAAGTGGGAGCAATTAGCTAGAGTAGCTCCGTGCAAAGCATTGTAGACATAGAATATTTGCAAAATACATACGGCTCTGAATATGACAGACCCGTTGACTAAACTTCTCTCACGAGCAAAACATGATCATACCTTAGTACTCTTTGGGTGTTAATCACATAGTGATGTGAACTAGATTATTGACTCTAGTAAACCCTTCGGGTGTTGGTCACATGATGATGTGAACTATGGGTGTTAATCACATACATATGTGAATATTGGTGTTAAATCACATGGTGATGTAAACTAGATTATTGACTCTAGTGCAAGTGGGAGACTGAAGGAAATATGCCCTAGAGGCAATAATAAAGTTATTATTTATTTCCTTATTTCATGATAAATGTTTATTATTCATGCTAGAATTGTATTAACCGGAAACATAATACATGTGTGAATACATAGACAATATAGTGTCACTAGTATGCCTCTACTTGACTAGCTCGTTGATCAAAGATGGTTAAGGTTTCCTAACCATAGACATGAGTTGTAATTTGATAAACGGGATCACATCATTAGGAGAATGATGTGATTGACTTGACCCATTCCATTAGCTTAGCACTTGATCGTTTTAGTTTACTGCTATTGCTTTCTTCATGACTTATACATGTTCCTATGACTATGAGATTATGCAACTCCCGATTACCGGAGGAACACTTTGTGTTCTACCACACATCACAACATAACTGGGTGATTATAAAGGTGCTCTACAGGCGTCTCCGATGGTACTTGTTGAGTTGGCATAGATCGAGATTAGGATTTGTCACTCCGATTGTCGGAGAGGTATTTGTGGGCCCTCTCGGTAATGCACATCACTATAAGCCTTGCAAGCAATGTGACTAATGAGTTAGTTGCGGGATGATGCATTACGGAACTAGTAAAGAGACTTGCCAGTAACGAGATTGAGCTAGGTATTGAGATACTGACGATCGAATCTCAGACAAGTAACATACCAATGACAAAGGGAACAACGTATGTTGTTATGCGGTTTGACCGATAAAGATCTTTGTAGAATTTGTAGGAGCCAATATGAGCATCCAGGTTCCGCTATTGGTTATTGGCCGGAGACGTGTCTCGGTCATGTCTACATAGTTCCCGAACTCGTAGGGTCCGCATGCTTAACGTTCGGTGACGATCGGTATTATGAGTTTATATGTTTTGATGTGCCCAAGGTAGTTCGGAGTCTCGGATGAGATCGGGGACATGACGAGGAATCTCGAAATGGTCGAGACGTAAAGATCGATATATTGGATGACTATATTCGGACATCGGAAAGGTTCCGAGTGATTCGGGTATTTATCGGAGTACCAGAGAGTTATGGGAATTCACCGGGGAGTATATGGGCCTTATTGGGCTTTAAGGGAGAGAGAGAGAGAGAGAGAGAGAGAGGCAGGCGCCCCCCCCCAAGGCCTAGTCCGAATTGGACTAGGGGGAGGGGGGCGCCCCCTCCTTCCTTCTCTTCTCTCCTCCCTTTCCTTGACTCCTACTCCTACTACATGGAAGGGGAGAATCCTACTCCCAGTGGGAGTAGGACTCCCCAGGGTGCGCCATAAAGAGGGCCGGCCCCTCCCCTCCTCCACTCCTTTATATAAGGGGAGGGGGGAACCCCATAGACACACAAGTTGATCATTGATCTTTAGCCGTGTGCGGTGCCCCCCTCCACCATAATCCACCTCGATCATATCGTAGCGGTGCTTAGGCGAAGCCCTGCGTCGGTAGCTTCATCAACACCGTCATCACGCCGTCGTGCTGACGGAACTCTCCCTCGAAGCTCTACTGGATCGTGAGTTCGTGGGATGTCACCAACCTGAACGTGTCCAGATCGCGGAGGTGTCGTACGTTCGGTACTAGGATCAGTCTATCATGAAGACGTACGAATACATCAACCGCGTTGTCATAACGCTTCCGCTTACGGTCTACGAGGATACATGGACGACACTCTCCCCTCTTGTTGCTATGCATCACCATGATCTTGCATGTGCATAGGAATTTTTTTGAAATTACTACGTTCCCCTATAGGCGAATGCACGGCAAATGATGTGCTGGATGCCGGCGGTGAAGCGGGGGCACCACCCCGGGGAATCAGCACCGACATGTCCCTCTTTGGGACCCCTCGCTTTTGCCTCTTTAGAGGGGTCCCCTTGGATCTCGTGGTGACCCCGGCTGAGCGCATCGACTCCCTGACTGGGTGTGCACCAGCGTCGTCGTCATCAGAGAAGGCGCGAAGGAGCTTGCTCTGTCGCAGGGGAGAGGTCTCCCCCTTCCCCTCTAAGGTGGCTTATGAGGAGTGGTCGCCGGAGGACACATTCACCAGGGAGCCTGCTGGCAGGGAAGGCTCCGGTGGCACGAGCCCACGCTCATTGAAGACAAGCATGGCGGCGGCTATCTTCTCCCCGTCCTCACGACGGTATAGCCGGAGATGGGTGTCCGGGGGGCCACCCTGGTCCTTCCTGAGCAAGGTGCGCATAATCTTGCCCAGCTCCTCGTCGGACAAGTCGTCAGGGTGCAACCGAAGATTGTCGTCCATGCCTGTGAATTTCCACAGGGGGCGCGAGTGCGCCTGGAGTGGCGCCACGCGTTGCGTCAGGAACTCCCTGATGATCGTGGCCCCCGTCAGCCTCTCCACCCTCAGGTCGGCCATCATCTTCTCCAGCAGCGGCTCTGCGCGGGAATCGGTCAGCTTCTCATGAGCCCATCCTTCCCAGGGGGTTGGCAGCTCGGTCGGCAGCTCTGGCCAAGCAAGTGAGCGCTTGGCGTCCAGGAAGATCCACTTGTTCCGGAAGTCCTCCACCTTCTTCCCGGTGCGAGAAATCGTGTTGCTATTGTTGGCTGTGATGAAGCCAGCAAACCCAGAGTACTGGACGCAGTTTCTCCCGAGGTAGAAGAAGTGGCGGAATAGCGCGATGGAGGGCATCACCCCCACGAATGCAAGGACGTTGTTTGCCATTACGGGCTCCAAGCCCTCCATCTTCATCCCAACTCCGTCCTCCTCCTGTCAATCTTCACCTTTTACTGCGAGGCATTCATGGGGGTGATGCCCTCCGTCGCGTTGTTCTGCCACTTCTTCTACCTCAGGACAAACAACGTCCAGTACTCCTGGTGTGCCGGCTTCATCACGGCCAACGGCAGCAACGCGATCTCTCACACCGGGAAGAAGGTGGAGGACTTCCGGAATAAGTGGATCTTCCTGGACGCCAAGAGCTCCCATGCTTGGCTGGAGCTGCCGTCGAGTTACCGACCCCCCGGGAAGGATGGGCTCATGAGAAGCTCACCGATTCCCACGCGCAACCGCTGCTAGAGAAGATGACTGTCGACCTGAAGGCGGAGAGGCTGGCGGGGGCCATGATCGTCAGGGAGTTCTTGACACAATGCCTGGCGCCATTCCAGGCGCACTCGCACCCCTTGTGGAAATTCACGGGCGCAGATGACAATCTCTGGTTGCACCCGGACGACTTTTCCGACGAGGAGCTGGGCAAGATTATGCGCACATTGCTCGGAAAGGACCAAGGTGGCCCCCCGGACACCCATCTCCCGCTGTACCGTCGTGAGGACGGAGAGAAGATAGTCGCTGCCATGCCTTTCTTCAATGAGCGTGGGATCATGCCGCCGGAGCCTTCCCTGCCAGCAGGCTCCCTGGTGAATGTTTCCTTCGGTGACCACTCCTCAGAGGCCACTTTGGAGGGGGAGGGGAGACCTCTCCCCTGCGGCAGATTGAGCTCCTTTGCGCCTTCTCTGGTGATGACGACGCCGGCGCACACACAGTCAGGGAGTCGATGCCCTCCGCCGGGGTCACCACAAGATCCGAGGGGACCCCTCCGAAGAGGCAGAAGCGGGGGGTCTCAAAGAGGGACAGGTCAGCGCTGGTTCACAGGGGTGGTGCCCCTGCTTCACCGCCGGCATCCAGCGCAGCACCAGCCGCACATTCGCCCACCTCCGAAAGTGCAGCGCCGCTTGTGTTCGGGAAGGTGGCGCTCCTGGGCAGGAGGAAATACATCGTTGATGACTAGTAAGTGTATCTTCTTGCCTTTGCCCCTCAATTTTGGTGTAGTACTTAATATCTTCATCCTAATGCTAGGTTGCAGCCGGCGGCAAAGAGGAAGAAGGAGGACGCTGGAGCCGCCGAGACCAAGCACCCTGTTGTGGTCGCCGCAGCTCTGGCCCAGAAGGACGGGACTGCCCCTCACGCTCCTGCAGTGATGTTGTCCTCCCGAGGCTATGTGCACAGCCTCAGGAGGAGATAACTCCTGCGGCCGAGCTGGCTCTAGAAGCGCTCGCCCTCAGCTCGCCTGCTGAGGGACCGAGGGCTCCGGAGCCCCCAGCCCTCTCTACTGCTGCCACTTCGCCAGTCTTGACGCCGGCACCATCTCCTGTCCCGTCTAACACGCCATCGGGCCGTGGTTCTTCTGTCGCGCCCGATGCTCTAGAGGAGGCCCTCTCCGTGCTGAACCAGCTCCGGGACGACCTTCAGGACCCGGAACGGCGCAGGGCGTCAGGGCGCCTGGAGCTGGTCTCGGGATGGCTCCAGGCCGATGCGTCTATCAGGGCGGTCTGGGGCCAAGTTGTGGCATCCACAGAGGACGGCTAGAGGGTGGCTGGCTTAGCCGCAGCCGCCCGCGACGTGGCGCTGAAGGAGGCCAAGGACGTCGGGGAGCGCTGCCGCGTGGTAGAGGCCGAGATGAAGACCCTCCACAATCAGCACGCCACCCAGGCACGTCAGCTCGAGGTGCGGGAGGACAAGCTGAAGGCCCAGGAAGCTGCGGTTGCCGATCGTGACGCCGAGCTGGCGCAGGTGACCCGAGAGCAGGCTACTGAGCATGGCTGCCTGGAGAAGTCTAAGGAGGAGATGGAGGCGGCTCAGGCATCCATACCAAGCTTGTTTCTGACGAGAAGGCTCGACTAGAGGCCAGGGAGAGGCTTCTTGCTCAGGCCGAGGAGGCGGCCACCGCGGGGCGCGACACCTTCGTCTCCCTCGAGGTGAGGTCCCGCAAGGCATTTCGGGACCTCTACAAGGGTGAGCAAAAGGTTCCAAGGGCAACCCCGGAGCAGGGTCCCACCATGTTGCTCCCTTAGCTTGTCGCGACACTCTAGGGCATCGCCGCCGGAGTAGGTCCCATGGTGGAAGGAGAGGCCCGCTTGCTTTCTTCCTTGGCAAACTCTATCTCTGAGATTCCAGCTTCAACTTCGGTGCCTTGCTCGAGCCTGTGGACCCAGGGTCCTGCACTGCCTCTGCTGGGGCCATGAAGGATCCGGTGGAGGCCCTGCTGAAGAAGTTCCTCGCCGTTGAGCCCGTGGCTAGGACTGATGAGAAGGACAGCGGTGATGTCATCGACGACGGGGCTCCTCTAGCGAGCAAAGACGGCGCCCAAGGCTAAAGAAGAGGCTTGATGACGATGCTTCCCCTGTTTATACATCATGTACCGTGCCTCATGGAGGCGTAAGAACTTTATGCTTGGTACTTTTAAGAGACATTATGCTTGTAATAATTTGGTTAGTCTCCGCAACCTCCTTTCCGTTTGCTTTAGTGTTCTGTGTCGGCAGGGCCCGACCCCGCGCATACCTCAGCCGTCGTTGGGTCGTCCGGATAACCAGGACGAGGCCAAGGGGTGAGGGGCTACGTGACCATTTAGGCTCCTGAGTCGTGATGCTCAGGAGTCCCCCTTGACGTACGAACAGCCCTTGGAAAGGAGCTGTGGGAGCAGATCTTGGCGTTCTGCGTCGATAGGGCCCGGCCCTGCGCATACCTCAGCCTCTGTTGGGTCGTCCGGATAACCAGGACGAGGCCAAAGGATGAGGGGCTACGTGACCAGTTAGGCTCCTGAGTCGTGATGCTCAGGAGTCCCCCTTGACGTACGGATAGACCATCATACCTTTCTTCGTCGGGCTTTCGCTCGAGAGGGGTGCGCGAAGACCAGGTCCATGGGACCTGGCGTGGTGGCGTACGCCAGGCGTGGCCTGAGCTTAGCCCCCATGCCCAGCCCCCTTGCACTACTCTCCCGAGGGAAAGCAGCGCGGTGAGGCTAAGCATTGAGCCTGGAGCTCACCTGAGGTTGCAGCAGCCGCGAGGCTACCCTCAGTTGTTTATCACCAGCGCGGAGCATGGCGCTTCTGCTCTTGCACGGGCATAGCCGCTCCTCGACCGTGTCGACTGCCAGCATGGAGCATGGTGCTTCCACTGGTACGTGGGTGGGGGCTCCCTTCGAGGATCCCTCTAAAGGCAAGTTGCGCCTGGACTTGATTTGGAACATTTGTGATAGTCTTGTGAGATGGTTAGGCAACCTGCGCCGAGTGAATCTCCTGTGGCTATCGCACGAGAAGGCAGAACACCAATGAACCTAGGAGGTGATGTGAACGGGACCGGCCTGCCAGACAGAGCTCAATCGTTGGGTTTATCGACGCTGTAGGGATGGATCCGAGCACAGATGCCGTGCCCAGTCTTCTCATGCAAAGATCCTGAAGAAAGACAACCGGCGCGCGGCTCCCGTGATGACGAGGCACCGGGTCATGCGCCCTCACTCATCCGCCCACGATTAGCTCATGCGAGAACAAGGCACCAAGTGCCATGGAAGGTGACATGCACGAGAGCCAGCCTGCGAGCCAGAGCTCAACCTCTTGGGTTTAGCGACACTGCAGGGACGGACCCGAGCATAGACGTCGTGCCAGTCCTTAATCATCAGTCCGCAAACGAAGTGGCAGAAAAGCATAGAAGAAGCTATAGAGAGGAGGAACCATCTCGGCAAGGATGTTGTGCAGGAAGAAGGTGTAGAAGGTGCCGCCCAGGGATTCCGGCTTGGTGGAGCCAACCCGGAACGCCATCTCTCCCCCCTTGTTATTGCTGTCCGCCGTCAATTGGAGCGCGGTGGCGAGGTGCTTCTCTTCGGTGATGGTGGACGCTCTCAGGACTGGCTCGAACCAAGATGCCGAGCGCGCGGTCGGGGCCGGAGATTTTGCCTCGTCGATGGCCATCGGGTGCGAGCTTGGTGGAGAGGTTCGTCATATCAAGAGGTTTTCTGGGGCAGAGGGAGAAAGGGATCTGGAGCAAGATGAAAGGAAGGCAATGAAGGCTTAGCGGCAGACGCCAGCCTTTTTGTCAGCCAGGAACGGTTGCCGAGGCAGCATGGGGAAGCCGAGATGCCCACGTCCCATCAATCACCACACGTCACTCAAGGCCGCAGGCGGCTAGGGCTCGCGGCTCTCTGCACTTGTCCTTTGGCTTTGCCTCAAAGCCAAGTCCGAGCGTGCCTTGGGCCCGGGGGCTACTGTCGGCGTTCTGGGAACGAGGGTACCCAGACTTGCTTGCCTGCAGCCCACGGCGTGGCTCCATCGACGGCCCGGTACGGCCCAACTTCGGCATTGACAACTCAAGACCCTCGCGAGGGACCGAGCCTCAAGAGGTGGACGACACCAAGACCTCCAAAGGGTCAGCTAAGGGAGTCCTGGATTAGGGGGTCCTCGGACAGCCAGACTATATGCTTATGCTAGACTGTTGGACTATGATGATACAAGATTGAGACTTCGTCACGTGTCCGAGTGGGACTCTCCTTTGCGTGGAAGGCAAGCTTGGCAATTCGGATATGCAGATTTCCTTCTCTATAACCGACTCTGTGTAACCCTAGCCCCCTCTGGTGTCTATATAAACTGGAGGGTTTAGTCCATCGGACAAGGACAATGATAACCATAGGCTAGCTTCTAGGGTTTAGCCTCTAAGATCTCGTGGTAGATCAACTCTTGTGATACTCATATCATCAAGATCAATCAAGCAGGAAGTAGGTTATTACCTCAATAGAGAGGGCCCGAACCTGGATAAACATCGTGTCCCCCGCCTCCTATTACCATTAGCCTTAGACGCATAGTTCGGGACCCCCTACCCGAGATCCGTCGGTTTTGACACCGACATTGGTGCTTTCATTGAGAGTTCCACTGTGAAGTTGAAAAAAAGGTTTGATGGCTCGCCTTGTTATCAAGGACAACATAGCCTCCGGGGGAGCCCTGTCCTTAGGCCAAACCCTCTGACTAGGCGGCTTCGTCATGACCGCCCGTTCGGCCGCCGTGCCGACGATGACTTCTCGGGTTATCGTAAACATCCTCCACGTCAGCTCGGAATACGCCGAGCGGATGGATCCAATGTAACTTTCATCCTTGAACGAGCTCTTGGATCGCATCGCCGCTTTGGGAGTCGCTATGGACTATGATCGGATTGGTCTTAAACCCGATCAAAGAGAGATTAACTCTCCGCCAATCACCCATCAAATAGAGGTGGTGGAGGAGCAATGCAGCAACTCTTCCTCTATTTTGAGGATGAACTATATCCGGATTCCCGAGCTGTCTGAGCCGGATACCCGCTCGCGGGAGGACATGACCCAAACTCTGAATTTAGAATCGGACAGCGGGCCAGAAAAATTGGATAACATCCCGGGAACCGAACTTCCAAGTTTGGAAGCTCCGTAGCCTCTGGATCCCGGATTGGGTCAGGGTTCGGACTTAAATCCTCCCACCCACCCAAATACAAGCGATCTTTCCCACATTAGACAACAATCTCAAGAGACAGTACATCACTTTTGGGCCAGATTCCTCCTTGCAATGAGAAAGGTTAAGGGCTATCACGAGGAATACGCAATCTCATTCGTTTGCAAAAATTGCACGGGCAAGGGCATCCTTAACGCCATAAGTCATCGTGATATATCACGCTACACTGACTTGGCGGCCATAGTACAGAAGTACTGTGCGATGGAAAGCGCCTGGAAAACCCAGGCATCATTCTGGGATCCTCTGGCTCTCACTAAACCCCTCGTCCGAACCAAAAGGGTGCACTCTCGCAAGTCATCCGATCCAATCACAAAGAAACCGAAGCCCACTACAGGGCGTGGAACCGTATTGGAGGGATGGCTCAACAGGCCATGCAAAATTCACACCACACCGGATACTGTACCAACACACAACCTTAGAGCATGTTTGATACTTCGGCAGGTGGCCAAGAGCGGCGAGGATCTCCTCATTAACAATACCGCAGAGCATCATCCCGCAGAAAACAACAATACAATGCTGAAGTCTGCCACGTTGCAGCAATAGGTCCCTGGAATGACACGGCTATAACCTTTAATGCCAGTGACGAACCTCAATTCCGAACAGTCCGAGCACCAGCCGCTTTGGTCCTTAGTCCAATTTGCCACTATAATAGTTCATCCTCAGCCCCACGAGGCAAATCCACCACAAAGCAGGAGTAGGGTTTTATACCGCAAGGTGGCCCAAACTTGGGTAAACTGTTTTGTCCCCTTTCCTTCGAGTTCGTCATGCTAGGCTATGAGATTTATGAGCAGGCAAACTAGGGAGGTTGAGATCTCTGCATGCACCCCAGAGTTTGAACCTCTCAAGGGTTTGCGGAACCCAAAATTTGACATATCTTTTGAGCTAGGCAATTGCTCTAGTGCTTCACTTATATTTTTTTAGAGCACGACAGTGGTTGTATTTAAAAAAAATAGTTTCACTCTCATGCTTAACTTATATTTTTTTTGAGAGTCTAATAAATAGAAATGGCAATATGCATGGGTTATGAAATTGGTCCTGATATGATAGGTATTCAAGAGGGATATATTGAAAACTTTCATGTAGATCGCTGAATATGATAAGTTTGATTCCTTGCAATAGTTTTGTGATATAGAGATGGTGATATGGGGGTTGTACTAGTGAATAATTGTGGTTTAGTAATAATATCAGTGTTAAGGTTTATGATTCCTGAAGCATGCACGTATAGTCTCCCGTTATGCTAAGAAGTTGGAGCACGATTTATTATTGAGTGTCCTCATTTGCATGAAGGTCGGGGGCGCGATGGTTAACTCCTACCAACCTCCCCCATAGGAGCATGCATAGTAGTACCTTGCTTCGAGGGCTAATAAACTTTTGCAATAAGTATGTGAGTTCTTTATGACTAATGTGAGTCCATGGATTATACGCACTCTCACCTTTCCGCAATTCGCTAGCCTCTTTGGTAACTTGCATTGCCCTTTCTCACCTCAAGAGTCGGTGCAAACTTCTTGATATGATACACCCTATCACACATAAGCCTCCTGATATCTTCCTCAAAGCAACCACCATACCTACCTATCATGGCATTTCCATAGCCATTCTGAGATATACTGCCATGCAACTTCCACCGTTCCGTTATTATGACACACATCATCATTGTCACATTGCTTTCCATGATCATATAGTTGACATAGTATTTGTGGCTCAGCCACCTTTCATCATTATCATACATGTTACGCTACCATTATTGTACATAATGGTACACTGCTATAGGCATTCATATAGAGTCATATGTTTTAGCTTCATCGAGTTATAGTATTGAGTTGTAAGTAAATACAAGTGTGGTGATCATCATTATTAGAGCATTGTCCCAGTGAGGAAATAAATAAATAAAGGCCAAAAAGAGCCCAGCAAAAACAATGAGAGAAAAAGAGAAAAGGGGCAATGTTACTATCCTTTTCCACACTTGTGCTTCAAAGTAGCACCATGTTTTTCACATAGAGTCTCCTATGTTGTCACTTTCATATACTAGTGGGAATTTTTCATTATAGATCTTGGCTTGTATATTCCAATGATGGGCTTCCTCAAATGCCTAAGGTCTTCATGAGCAAGCAAGTTGGATGCACGCCCACTTAGATTTCAGTTTGAGTTTTCATACACTTATAGCTCTTAGCACATCAGTTGCATGACAATCCCTACTCCTCGCATTGACATCAATTGATGGGCATCTCCATAGCCCGTTGATTAGACCCATCGATGTTAGACTTTCTTCCTTTTTTGTCTTCTCCATACTAATCTCTACCACCGCATTCTATTCCACCCATAGTGATATGTCCATGGTTCACTCTCATGTATTGCGTGGGGGTTGAAAAAGTCGAAGCATGTTAAAAAGTATGAACCAATGGCTTGTCTGACACCGGGGTAGTACTGTTGGGGAACGTAGCATGCAATTTAAAAAAGTTTCCTACGCTCACGCAAGATCTATCTAGGAGATGCATAGAAACAAGAGGGGGAGAGTGTGTCTACGTACCCTCGTAGACCAAAAGTGGAAGTGTTTGACAATGCGATTGATGTAGTCGAACTTCTTCTCGTTCTGACCGATCAAGTACCGAACGTATGGCACCTCCGAGTTCTACACATGTTCAGCTCGATGACGTCCCTCGAAATCTTGATCCAGCAAAGTGTCGAGGAAGTAGAAGAGTTCCGTCAGAACAAAGGCATGGTGAAGGTGATGGTGAAGTGGTTTGCGCAGGGCTTCGCCTAAGCACTGCGAGAATATGACCGAGGGTGTAATATGTGGAGGGGGCGCCGCACACGGCTAACACATGTTGTTGTGTGTTCTAGGCACCCCCTCCCAATGTATATATAGGTGGGAGAGGGAGGGGAGCAGCAAGGGGCACCCCAAGTAGCAGGAATCCTACTTGGGCGCCTCCCCAATTCGGCCTCCCCCTTCCATAAGTTCCGGAGGGGGAAGGAACGAGGAGGGAGGAGGGAAGGAAGCGGGAGGCTGAATACCTCCCCTTCCTTCTCTCTTCCCCTCTTTCCTTCCCCTCTAGTTTGGCCCATATGGGGGCGCAGCAGCCCCTACTGGCTGCTGCATTTCCTCTCTTGGCCCATTAGGCTCATATCTTTTGCCGGGGGTGCCCGAAACCCCTTTCGGTGACCCGATATGTACCCAGTACCCTCCGGAACACTTTCGGTGACCAAATACTATTGTCCTATATATCAGTCTTTACCTCTCGACCATTTCAAGACTCCTCGTCATGTCCGTGATCTCATCTGGGACTCCGAACAACATTCGGTCACCAAATCACATAACTCATATAATACAAAATCGTCATCGAACGTTAAGCGTGCGGACCCTACGGGTTCAAGAACTGTGCAGACATGACCAAGACACATCTCCGGTCAATAACTAATAGCAGAACCTGGATGCTCATATTGGTTCCTACATATTCTACGAAGATCTTTATCGGTCGAACCATAGTGACAACATACGTTATTCCCTTTGTCATCGGTATGTTACTTCCCGAGATTCGATCATCGGTATCTTCATACCTAGTTCAATCTCATTACCGGCAAGTCTCTTTACTTGTTCTGTAATACATCATCCCGCAACTAACTCTTAGTCACTTTGCTTGCAAGGCTTCTTATGATGTGCATTACCGAGAGGGCCCAGAGATACCACTCTGATACTCGGAGTGACAAATCCTAATCTTGATCTATGCCAACCCAACAAACACCTTCGGAGATACCTGTAGAGCATCTTTATAATCACCCAGTTATGTTGTGATGTTTGATAGCACACAAGGTATTCCTCTGGTATCCGGGAGTTGGATAATCTCATAGTCAAAGGAATATGTATATGACATGAAGAAAGCTATAACAATATAACTAAACGATCAATATGCTAATCTAATGGATGAGTCTTGTCCATCACATCATTCTCCTAATGATGTGATCCCGTTCATCAAATGACAATACATGTCTATGGTTAGGAAACTTAACCATCTTTGATTAACGAGCTAGTCTAGTAGAGGCTTAATAGGGACACGGTGTTTTGTCTATGTATCCACACATGTATCAAGTTTTCGGTTAATACAATTCTAGCATGAATAATAAACATTTATCATGATATAAGGAAATATAAAATAAGAACTTTATTATTGCCTCTAGGGCTTATTTCCTTTAGTTTCCCAATTGCTCTAGAGTCAATAATCTAGATTACATTGTAATGATTCTAACACCCATGGAGTCTTTGTGATGATCATGTTTTGCTCGTGGAAGAGGCTTAGTCAACGGGTCTGCAACATTCAGATCCGTATGTATTTTGCAAATCTCTATGTCTCCCTCCTTGACTTGATCACAGATGGAGTTGAAGCGTCTCTTGATGTGTTTGGTTCTTTTGTGAAATCTAGATTCCTTTGCTAAGGCAATTGCTCCAGTATTGTCACAAAATATTTTCATTAGACCCGATGCACTAGGTATTACACCTAGATCAGATATGAACTCTTTCATCCAGACTCCTTTTGGTGCTTGTGAAGCAGCTATGTACTCTGCTTCACACGTAGATCCCGCCACGACGTTCTGCTTGGAACTGCACCAACTGATTGCTCCACAATTCAATATAAATACGTATCCGGTTTGTGACTTAGAGTCATTCAGATCAGTGTCAAAGCTAGCATCAACGTAACCATTTACGATGAGCTCTTTGTCACCTCCAGAAATGAGAAACGTATCGTTAGTTCTTTTCAGATACTTCAGGATGTTCTTGATTGTTGTCTAGTGATCCACTCCTGGATTACTTTGGTACCTCCCTACCAGACTTATAGCAAGGCACACATCAGGTCTGGTACACAACATAGCATACTTGATAGAACCTATGGCTGAGGCATAGGGAATGACTTTCATTTTTCTCTCTATCTTATGCACTAGTCGGGCATTGAGTTTGACTCAACTTCACACCTCGTAACAAAGGCAAGAACCCTTTCTTTGACTGACTCATTTTGAATTTCTTCAAAACTTTATCAAGGTATGTGCTTTGTGAAAGTCCTATTAACCATCTTGATCTATCTCTATAGATCTTGATGCCCAATATATAAGCAGCTTCATTGAGGTCTTTCATTGAAAAAAAATTATTCAAGTATCCTTTTATGTTATCTAGAAATTCCACATCATTTCCAATCAACAATATGTCATCCATATATAATAATAGAAATGCTATAGATCTCCCACTCACTTTCTTGTAAATACAGGCTTCTCCGAGAGTCTGTATAAAACCATATGCTTTGATCACCTCATCAAAGCGTATATTCCAACTCCGAGATGCTTGCAGCAGTCCATAAATGGATCGCTGGAGCTTGCACACTTTGTTAGCACCTTTAGGATCAACAAAACCTTCTGGTTACACCATATACAACTCTTCTTTAAGAATCCATTAAGGAATGCAGTTTTGATGTCCATTTGCGAGATTTCATAATCATAAAATGTGGCAATTGCTAACATGATTCGAACAGACTTAAGCATCGCTACGGGTGAGAAGGTCTCATCATAGTCAACTCCTTGAACTTGTCAAAAACCTTTCGTGACAATTCAAGGTTTATAGACAATAACATTACCATCAACATCAATCTTCTTCTTGAAGATCCATTTATTCTCTATGGCTCGCCGATCATCGGGAAAGTCAACCAAAGTCCACACTTTGTTCTCATACATGGATCCTATCTCAGACTTCATGCCTCAAGCCATCGGAATCTGGGCTCATCATCGCTTCTTCATAGTTTGTAGGTTTGTCATGGTCTAGTAACATGACTTCCAGAACAGGATTACCGTACCACTCTGGTGCGGAAGCTGCTCTGGTTGACCTACGAGGTTTGGTAGTAACTTGATCCAAAGTTTCATGATTATTATCATTAGCTTCCTCTCTAGTTGGTGTAGGCATCATGGGAACGGTTTTCTGTGATTATGTACCTTCCAATTCGAGAGAAGGTACAGTTAACTCATCAAGTTCTACTTTCCTCCCATTCACTTCTTTCGAGAGAAACTCTTTCTCTAGAAAGTTTCCATTCTTTGCAACAAAAATCTTGCCTTCAGATCTATGGTAGAAGGTGTAACCAATTGTTTCTTTAGGGTGTCCTATGAAGATGCACTTCTCCGATTTGGGTTCGAGCTTATCAGGCTTAAGCATTTTGACATAAGTGTCGCAACCCCAAACTTTAAGAAACGACAGCTTAGATTTCTTGCCAAATCACAGTTCATACGGTGTCGTCTCAATGGATTTAGACTGTTCCCTATTTAACGTGAATGCAGATGTCTCTAATGCATAACCTCAAAATGATAGTGGTAAATAGGTAAGAGACATCATAGATCACACCATATCTAATAAAGTACGGTTACGATGTTCGGACACACCATTACGCTATGGTGTTCCAGGTGGCGTGAGTTGTGAAACTATTCCACATTGTTTTAAACGAAGGCCAAACTTGTAACTCAAATGTTCGCCTCCGCGATCAGTTCATAGAAACTTTATTTTTTTGTTACGATGATTCTCCACTTCACTCTGAAATTCCTTGAACTTTTCAAATGTTTCAGACTTGTGTTTCATTAAGTAGATATACCCATATCTGCTCAAATCATTTGTGAAGGTCAGAAAATAATGATACCCGCCGCGAGCCTCAACACTCATCGAACCGCATACATCGATATTCCATTGTTCCAAAGAATGGAGTTTTAGTCATCTTGCCCATGAGGCATGGTTCACAAGTATCAAATGATTCATAATCAAGTGATTCCAAAAGCCCATCTGCATGGAGTTTCTTCATGCGCTTTACACCAATATGACCTAAACGGTAGTGCCACAAATATGTTGCACTATCATTATCAACTTTGCATCTTTTGGCATTTGACAAAATTAACAGAAAATTGAACTAGTAATGTTTTGGATAATGTTGGCGACATAGCAGCTTCTGGTAGGCCCATACTGATTCAAATAACTGAGTGTGGGTGGTATGTCTGATCTAGATCCAACGGCTGAGAAAGATCTGGAGGGTCTATGATTTAGGCTCACCGGAGTTGGCCATTGGGGCTTCAACGGAAAACGCGTGCGCAGCGGTGTTGGCTCCGGATCTCATCGAAACAGAGCTCCGGTGGTCCTTCGGTGGCGCGGAAGGCACGGGAGGGCACGGTGTGGCACGGCGAAGACGATGGAGACCGTGGCCAGCCTCGGGAATGACAGAGTCGAGCGAAGCGAGGTCACCGGAGGTGCGCCTGCACCAGTAAGCTTCGGGTGTGGAGTGTTTGCTCGAATCTGAGCATGCCTGGCTAACGGATGTGTTAGGGAGAAGCGCATGAGTGTGGAGAACACGATGGACAAAACTCATGGGTTAGACGCATGCTCACGTCGTCGGAGTGAAGCTCAAGGCAGTGGAGTGGTTCGGTTGCCGGTGGTTGTGGACTTCAAGAGGGCTAAGGGCTTGACGAAGTTGTCTAGGAGGTTCGCCAGCGTGCGGCGAGTCGAATTGTGGCAGTGAATGGTTGAGTGTAGATCGGAGTCGTCGGAATTCCGTTGGAGAAGAACTAGGTCGGGCGGAGCTTGGGGTTTCACCATGGGGAAGCATGTCGGCGTCGTGGCATGGGGCAAAAGAGAGAGGTGGTCGAGGCCTATTTAACGGACATGGAGGTAGGGTGAGCATGCAAATTGGCCGCGCTGATTGGGCAATGTGGGAGTGGGTGTGCTCGATTGTGGGCATCATGGGGCGAGGCGGTTGCGGGAGGTGGAGGATGACGACCCGACAGGCAGAGTCCCCCTATCTGTGAGTGAGACAAAGAGCACTGGGCTCTAGCTGGCTCGGGCGCTAGCTGGGTCGTGGCCTGGCTGGCTGCCCCAACTTTTTCCTATTTCTTTTTGTTTTCTCTATTTATGTTTCTGTTATTTTCATGTCATTTAGAATTTGAATTTTCTTCAAACAACAAACTTGCCCTAAATTCATATTTGAATTTTTGTGACTGTGTCCACTTTTTTTGGGGCATTTTGGTCAAATGTGTTCTACTTATGTTTTCCTTTTTCAATTTGAATTTGGTTTAAAACCAAATATGTTTCAAATCCATTTTAGAAAATTGGCAGAAGGTCAAGGTTTTTATTTGGACTTATGAAATTCACTTTCCTGTCAAATAAATGTGAATCCAATTTTTAAATAATTTCCCTTCAATTTTGAATTGATTTCAAAATAAATCCAACTCAAATTATATAGGGAAAAATCCATCATGGCTTTGATTATTATTTGGGTCTTATTAAGGCTAGCCTTATGCCTGAATAAACACTTCAAATGATTTGATCTCAACCAGAGGCTAGCTAGGTTTTCTCTAGTGGCATTGAGCTTTCGCCCTTCCTAAGCAACAATCAAGCAATTCTAGGCATTCATGGGTTTTCCTAGAAAAAATTTAATTCCATGTGAAATTTTTGACATACCATATTTGGAAAAAAAATCTAGGATATGACACTGGAAATGACCAAGGCCTTGATTGAATGCAAGATGACAGAAGGTTCCTCGATGATTGAGCATATAGTAAAGCTTGCAGGCTATGGTGATAGACTGCCTTCTCTGGAATTTGTAATTCCTCCAACACTCGGTACAAATATTGTGCTTGCTTCATCTTATGATAGTTTTATCATGAATTACAATATGAACGGGATGGAGAAAAGAGCAAACGAGTTGTTCTTTATGCTCAAAACTATGGAAGATGGAATGCAAAAGAAAAAACAAGTGTTGATGGTCAATAAGACCACCAATTTCAAGAAGAAGGGCAAGTCCAAAATAAGTCTATTGGCACCAGTAAGACCGTGTCTCAAAAGAGGAAAAAGGGTGGAGCCACTAAAGAGACTGGATGTTTCTACTACAAACAGAAAGGACACTAGAAGCACAACTGCAAGAAGTACTTAACGAATAAGAAGAAGAATGGTTATTCCCATAAAGGTATAAAAGTTATACAAAGTTAATGTTATTCTACTTGTTGATTTCCTGTATGTCATGAGTATTTGATACTAGTCGATTGCTCTCATTTGCAAACCAATGTAGGGACTATAGAAAGCTCACAAGTTGAGAAGGGATGAAGTCGCAATGCAAATCTAATGATGATGGGATCGCTACTCAAGCCATTAAAGTCATGCCTTTAGTTTATCTTCAAGATTTATCTTAGAACTGAATAATAGTTATTTCGTTTCGTAGTATGTAAAACATTATGTTTTGGGTTATGCGAGGGATATTCTTATAAGTTTTAAAGAATGGTTGTTCAAGTTGTTATAATAATATGTTTTTTATTTACCTCTATTATTAGTGGTTTATTCATGAATCAAGAATTTAATATTTATAACATGAATGCTAAGCATCTTAAGAAGACTGATAACACCACTTAAATGTGGCACTGCTTGGTTATATTGGAAAATGATCTTCATGTGGATGAAGTATTGAAGTCTTTTGATTTTGAATCAGTAGACAAAGTATAGAGTGATGTATGTGGTCTGAAGAGCAAACCAGGCCGCGGTGAATATTTTTACTTCACTGATGTTTTTAGTAAATATGATTTACTTGATGAAACATAAAATCTGAAATATTTGAAAGGTTCAAAGAAATTCAGAATGAAGTCAATAATCATTCTGACAAAGGATAAAAGATTCTTCAATCATGAAGAAATATATGTGAGTCGTGAGTTTAGCAAACACTCGAATAATTGTGGAATTATTTTATAACTTACAGATAAGCTTTTATTCATTTTTAGGATATGCACTTGAAACAGTAACATATACACTAAGTAGAGCACTGCCTTATAGTCTGGAAAGACAACATCATATGAGTTATGGAGTATTCAATCTAACAAATGCTAATATGTAGGTTATCCCAAAGAGACAATTGGGTATTCCTTCTACCAAAAAGTTCAAAGACAAAGTGTTTGTCACAAAGAATGAACACTTTATCGAGAAGGAGTTTTCTTGCTAAAGAAGTAAGTGGGAGGACAGTGCATCTTGCCAAGATTACCGAATCTCCGATGAAAGTTAGCAGGATTAACAAGCCGGAAATTGTTCTGAAAGTTGACCGCACAACTGAACCAGAAGTTACTACACCAGCTGTAGCAACTCTAGTTAAAGATTGTAACTGAACAACATAGATCGGGAAGAATTAAAGAACCTCCTGAATTATTTCACAATGAAATATTCATCTTAGAAGAAGATGAACCGGTGCACTACAAGGAAGCGATGGTGGCGCCCAGCTCAAAGGAATGCCTTAAAGCCATGCACTCCAAAATGGAGTTCATGTACGATAATTAAGTCTGGAACTTGGTTGATCCTATAGAAGGTATAGAGCATATGGATTTTGAAACTAGTTTCCTAAATGAAAGGATGCATAGGTGATACAACCGGAAGGTTTTGTCAATCCTGAGAACACCGGAAAGGTGTGCAAGCTTCAAAAGTTTGTCTATGGTTTGAAGCAAGCATCAAGGAGCTGGAATCAACATTTTAATGAAATAGTTAGAGAGTTTAACTTTGTTAAAATGGTGGAGAAACTTGTGTATATAAGAAGTTTAGTGGGAGCTCTACAGCATTTATAATCTTATATGTAAATGACATATTGTTGATTGGAAATAATATAAATTTTCTAAAGCACAATGAAAGATTTAGAAGAATATGTTTCCAATGAAAGACTAAAGGCGAAGGAACTTATTGGTCATAATGATATATATAGATAGATCAAGACGTCTGATTGTGCTAAGTCGAAGTGAATACATTGACATGCTTTTAAAAGGTTTAAAATGGAGAATGTGTTTTCTCCCAATGTCACATAGCATGATGCTTAGAAGAAATCAATGTCCAAGACAGTTTATAAGCATGAATAGATGAGTGGATAATTGAATTTGTCATGAATGTTATGATATGTATAAGCCTAATGTTGTTATGTACTAAGTATTGGTAGTAGCTACCAAAGTGATCCTAGATTTGCTCACTAGCTAATTAATATAATTAAGTACCTCAGAAGGCCAAAGGACTTGCCCCTTATTTATAGATTAGATGAAGAGCTCGTTGTAAGTGGTTGCACGAACATCAGCTTCATGACTTATTTAAATGATTATAGGGCTATGATAGGATAATTATTTGGAATAGTTTTCAAGAATCAACAATATTGTGGATTCTATAGCGAAAGAAGAATATATTGAAGCTTCAGATGCTTCAAAGGAAGAAGTCTGCATCAAGAAGTGACTTGATATATTTGGTGTGATCCTAAGTTCAATGATACTAATGACACTACATTGTGAATAATGGTGCCATTGGTCAACACAAAAAGGAATCTAGATCCCACATAAATACCAGACATAACTAGCATAAACATCACATAGATTGGAACGTGTCAGACCCGATGATGAAGACTCTACCACAAGCAAAGCATGAGCAACACCGGATAGCCATAGGTGTTAAATATACTATGTAAGTAGATTATTGCCTCTAGTGCAAGTGGGACACTGTTGGGAATATGCCCTAGAGACAATAATATTGTATTATTATATTTTTGTATTCATAATTAAGAATTTATATTCTATGCTATAACTGTTATGATCCCGGAATATGCGATTCAATGGAAAACTCTTATGCACGCATGGAAAGATAAATGGTGAAAACTAGGTTCCTACTTGCCTCTAAGACCGGCTCAAGTGTTGTTGGTGATCATGTTTTCCAGATCTTAGCATATCGCTAAGTGTGACGATGGTCCTAAAACAACATTGACAGTATGACATTAGAAGAACGGTCGTAATGAATCGACCCAAACTTCTTTGTTATACTTTTAGATAATATCGTTGATAGCTCGAGAATTTGTGATGTTTTAGTAGTGATTTTTGCTTGCTTTCATTGGAATTCTTATTACTCTTCGGATATTTCTAAAGCTAATCCCTTGATAGAGACGAAAATCCACTTTATCAATGTTTGGTAGGAAATATCAGCTATGGAAGGAAACCAAGGAGGATTGCAGCAAATCAAGCCAAATGGCGCAACTTTTCTTAAGAAACTAAAGTCGGATGCACCAGAGTAATAGATGGTGTTCCATACGACCGCAAGCGCTCATATGAGGCGGTCGTATGGACTGCCATCAGCTCCACCATGTTGATGTCTAATATGCAACTTTATTCTTGTAGACACGTGTTGGGCCTCCAAGCTCAGAGTTTTGTAGGACAGTAGCAATTTTCCCTCAAGTGGATGACCTAAGGTTTATCAATCCCTAGGAGGCGTAGGATGAAGGTGGTCTCTCTCAAAAAACCCTGCAACCAAATAACAAAGAGTCCCTTGTGTCCCCAACACACCCAATACAATGGTAAATTGTATAGGTGCACTAGTTCGGCGAAGAGATGGTGATACAAGTGCAAAATAGATAGTAGATACAGGTTTGTAGGACAGTAGCAAATTTCCCTCAAGTGGATGACCTAAGGTTTATCAATCCGTGGGAGGCGTAGGATGAAGATAGTCTCTCTCAAGCAACCCTGCAATCAAATACAAGAAATCTCTTGTGTCCCCAACACACCCAATGCAATGGCAAATTGTATAGGTGCGCTAGTTCAGCGAAGAGATGACGATAAAAGTGTAGTATGGATAGTAGATATGAGTTTTTGTAGTGCGAACAATAAAAACAGCAAGGTGGTAAATAGTAAAACGGAGCACAAACGGTATTGCAATGATGGAAAATGAGGCCTAGGGTGCATACTTTCACTAGTGCAATATCTCAACAATGCTAAGATAGTTGGATTATATGATTATCCCTCAAAGTGCAATAAAGAATCACTCCCGTGTTCCTATTAGAGGAGAACAAAAGATAGAAATTGTTTGTAGGGTACGAAACCACCTCAAAGCTATTCTTTCCAATCAATCTATCCTAGAGTTCATACTAAAATAACTGCAAGATATTCTTTCTGATCGATCTACTCAAGAGTTCGTACTAAAATAACACCATATGATACATATCAACCAACTCTCATGTCACCTAGATACCCCAATGTCACCGCAAGTACCCGTGAGTTAATTATACGATATGTATCAAACAATTTCAGATTCATAATACTCAATCCACAACTACAAGGGGACCCCAAAGTTTCTATCAGAGAAAAGATAATAAAAATGTGCATCAACCCCTATGCATAGACTACCCCAATATCACCTCGGAAATCTGCAAGTTGAGTGCCATAACATATATCAAGTGAATCAAAATAATACCCCATTGTCACCATGGGTATTCATATGCAAGACATATATCATGTGTTCTCAGATCTGAACATTCAATCCGACAAGACAAAACTTCAAAGGGTAAAGACTCAATTCATCACAACAAGTGTAGAGAGGGGAGAAACATCATATGATCCATCTATGTTAACAAAGCCCATGATACATCAAGACCGTGACATCTCAAGATCGCGAGAGAGAGAGATATATATTAAACACATAGCTACTGGTACAAACCCTCAGCCCCGAGGGTGGACTACTCCCTCCTCATCGTGGTGGCCACTGGAATGATGAAGATGGCCACCAATGATGATCTCCCCCTCTGGCAGGGTGCCGGAACAGGCTCCCGGTTGGTTTTCAGTGGCTACAGAGGCTTGCGGTGGAGGAACTTCCGGTCTAGGGTCTCCCAGAGGGTTTTTGGAATATTTGGGAATTTATAGGGCGAAGAACGGACACGGGAGGCCAACGAGGTGGGTACAACCCACCAGGGCGCGTCTGGGGGCCAGACGCGCCCTGGTGGGTTGTTCCCCCCTCGGGCAACCCCCCAGGTGCTTCTCTGGCCCAATGGTTCTCTTCTGGTCCATAAAAAATCCACAAAAAAATTCAGCTCATTCGGAGAACTTTTCCTAGCATCATAACAGCAATTCTTTCTTATAAAACTTCTCATGTTAAAGTGGCAACCAATTCACATGTTAAGGTTCAAACGATGAATTCTCTTGAAACTCAACAACCTATGTTCTCGGTCACCAAGCAATTGCAATTCAATTTATTCAAAGGAGTCTAAGTAAGAGCTCCACATACTCAACCATCATATAGTCTTCTATGATTGCTAACACTCACCGCGTACACATGAGCAAAACGTTTCAACCAGACACATAGAAAGATAGGGGCTTATCATTTCGCCTCCCAGCGTATTCACCTCAAGGGTGATGTCAACAATAATAACTCATGCTACCCATATCCAAGTGGACATATGTGCCTAGATCTTTCCTCACCACATGATTCTTGCCAAAAGAGAAAAATAAAAAAGGAATAGAGAGAAAAACTTTCACTCTTTGCATAAAAGTAAATACTAAAAAGTAAAAGATAGGCCCTTTGCAGAGGGAAGCAGAGGTACGCATGCGCTTATTTGTTTGTATGCTCAACCCCTTAGTGCAAAAGAACGTCACGTTATATTGCCCCTTATGGTAGCAACCTTTATTGTGCAGTCTATCTCTTTTATTCTTTGCCATCACAAGTTCGTACAACACTCAATTTTCTCTTACACTAAATGATCTAACACTTTTAGAAGCAATTTTTATTGCCTTATTGCAACGATGACAACTTACTTGAAGGATCTTGCTCAATCCATAGGTGGGTATGGTGGACTCTCAAAACAAGATTTGGGTTTAAGGTTTTTTGGATGCACAAGTAGTATCTCTACTTGGTGCAGAATTTTTCGCTAGCAAAGATAGGGGCAAGCACCACATGTTGAAAGATCTATGACAATATAACTTCCGTGTGAATATGAACAAACATAAATCATTACGTTGTCTTCCTTGTCCAACGTCAACAATTTTGACATATAATATTTTGATGGGGGCTCACAATCACAAAAGATTTCCAAGATAGCGTATTTGCATGTGAAAGTTCTCTTCCTTATACTAATTATTTGTGAATTGCTTGTATGACCAATATTGTGATTGTCAAGCTTCAAAAGCTTTCACTTTCTAAACCCAATGTAAAGCCACTAGTAGGCATGATATGAACATGTAATTTCAACTTCATGATATTCAATTCATTCAACAATTTACTCATAGGATATAAGTGAAGTACAAGAGTAAATGACAAACTACTCCAAAAAGATATAAGTGAAGATCAAGTGAGTAGTTATGTAAATGGGTAGGTATTTGAGGACTCTATTTTATTTAAAAGTTTCAGATCTAAGTATTTTATTAAAACAGCAAGTAAAACAAAACTAAATGATATTCCAACAATAGCACACATCATGTGAAGAAGCAAAAACTTAGGCTCAACCGATACTAACCGATAATTGTTGAAGAAAAAAGGTGGGATGCCTACCAGGGCATCCCCAAGCTTAGATGCTTGAGACTTCTTGGAAAATTAGCTTGGGGTACCTTGGGCATCCCCAAGCTTGAGCTTTTGTGTCTCCTTAATTCCTCTCATATCACGGTTTCCCTAAATCTCAAAAACTTCATCCACACAAAACTCAACAAGAACTCGTGAGATAAGTTAGTATAAATCAGTGCAAAACCTTATCATTCTCTACTGTAAAAAATACTAAAATTATTATTCAACATTGCATACTAAATTACTCTGCATATTTAATCCTCCTGTCCTCAAATAGAATCATTAAACAAGCAAACATATGCAAACAATGCAACCATAACAGCAATCTGCCAAAACAGTATAGTCTATAAAGAATGCAAGATTCATCATACTTCCCTAACCCCAAAAATTCTTAAAAAAATACCACACTTCAGAAAATTTGTCAGAACTTATTTTTCAAAAAAATCATCATTTTATCACATTCTAACTTTTCTAGGGAATTTTTGCAACAGCGATAAACTTTCTGTTTTAAAATAGCAACATGTAAACTTGCAAAATAAGCATGGCAAAGGCTATCATTGCTACTTTTATTGAAATAAAAGATGAAAAACATTATTCTAAATAACATCAAGCAAATCCTAACAAAATAAATTGACGATCCAAGCAAAACACATATCATGTGACGAATGAAAACATAGCTCTGAGTGAGGTTACCGATAATGTTGGAGACGAAAGAGGGGATGCCTTCCGGGGCATCCCCAAGCTTAGTTGCTTGGATCTTCCTTGGATGTTAACTTGGGGTGCCTTGGGAATCCCCAAGATTAGGGCTTTATCACTCCTTATTCTCCTCATATCGACATCTCACCCAAAACTTGATAACTTCAATCACACAAAACTTAACGGAACTTTGTGAGATAGGTTAGTATGATAAAGAGCAAACCATTTCACTTTTGGTACTGTCAAAGACAAGATTAATAATTGTTTCCACACAATTACTACTGTAGCATATCATCTCCACAAATTATATTGAGCAATATAAGCCATAGAAACTAGAAAACAAGCAAACTATGCATTGAAAACAGAATCTGTCAAAAACAGAACAGTCTATAGTAATCTGTACTCAAACCATACTTCTGCTACTCCAAAAATTATGAAACTATTAGGGACACGTGATAAATTTGTATATTAATCTTATGCAAAAAGAATCAACTCAAAATCGCTCTTCTGTTAAAAATGAGAGTTATTTTCATGAGCGCAAAAGTTTCTGTTTTTCAGCAAGATCAAATCAACAACCACCCAACATGATCCCAAAGGCTATATGAAAGTGCAACTATCCCTGGGTGGTTTTGGTAATGATTAAAAACATATAGCTCATTGAAGTAATGCTATTTCAAGATGAATGTTTCAGGAAAGTTTAATGATTGGCATGGCATGGATTAGGAATGTGGACCCCTCAAAATGCTAAGGACAAAGGATTGGCTCAAGCTCTAAAGGTCAAGACTCTACATTTTACTTTTAGTGATCCAAGATCACATTGAGTCCATTGGAAAAGCCAATACTATTAAAAGGGGATGAGGTGTTGCTTAATGGCTTGCTTGCTCAAAATGCTTAGTGATATGCTCCAAAACCCTCAACCACTTTCTCATATCTACATATGTCCCATACCAAAAGTCAAACTCGGCCCCACCGATTTGATCCATCCGGCGCCACCGAGTTCATTTGATATAGCCACTGCCAGAAACCCTAGTCACTTTGATCTCACCGATAGGGATCTTGGTCTCACCGAGATGGGATTGCAAACTCTCTATTTCCCTTCGTAACATTTCGGTCTAACTGAGATGAGCGATCGGTCCCACCGAGTTCGCAATGTAACTCTCTGTTTCCCCTTCGTAACGTTTCGGTCTCACCGAGATGAGCGAATCGGTCCCACCGAGTTTTCTTAACCAACTCTCAGGTTAGCTTATTACCAAAGTCAGTCCCATTGAGTTTGTGTAATCGGTCTCACCGAGATAACGTTATGCCCTAACCTTAAAAATCGGTCCCACCGAGTTGACATGTCGGTCCCACCGAAACGCCTAACGGTCACATTATGAACTAAATCTGTCTGACCGAGTTTTCTGATTCGGTCCCACCGAGTTTGGTAAATTGTGTGTAACGGTTAGATTTTGTGTGGAGGCTATATATACCCCTCCACCCTCTCTTCATTCGTGAGAAAAGCCATCAGAACATGCCTACACTTCCAGCATTCATTTTCCAAGAGAGAACCACCTACTCATGTGTTGAGGTCAAGATATTCCATTCTAACCACATAAATCTTGATCTCTAGCCTTCCCCAAGTTGCTTTCCACTCAAATCATCTTTCCACCAAATCCAATCCCATGAGAGAGAGTTGAGTGTTGGGGAGACTATGATTGGAAGCACAAGAGCAAGGAGTTCATCATCAACACACCATCTATTACCTTTTGGAGAGTGGTGTCTCCTAGATTGGTTAGGTGTCACTTGGGAGCCTCCGTCAAGATTGTGGAGTTGAACCAAGGAGTTTGTACGGGCAAGGAGATCGCCTACTTCGTGAAGATCTACCCTAGTGAGGCAAGTCCTTCATGGGCGATGGCCATGGTGGGATAGACAAGGTTGCTTATTCGTGGACCCTTCGTGGGTGGAGCCCTCCGTGGACTCGCGCAGCTGTTACCCTTCGTGGGTTGAAGTCTCCATCAATGTGGATGTACGATAGCACCACCTATCATAACCACGCCAAAAATCTCCATGTCTACATTGCGTTTGCTCCCTCAAACTTCTCCCTTTACCTTCATGTGCAATGTTTCACATTCCGCTGCTATACTCTTAGAATTGCATGTGTAGGTTGATTTCTTGACTTGTGTAAAGTTGCTAAAATTTGCCAAGACTTAAAATTGGAAAAGGCTAGATTTTTATTTGGTCAAGTATTCTAATCCGCCCCCTCTATACATAATTTCAATCCTACAAGTGGTATCAGAGCTACGGTCTCCATTTGCCTTGATTTATATAGCTTTTGGTGATCATAGCCTTGGTTTCACAACCTAGGAGAGTATGGCGTCTAGCGAGGGAAATTATCACCGTAGAGGTCCTTAATTTGATGGTACTAATTTTGCTAGTTGGAAGCATAAGATGAAAATGCATATTCTTGGGCATAACCCCGCCGTTTGGGCTATTGTGTGTATTGGCTTGCAAGGTGAGTTCTTCGATGGGAGAGAACCGAACCATGAAGCTACCGCGGAATAGTTGAAGATGCTGCAATACAACGCTCAAGCTTGTGATATTCTCTTCAATGGATTGTGCCCCGAAGAATTCAACAAAATCAGCCGTCTTGAGAATGCAAAGGAAATTTGGGATATTTTGATTGATATGCATGAAGGTACTGACTCCGTCAAGGAATCCAACTTGGATGTGCTTCAAAGTCAGCTTGACAAGTTCAAAATGAAGGATGGTGAAGGTGTCACTAAAATGTACTCTAGACTTGCTCTCATCACAAATGAGATTGCCGGCTTAGGAAGTGAAGAGATGACCGATAGATTCATCATCAAGAAGATCCTAAGAGCCTTGGATGGAAAATATGATACAGTGTGCACATTGATTCAAATGATGCCCAATTACAAAGATCTCAAGCCAATGGAAGTCATTGAAAGAATTGTTGCTCATGCGATGTCACTCAAGGATAAAGAAGAGCTTCACAACAAGTCAAGTGGTGCTTACAAAGCCTCATGTGATGCTCCTACATCATCAAGTGAGAAACAAACCTTCAATGAAAAATTGAGCCTAATGGTGAAGAACTTCAACAAGTTCTACAAGAGTAGAAGCAAGGAAAGAAGTTCCAAGTCAAGGTCCTACAATGACAAAAGATCTTCGAGTCGTGAATGTAATTGCTACAATTTTGTGGAAGACCCGGACACTACTCCAATGAGTGTATGGCTCCCTACAAAAAAAGAGAAGAATCACCTAAAAGAAGAAGTAGAAGAGAAGAATCACCACCAAGAGAGAGGAGTAGAGTTGATCATTATGAACGAAGAACCTCCCGGAGAAGCAAGGATTCAGAAAGGAAGGATAAATCATCAAAGAGCTACACAAAACGAAGACATCAAGCTCACGTTGGTGAATGGGTATCCGGCTCTGATTCCGACCATCACTTCGAAAGAAGTTATCACTCCGACTCCGAATACACTCAAGATTAAGGTGTTCCCGGTCTAGCACTTGTGTCAACCAACTCCTATGACATATTTGACTCACCAAATGAAGGAATTTGAAGATGCTTCATGGCTAAAGGCCCAAAGGTATCACACCCCGAGTATGTTGATTTCAATAGTGATGAAGATGATTTGCTAGGAGATGATGATTTACTTGTTGACAACTCTAGTTATGAAAACTATGATGAATTTGCTATTAATCATGCTAATCAAGATAAAACCAAAGACGATGATAAGGAGATTGAGCGTCTAACTAAAGAACTAAATGCTCTTAAGTTAGCTCATGAAACTACCTTGGAAGATCATCGAGAACTTTTAAAGACTCATGAGAAGCTACTCTTTGAAAAGCTCAACCTAGAGCAAGAGCATGAGTTTTTAAAGGCAATCAATGATGATCTTCGGAAGAAAAGTTCTTCTTATATTGCCAAGCGTCTACTCTTGTCTACTTACATGCCACAAGTTAAATCTAGCAACAAAAGTAAGAAAGATTCTTCCTCTAGTAGTAACAATAATCATGCTAAATCCAATATTGTTGCTTCTAGTAGTTCTCTTGATTCCACTAATTATTCTCTTAGCCAAGTTACACTTGAGCAAGAAAATAGCTTATTGAAGGGAATTATAGAGAAAGGTGTTTACAAGAGCCTTGCCGGAAGTAAGCAATTTGAGGAAATTGTACGCAAGCAAGGAAGGCACCGGAAGAACCAAGGTGTTGGTTTTGAACCGAAGTTCAATGCCAATGGAGTTGAGTGGGAAGAAGATCAATACCACAAGACAAAGTTTGTTCCTCAACAATAGAAGTATGATCCTACTTATTTCCAAGGGACACAAGCTCAAGATGATCTTCCACCACAAGACCACAAGTAAAAAGGCAAGGATAAGCTTCAAGAGGATATGGATGCATTTGAAGAAGCTCCCGAGGCCTTGGTCAAGTGGGTTCCCAAGACTACATCAAGTTCTACTTCATCAAGTACGACTACAACCCCAAGGATTCCCATCAAGATGATGTGGATCCCGAAGAAGAAGAACTAGAGAGTTCTTGAGGGTGACTCCGCAAACACACTTCACTCATATCATTTTGGCAAGAACAAGTGCAAACAACTTCCATATCTTGCACTAGTTCAAGGAGTCACAAACCCTCTTGTTGGTAAGACAAGGGACAAGGTAACCTAATTCTTTCATTGTCATCATCTTGTGTGTACATCATTCTATGCCTATGGATATTCTTGCTTGTTCCTTGTGGGACTAACCCGTGTAGGTATTGAAAGTGCAACTCACTCAAATGAATTGCTCCGAATGATCTACATCAACATTGAGCGTCCACATCTTCAACACCTACATGAAGTCATCATCGACAAAACCCAAGGTTAGTTCATCCCTCTTAGGGGGGATATCACATCTAGGAGAGCATTACTCTAAGAATTGAGCTAAAGCAACTCTAATGGTGTGAACACAACAATGCTTTATGTAAAAGTGGTAACCCCACTTGTGCTTAAACAATGAGTATGACCTATGATCAAATGTTCTCATTTGACTCCTAAGTCAATATACTCATATATAGATGACCTAGTCATCACAAATTGCTTGACAGATGCTAGAGTATTTGTGCACGCTTTGCCACATATTTCATTTGCCATTTTATTGTGTGAGCATGTTGGTTGCATATTTTACTCATTTGAGGACATCCACTTGTTGCTTTGATTGTTTGGCTCTTTCTCTTTTTCCAAGTGGATGGACAAGAATGCCTAAGAACCTTCTATAGCTATCTATGCTTTTCTCGTCTCAAACTCTATTCATGCTACATCACAAAGTTTGATCAAGTCAGATTCGAACCACTCTATGTGAGGAGCACTCGGAGTCCCCGATTCGTCGTAGACTTAAACTTCCAAAACCTCTTTGTGCATTTCGGTATGACCGAGTCATCCATTTCGGTCACACCGAGTTCACTAAGTTGATCTAGGTTTTCATCTCGGTGCAACCGATTTGAACATTTCGGTCACACCGAGTTGCAGCAACTGCTTGCGATTCTGCATCTCGGTGCCACCAAGATGTCCACTCAGTCACACCGACAAGGTCGGGATATATATATCCACGGGTGAGATTTTGGAAATTTCTTCAAAAGCCCTCATCCCGCGTGTATCCTGCTCTGCCTCCTCGGGTCTCCGGATCGTCTCCTCGCCGCCAGCGACCTCCCACCGCTGGTTTCTGTCGCCGTCAACGAGAATCTGCTCTGCCGTTACCGATGTAGCGAACTCCCGCCGAACTAGGGTATGAGTTTGACCTCTTGTGCTCTCTTTTTACCTCCGACTCTAAGCACAAGGTCAATGCCATGATCCTTGCCACGTATGAAATCAATCTATCCAGAGAAAACTTCCTTTAGGTTAAGTTTGATTCAAAAGTTTAGGGTTAGGTCTCCGCTGAACTCATCTCAGACTGACCGAATTGTAGAAATCGGTCTCACCGATTCGGCTTAGGCCATTGCACATGCTCTTTTCGGTCGGACCGAAAACTGCAAATCGGTGTGACCGAGTTAAATTCTCTGTGAAACCCTAGCAATCTCGGTGCCATCGAACTATGACTCGGTCTGACCGAGCTCACTAGTTTAGGTTCCAAATGTTGCTTCGGTATCACCGAGTTTATCAATTCGGTAGCTCCGAAATCATTTCAGTAGAGAACTAAAACTAAGTTTTTGACTCATTTGTTTTGCAAAAATCTCTGCACTTTGTGATGCTCATCTACTCTACCTCATCTATATCTATTCACAAGGTTTGCTGTCAGTTTGCCTGCCAAGATGTCTGACCAGAGTGACAGCCAAAATAAATCTGAAGAGCAAGTGCAAATAAGTGAGGGCACTAGTCCCTCAAGCAGCTATGATGAGGGCAGTAGAAGCACACCAAGTAACTTGCCCAAGGCAGCCACTAGAACAAGGAAGAAGAGAACCTCAGGCTCTGAGGATGAGGACTATGTGGCTGTTGAGGATGGGGCCACCTCAAAGAAGAAAGTGTTGAAGAAAGAGTATGGCACTGCTGCTACAACAAAGCCTGGTATGAACAAGAAGGCACCAGCAAAGAGAGTCCCAACGTCCAAGCCAAGGAAAGTTCCAACAGGAGAAACCATGAAATTCACAATAGAATCAGATAGTTGGAGATGGCAAGAAGAAGAAGAAGAGGACAAGAACCACATTTGCAAAAGTTTTTGGAAAGTCAACTATGGTAAGAGATTCAAATGAAGAGGAAGAGGAAGAGGATGCTGCACCAGCACCCAAGTCACAAAGGCTTATGGGAGATGCAATCAAGTCAGGGGTTACTGCTTCTAAGCCCAAAACTGCTCCCAGAGCTGCTGCTCAAACCACCAAGTCTGCACCTAAGAGAAGCACCAGAAACATCACAGCTGGAGAGAAGAACAAGGCCCCAGTGCCTGGAGTTTAAGAAGAAGATGTTGAAGCCCAAGTATTGAGAAAGCTCAAACCAAATATTCCAGACCACAATGACACTCATCCAGTGGCAGAGGACATGAACATCAGAAAGGATGCAGGTCTGAGACTTTGGAGGAAAAATGATCCTTATGCTGTGAGAAGGAGAACTGTTGTGGACTATAGGTTCCACACCAAAGAACAGCAAGATTTCTATGAGACCATTCTGCTTGACAAGAAGCCAATTGTCTGTGATATGAGATGGGTTGATTGGGAGTATATTAAAGAAAATGAAGATCACTTTCTAGGTGTATATGACAGCTTCAAATCTTGTGTAGTTGACAAGTTCGTTGGACAGAAGCTCACCAAATGGAATGATGAGCTAATCATGCAATTCTACTCCACTGCTCATTTCTATCTAGATGGAAGGATAGTGTGGATGTCTGAAGGTACAAGGTACCAGTCAACTGTTGAAGAATGGGCAAAGTTGAGCAATGCACCAGAAGACCATAAGGATGATTTGGATGTGTATGCCAAGAAGAAGAAAGACCACAACTCCATGGCCAGTATGTATAAGGAAATTCCTGATGAAGGCCTGGAAACTCATAAGTTGGGCTCAGTGAAATACTTGTTGTCTGGTCTGCCTACTATCAACACCATCTTAAGGCATACTCTATTGCCCAAATCTGGAGATCATAGGATGATAAGAGGACATTCAATCAACTTGCTGCACATTTTTGATGTGCCTCAATAATTCAAGGTCATGAGTCTGATTGTAGAGATAAGCAAAAGGACAGTTGCTGATCAGAAAAGATCTTGTGGGTATGCTCCACACATCCAGGTGCTCATCAACTCAAAGATGGGCACAGGCACTTACTTGTTGGACAAGGAGCACTTACCTCTCTACCCAAAATTTGAAGACAACACAGTTGTAATGGATGAGAATGAACCTTCATCAGTGCAAGCACAAGAGAAGAGAGCTAAGGCAAAGGTAGAAAAAGCTGCAAGGATGCCAAGTGCTGAAGAGGCATCTCAAGTGTTCTTCAAGAGCAAACAAGATCAACTTGGATATCTGATCCAATCTACTTTGAGGATTGAGAAGGGCTTGGCCACCCTGACTCAGAATCAGGAGAGCTTGGAGAGGACCATTGAACAAAAATTCTATGATATTGATCTGAAAGTGACTCAGATGCAGACAGCAGTTGAGAAGATCCAGGAGGAAGCAAAGGAGAAGAAAGGGAAGGCAACTACAGATGCTTTTCAGTGAGTGCCAAGAGGTCAGAGCTCAGCTACAGTGCCAGTACCAGATACTAGAGCTACCACATCAACACCAGCAGCTACAGCTTCAGTGCCACCTCATGGACACTCCACCAGCTCTAGCTACATCGACAGAAGCTTTCGTCCTTGGAGTCATCTCTACACCACCTCATGGAGACCAAGCCTGAGAGACGCATAGCACTATGCATATTTGAACTTTTTGGTAACTTGTTGCCAAAGGGGGAGAAATATGTATAGATCATAGGCTTCGAGAGAGATTGTTGCTTTTTGTCTCTCTTGCTATTTGTTTGGTTGAACTTTATTGTGTGCTTGTTTGATACCTTATGTCCTTGTGTGAGATACTTGTATGATCATGTGTTTGATCATATCTAATTTAATGTGTGCTTGGATGATATTATCTCTTATATCCATATATGATCATTCACTTTGCTTGGTGATGAGTGCATGCTTTTAATTGCTATCATTTTGAGCGCTCCACCAAGATGTATGTGACATGGAAGAGTAACCCATGATACTAATCGATTGTGCATTTGCATTCAAAAGCAAATCTTAAATAATGCACAAATTTATGGGGAGCTCTTGCTTATCACATACTTCTAAAAGCGACGATGTATTTCAATCTTATTATCATTTGTCGAAGCTTTGATCTATATGTTGTCATCAATTATCAAAAAGGGGGAGATTGAAAGTGCAGCTATCCCTGGGTGGTTTTGGTAATGATTAATAACATATAGCTCATTGAACTAATGCTATTTCAAAATGAATATTTCAGGAAAATTCAATGATTGGCACGGCATGGATTAGGAATGTGGACCTCTCAAAATGCTAAGGACAAAGGATTGGATCAAGCTCTAAAGCTCAACACTCTACATTTTACTTTTAGTGATCCAAGATCACATTGAGTCCATAGGAAAAGCCAATACTATTAAAAGGGGATGAGGTGTTGCTTAATGGCTTGCTTGCTCAAAATGCTTAGTGATATGCTCCAAAACCCTCAACCACTTTCGCATATCCACATATGTCCCATACCAAAAGTCAAACTCGGCCCCACCGATTTGATCCATCCGGTGCCATCGAGTTCATTTCACATAGCCATTGCCAGAAACCCTGGTCACTTCGGTCTCACCGATAGGGGTCCCAGTCGATTGCAAACTCTCTGTTTCCCTTCGTAACGTTTCGGTCTAACCGAGATGAGCGATCGGTCCCACCGAGTTTGCAATGCAAACTCTCTGTTTCCCCTTCGTTCGGTCTCACCGAGATGAGTGAATCGGTCCCACCGAGTTTGCCTGACCAACTCTCTGGTTAGCTTATTACCAAAGTCGGTCCCACTGAGTTTGTGTAATCGGTCTCACCGAGATTATGTTATGCCCTAACCCTAAAGAAATTGGTCCCACCAAGTTGACATGTCGGTCCCACCAAAACGCCTAACGGTCACATTATGAACTAAATCGGTCTGACCGAGTTTTCTGATTCAGTCCCATCGAGTTTGGTAAATTGTGTGTAATGGTTAGATTTTGTGTGTAGGCTATATATACCCCTCCACCCTCTCTTCATTCGTGAGAAAAGCCATCAGAACATGCCTACACTTCCAGCATTCATTTTCTGAGAGAGAACCACCTACTCATGTGTTGAGGTCAAGATATTCCATTCCAACCACATAAATCTTGATCTCTAGCCTTCCCCAAGTTGCTTTCCACTCAAATCATCTTTACACCAAATCCAATCCTATGAGAGAGAGTTGAGTGTTGGGGAGACTATCATTTGAAGCAGAAGAGCAAGGAGTTCATCATCAACACACCATCTATTACCTTTTGGAGAGTGGTGTCTCCTAGATTGGTTAGGTGTCACTTGGGAGCCTCCGTCAAGATTGTAGAGTTGAACCAAGGAGTTTGTACGGGCAAGGAGATCGCCTACTTCATGAAGATCTACCCTAGTGAGGCAAGTCCTTCATGGGCGATGGCCATGGTAGGATAGACAAGGTTGCTTCTTTGTGGACCCTTCGTGGGTGGATCCCTCCATGGACTCGCGCAGCCGTTACCCTTCGTGGGTTGAAGTCTCCATCAACGTGGATGTACGATAGCACCACCTATCGGAACCACGCCAAAAATCTCTGTGTCGACATTGCGTTTGCTCCCTCAAACTTCTCCCTTTACCTTCATGTGCAATGTTTTACATTCCGCTGCTATACTCATAGAATTGCATGTGTAGGTTGATTGCTTGACTTGTGTAAAGTTGCTAAAATATGCCAAGACTTAAAATTGGAAAAGGCTAGATTTTTATTTGGTCAAGTAGTCTAATCCCCCCTCCCTCTAGACATACTTTCGATCCTACACTTTACTTGGCACTTTATTGAAACAAAGACAATAAAACATGATTACTACAGTAGACTAATCATGTGAACACACAAAAGTAGTAAGTAGAAGTGTTAGGTTTCTTCCCAACAAGCGCTTTTCTTTAATGCATTTTAGCTAGGCATGATGATTTCAATGATGCTCGCATAAAAGATAAAAGTTGAAACGTAACAAGAGCATCATAAATCATAAGTTCCTCTCTCATAATAATTTTCAGTAGCATCATGAATAGATTCATACATATAACCATCACATTAAGCATTCTTTTCATGATCCAGAAGCATAGAAGATTTATCACTCTCTATGGCATACATGTCATCATAATAATCATCATAAGTAGCAACTTTGTTCTCATCATAATCAAGTGAAATCTCTTCCAAAATAGTGGATGTATCACTAAATAAAGTCATGACCTCTCCAAATCCACTTTCATCAATATTGTAATAAGATTCAACACCCTCCAAAATAGTGGGATCACTACTACCTAGAGTTGACACTCTTCCAAACCCACTTTCATCATTGTAATCATCATAAATAGGAGGCATGCTATCATCATAATAAATTTTCTTATCGAAAGTATAAGGAATTAAAGGATCATATTCATTATGCAAAGCATCCCCAAGCTTGGGACAAGCATTATTTTCAGCAAATAAATCTTCAAACATTTCATACTCATCAAACATAGCATCCCCAAGCTTGTGGTTTTGCATATCATCATAATCATTCTTATCAATAGCATGAATGGCACCAATAGTATAGCAAACATTATTATCATATTCTTCCAAGAAAGTGCCAAAAAGATATTCAAGATCATAAAAGACATGATTGACTTCCCAAGCATAATCATTACAACAAGTATTAGGCATCACAAAATCATACTCAATATCATCATCCTCCATCAACATATTTGATTCACTTTCATGAGGCACAATGGTGATAGGAGCAATATTACTTGGGAGAGTTACCTTTTTAGCTCTACCTTTTCTTCTTTTCTTTTTCTTCTTCACCACCTCACATGTGGGTTTAATCAATTTTTTCGAGCTTCTTATTGAAGAGATTGATTGGATAGGAAGCTCCTCCTCGTTACCTGATTCATCATAATAAACACTAGGAGGGTATTGGGAAATATTTTCCCTTTCATTAGTACTCTCTTCATACTCTATTTGTTTTCTTGTCTTTAGATATTTGGCAATATAAGGATTCTCAATGCAATTTACCGCACAAAACATATAAATTTCCTCTAGATCAAAATCAAGAAATCTATTGAGATTAAATTTTGGAATACCCTCAGTTATATGTTTCATTTCTTCATACCCCAAAAGAAGACTAAACTCTTTATGATGCTCAAGGGAAATCAAGTTATAATTTTTTGACATGATTTGATGATGAAACAAGTAGCATTGGAGGTTAAAATGACCATGTTCATTGCAAAGTTCACAAGGATGGGAAAAATATTAAATCTTTCAGCACAAACATCTAGCCTCTCTTGCAACTTTTTCGTTTGTAAATATTTATGCTTCTTACTAAATCTATCTTCCCTCTTTGGTGTTCTTTTGCACTCCCAATTCACTCCGCAAAAATTGACATTCTTATAGGAGACATCATTATCATGACCAATGCAATCATCATTAACATCATGGATATTCAAAGAATTCATACTAACAACATTGCAATCATGCTCATCATTCAAATAATTTGTGCCAAAATTTTTATTGACTTCTTCTTCTAACAACTGAGCACAATTTTCTGAACCATCATTTTCAACAAAGATGTCATAAAGATGATCAATAATATGATGCAACCTCAATTCCATTTTTTATAGTTTTCTTTTATGAACCAAACTAGTGCTAAAACAAGAAACTAAAAGATTCGATTGCAAGATCTAAAGATATACCTTCAAGCACTCACCTCCCCGGCAACAGCGCCAGAAAAGAGCTTGATGTATACTATGCAAATTTATTCTTGTAGACACGTGTTGGGCCTCCAAGCGCAGGGTTTTGTAGGACAGTAGCAATTTTCCCTCAAGTGGATGACCTAAGGTTTATCAATCCGTGGGAGGCATAGGATGAAGATAGTCTCTCTCAAGCAACCCTGCAATCAAATACAAGAAATATCTTGTGTCCCCAACACACCCAATACAATGGAAAATTGTATAGGTGCACTAGTTCGGCGAAGAGATGATGATAAGAGTGTAGTATGGATAGTAGATATGAGTTTTTGTAGTGCGAACAATAAAAAACAGCAAGGTAGTAAATAGTAAAATAGAGCACAAATGGTATTGCAATGATGGAAAATGAGGCCTAGGGTGCATACTTTCACTAGTGCAATCTCTCAACAATGCTAACATAGTTGGATCATATGATTATCCCTCGTTGCAAAAGAATCACTCCCGATTTCCTATCAGTGGAGAATAAAAGATAGAAATTGTTTGTAGGGTAAGAAACTATCTCAAAGCTATTCTTTTTGATCAATCTATCCTAGAGTTCATACTAAAATAACAACAGCTATTGTTTCCGATCGATCTAATCAAGAGTACATACTAAAATAACACCATATGATACATATCAACCAACTCTAATTCACCTAGATACCCCAATATCACCGCGAGTACCCGTGAGTTAATTATACGGTATGTATCAAACAATTTAAGATTCATAATACTCAATCCACACAAAGAACTACAAGGGGACCCCAAGGAGAAAAGATAATAAAAACGTGCATCAACCCCTATGCATAGACTACCCCAATATCACCTCAGGAATTCGCAAGTTGAGTGCCATAACATATATCAAGTGAATCAAAATAATACCCCATTGTCACCACGGGTATTCATATGCAAGACATATATCATGTGTTCTTAGATATGAACAGTCAATCTGACAAGACAAAACTTCAAAGGGTAAAGACTCAATTCATCACAACAAGTGTAGAGAGGGGAGAAACATCATATGATCCATCTACGTTAACAAAGCGCATGATACATCAAGATCGTGACATCTCAAGATCGCGCAAGAGAGAGATATTAAACACATAGCTACTGGTACAAACCCTCAGCCCTGAGGGTGGACTACTCCCTCCTCATCGTGGTGGCCACCGGGATGATGAACATGGCCACCAGTGATGATCTCCCCCTCTGACAGGGTGCCGGAATGGGCTCCTGATTGGTTTTCGGTGCCTACAGAGGCTTACAGCAGCAAAACTTCCGATCTAGGGTCTCCCTGAGGGTTTTCGGGATATTTGGGAATTTATAGGGCGAAGAAGGGGTACGAGAGGCCACCAAGGTGGGCACAACCCACCAGGGCGTGCCTGGGGGCCCAGGCACGCCCTGGTGGGTTGTGCCCCCCTTAGGGCACCCCCTAGGTGCTGCTCTGGCCCAATGGTTCTCTTCTGGTCCATAAAAAATCCACAAAAAGTTTCAGCTCATTTGGAGAACTTTCATTTCTGCACAAAAAACAATACCACGATAGTTCTGCTGAAAACAGCATCAGTCCGGGTTAGTTCCATGTAAATCATACCAAAACCATATAAAATTGTTGTAAACATGGCATGAATATTTCATAAATTATAGATACGTTGGAGACGTATCACATGTCTGTACAAGCAACTTACATGAAGGGTCCGAGGGGAGCAGAGAACCCTAGCCACCGCCACATCACCAAGAACGGGAGAAGGGAGGATCTGAAGAACTTTCGAAGATCTTCTTAGTCTTTGGTTTTTTCATGTCCATCATCATCATCGCCCCTTTCATTATTCTAATAGGAATTCCAATTGGGAGAACAATTGTAACTTTACTCAATCTCATCTGGAGATCAAGACTATTTGAATTATCCATTTCCTCTTATTGTGGATCTTCACAGTATTATCGATATGGTTTTCATGGGTTTTATATTCATTGTGATTGATTCCCCTCTTATTATGTGTGAGTAATTCCGCTAGGTGTGGGAGATGTAGGTAAGTGGTAACATTAAATTGTTCCTATTCTATATGTCACCATTTGCATACGTAGTAGTATGATATATCTAGTATATTGCTATGTTGTGGTGAACTCTATGTGCGTTGTCCAATGTAAGGGCCCAGGCAACATTATATCCAGACCTACATAGGTAACATGTATTTTTTAGGGAATCTGTGACCTCTGACGTGACAGGCGGATATATCTGTGAGGACCGAAGACAAGATGAGATAAAGGTGATCCATTGAACTTAATGCTTGGTTCCGGTCTAAGGACCTTAATTGTGGAAGCGACCACTCTGTGGCAATGGAGAAGTAGGATCAAAGAATGAAATATAATCCCTAGTGGAGTTTCATAACCCTAGGGAGAATCGCCTATAGAACACGTATATCAAATGCAAACTGGTATTACCGTCGCATTGGCACATTATATAAATTCTTGCTATGAGCTGAAATCTCTCCTCACCTAATCTCTTCATTGCAAGAAACCCAACGGTAGTTTTATTCACGTTATTTACCTTTATTAGTTCTTTTAGTTGTTACTACAATTCCCTTTATATTGGTCAAACTAATTTATTCATGATTCAGGATAGTAATGATATTTGCAGAATCTCAAGCAGTTACTTCACATAAGAATTGTGACATCTAGTGTGTGACAGAAACTCTACCTATAAATACTCTCCTCCGCTCTTCGTTGGGATGATTACTCATTGGTATACTTCTGCGAAAGTGCTACACTACCCTGTTTGGCTTGCAGGCATCAATTGTCTGAAATCAATTGATATAACACAGAGTGTTAACATGTTTTTTTGTTCTTTAGACCATGAGAGTATCGTAGTCACTTATTATAGTACAATGAGCTTTGGGGTTGCTCAGACGTCATCTATAACGCAGTGACCTTAACGGCAACTTACAGGCTCATCAGAAAGTTTGACAAGGGACTAGATAGCTCGAGAGTGGAATTTGCTCCTCCGACAATTGAGATATTCTTAGGTCCCTCTTGGTGTGACGACATCCATCATCATCTGGCCAAACACACTTGACTATGTCACGGGGACACCGTAACATATCAACGAGAAAGAAGAACAAAACTGGTAATGAGGAGAACGGTATAGTGAGCATGTGTATGACTCAAGAGGATACAGATACATCTCACCTCGGGTTTTATGAAGTATCATGGAGCATACGGAATATCACATAATAACCAAAGGTTCACACGAGTTCCATTCATGTCATCATAGGGATCGATATGGACGTCCACGGTTCCACTATCGGACATTGAACAAAGGGGGTTTGTTCATGTCTATGTTTTACCTAACCTATAGGGTCACAAGCTTAAGGTAATCATGATCTATTGAGTGTTAGTTGGCAGTACTATCAAGGATTTATTTGTTAAATAGTTCCATTAATATTCAAAATAGTTTTGAGAGGAACCGGAAGCGTTTGGGGGTCAACGAAAGGGTTTCGGAGTTTATCGGGCAATACCGGGTATTACGGATAAATAATATATAGGTGGGAAATGTTTCCTGAGATGTTAAATTACTAATAAAAGGCTCTAGTAATTGTCAGAGGGCTTTTATAATTAATTAAATATAAACGGCCCTTAACACGCCAAGAGGTGGAAGGCAACTTGGGCCACAAGGGCCCAACAAGGGCGGTGCCCCCTTCTCCTATTAGAAAGGTGGGAGGGAGGCCGAATTGGGGAGGGATTCCCCCTTCCCATAGCCGGCGCAAGGGGGGTGGACTTTCCCCCCTTGTGTGCCACCCCTCCTCTCCACTCCAACCTATATATACTAGAGACTTTTAGCACTTTTGAACACACAAGTTTTGGAGCCTCCTCTAGTTCTCTAGTTCTCTAGTTCTAGTTCTAGTTGGTCCTAGTTGATCAATTAGAGTTTTACCTAGATCCTCTAATCTTCACAATTAGAAGCCCAGTGTGGTACTAATCTCCTACCTCTAATTCTCTGGCGATGATTAGCTCTGGACGGCGAAGCGCTGCCGAATCATGAAGATTGTACGCTTGCAACTCGTAGAGAGGTCATGCTTTCGGTCTTCCGTTTGAGGGACTGTTCATGGGAGGTTCGCGGGTTCGCTCATCTACGGTTCGAGGGACTATAAGTACGATCTACACCGACTCATCTTCTTCCGCTACAACTCGGAGTCGGTAACGATCGAATCCAAACCGTTAATGCATCTTCATATTGTTCCTAGGTGATTGTAGGGCAAATTTTTTGTTTTCTACAACATTTCCCAACAGTATTGGCCGTGACTGTGATCCTAGGACCTCCTAGGTGTCAAATGTAAGGTGGCCGCACATGAGGCGTCCAGGTGGGCCGACCCATTGCACAACAAAGCGGGACCATGATGGCATCGTCCGTCTGCTGCCTGTGCATTTTGACAACAATGTGGAGCAATGAGCGTTAGATATGAAATGTGTGTGATCTGAGCATATATTTCTGGCGTAAAGCAAGGGGTCCTCTGCCTGGTTGTTTTTTAGGCCCATCTAGTGGGTGGTGATTATCGTCTCACAATATAAAAAACTAGTGGGTTGTAATACAAAGGAGAAGGAAACGAACAGAAGGAAAGAAAAAGAAGAAACAAAGGAAAAGGTCGGGAAGCTCCAACGTCGTGAACTTACGAAGAAACATGAACTCATTTCTGCTTCATGTTTGTCTGTTCCTCTCTTCTTCCTTCATCTTCTTCCTCTAGACTGTATAACATGTACGCAAGTTGTGTATTGGAAGGACTTGAACCACTTAGGTGTTATAGGTCATCCATGGAGGGAGAGGAGTAAATGTGGTCATCGCCGGCCTCCACCATTCCCCATGGTGGGCAGCAACATAAAAATAATGTATGATAGAAACTTATTAGAAAGGGACAACACAAAGGACTTCACAAGTGCTATTCTTGACGCATATACAGCACCCACTTGGGTGATCGCCCTCTGTGATGTTGACCCTTCCAACTTGGACATAAGGGGGAAATATCTGGTGCACCGGTGCTTATGATGCTACAGGTGCACCAGACCTCTGTAACACATTTTAAAATGTTCCAAAAATGTGGGAAAATTTAGCACATTCACACAACATCAATATTTGTTGTCGCAAAATTTAAAATCAAAATTTGATACATTGCTCTATATACAAAAATGTCAAATTTAACACTGAATAATACGTAGTAGAAGTTGGGCTTTAGATTTGGCCCATTATCACATTGATGTCATTCAAATTTTGATTTGAAATTTCACGACAACAAACATTAGTGTTGTCTGAATGTTCACAATTCTTTTCATATTTTTGGAACCTTTTAAAAAGTGTTATGATGTCCAATGCACCTGTACCACCACAAGCATTGGTGCACCGGATACGTTCCCTAGACACAGGACGGCGGCTCACCTTCTCGCGGCCACACCAAACACATTCTACAAATTTAAATTATGGACACCTCATGGCATTTTTGAAAGAGTTAAGGAGGGAGGAGGACCCACCCTGAAATACAAGAACTGCACTATATGTCTAAAGTTCACCCAGGTCAGTCCTATTTGGCGTGTAGATAATTGAATAGTGACCTAGTGCCTACCTCCTCGCTCCTCGCAACATCCACTTGGGCCAGCCCTACTAGTTCCTTTCAGGTTTTTCTTTCTATGTGTTTTTTCTACCTTTTTCATTTTCATTCTTCCCTTTCTTTTTCATTTTTTTAGTTTTTCCTTTCTCTTTGATTGTTTATTACTTTTTATTATTTTCTTTTAACGTTTTTGTTTTCATTTTTTCCTTTCCTTTTTCGTTTTACAAACATATTTCAAAATTGTGAACATTTCTTGAAATCTGGAAATAAAAAAAATCAAAATGGGAAACCATTTTTAAAATCATAAACTATTTTCAAATTCAGGACGATTTAAAAAGAATTATGAGCATTTTTTGAAACTCATGATTCGTGAACAATGTTTTGAATCGCCGGCCATTTTTTAATCAATGAACATTTTTGGAAATTTGGGAACTTTTTTAAAAATTCATGAATATTTTTTTGTTTTAACGAACATTGTTTGAACTGCATAAACATTTTTCGAATAAGCAAATATTTTTAATCGATGGATTTTTGTCGAAATTTGGGAAAGATATTTGAAAGTCATGAACATATTTTTGAATTTGGGGAGCAATTTAATTCGCGAACATTTGTTCAAATTCATGAAAAACAATTAATGCGTGAACATTTTTTATTTTGCCAAACATTGTTTTCAAAATCATGCACTTTTTTTGAATGCAAACATTTTATGATTTCCTATGAATTTTTTGAATTCATAGCATTTTTTAAAATCAATTTTTTTTGGAAATTTGCACCTTTTTTAGAAATCCCAAATTCTTTCAAAGAAATAGAACAAAATTTGAAAGGCAGAAAAGAAAATAAAAAATAGGGAGCTTTTTGTCCCACACATGGGCCAACCCAAAAGATGCTGGTGCGGTGCGCGGGTGACGGGTGTACATTTGGTTGATACTCGGCGCGCTGGTCACGAAATGGGAGGTCCTTCGCGACAGAAGTATATATTGCTAAAGGCGAGACTTGCTTCCATCTCGCCTGAAAGGTTCACGCATAGGAAAACGCTTGGGGTCGGCGCGCCGGCTGAACTTTGCGTTGGTAGCTTGGCTCGCGCAGTGCAAAGCGCTAGGACCCACACACCGCTTGACGCTACCTTATCAATCACGATGCACTCTCCTCCACCCATTTTCTTCTGCCCCCAAACACTTTTGTGCTCCTTTTTTTTCTTTTCCTACATAGTCGTCGGCGCGGCACGCAGCTCCATTCCCCATCACCGGTGAATCAGCTGCGGCGGCGCCTAATGTTTGACTCTTGCGAGCCGCGCAGCGCGGCAGTGTAACCCTGCTTCCTTAGCGCTGGAGTTAGTGCTGCCACAGCCAGCGATGAGGCGGATGAGCTTTTGGTACTGCAATCAGCTGCGCCTTTCGACGACGGAGTTGTATCTGTGCAACGCCGAAGCTGCCATCGGCGTTTTTGGAGCTGCAAGGTTGTTTTTTTTCCTTGCGATGCGAGTTTTTTGCTGGAAGCGGAGATTTTTATTGTTGGAACCGAGTAAATTTTTTCTTTGAACATTTACCAGTGTTTCTAGTTGCTCGTGTCGTTTTTGCTGGAACTGTAGTTATTTCTTGCTAGAACTGGTTTTTTGGTTTTGCTTCATCTGACCAACAGCGGTTTTGGGGAGCTAAAAGGATGTTTTGTTTGCTGACACGAATTTTGCTGCAACCTGAGTTTTTTTTTGCTGGAACCTGAGTAAATATTTGCTTCAAACGTTTTACCGGAGTTCTAGTTGTTCCTGTCATTTTTGCTAGGATTGTAGTTTGTTTTTGCTGGAACTAGGTTTTTGTTTTGCTTCATCTGACCAACAACGTTCTTGGCAGCTACCGGGTTAGGTTGTTGCTGAACATGTTTTTAGCTTGAACCTGAGTTAATTTTGTCTAGATTCAGAGTGAATTTATGCTTTCAAACCTTTTACTAGAGTTCCTAGTTGTTAAGATTGTTTTGCTGGAACTGGATGTCTTTTTTGCTGGAACCAGTTTTTTATTTTACTTCAAGTGACCACCGAAGTCTATTTTGGGGCTGAGGTGATGGTTTCTTCGCTGGAGCGGTGCGGGTCAACGACGACGAGCCAGGCCGGCGGCACCATGCTATCATGGGTGCCGACCTCGCTCGCGGCCTGGTGGACCACGGCGGACCATGACGACCATCATTTTTGCTGGAGGACGCAACACCAACGAAGGACGCGACCTGGGCGGAGAATAGAACGAGCATCGACCAGATCTGACGGTTAGGGGGCGATTAATTCGACGGCTAGCGTGTGACCAGCCGAAAAAATTGAGCCGGCGCGCCGGCGCCTAACACTGGTCTCACGCATATGGGCTGGCTCGTTCGTGCCGTCGCTCGCTCACTCGTTCTATGTGCTGCTTTCCTCCGGTGTTTTTCTTCTACTTTTTCCTCTTTCGTTTTTTATTGATTTTCTTTTATTTTGTCATCCGCTTTCTGTTTTCATCATTTTCCTTCATTCTTTCACAGTTTGTACCGGTTTTCTTTCCTTTTATTTTTGTTTATTTATTTTTTCCTTTTTTATGTTTTTTATTCTATTTCTTTGTGTTTCTTTCATTTCTTTGTACAGTTTTTTTATAGAATAAGAATATTTTTTCAATACACATTTAACACTTTTTATATACGTAATTAACATTTTTGACAACTTATACATTTTATGTCTATTTTTTCAATACACATTGTACATTTTTCTGTACACACCAGCAACATATTTTATAGACCAATAACATTTTGGAAATACATGAATAAGATTTTGTAAAATATTATTTTCGATGTTTTCCATAAACACTGTACATTTTTTGTGTACATCAGAACATTTAATATGTAGACTTTTAATATTTTCCAGATACATGATTAAAAAAATTGAAGCATATATTATTTATGTCTAATGTTTTATACACACTGTACATTTTTTATATACATCACAAAAAATATGTAAAAGTTTAACATTGACCAAATACATGATTAACATTTTTTCAGCTCATATAGTTTATGTCTACTTTTTTCCAAACACATTGTACATCTTTTGATACATTTTTCATAGAAAAAAAATCATATACATCATAAACATTTTCTCTATGTACATTTAATATTTTTAAATGCATAACGAACATTTTTTAAAAAAATAATGAAAGAAATTGTTCTTTAATACTTTTTTCCATACACATTGTATATTTTCGTTTGCGTCGGAAACTAATTTCCTGTACATGTTTAACATTTCTTAAATTCATGATTAACAGTTTTCAACTTTTCTGTAAAATGAATTTTGTAATAGACATATTCATAATATTTCGAAATACTAACAAAAGCAAAAAAATGAAAGAAAAAATGTGAAAGAAAATGTTCAAAAAAACGATGAAAGCCCGTGTTCATGCTGGACCGGCCTAGTTGGGGAGAGTTGGGCGGCTGCCTCAAGCGAGATATCCTATTGTCTCGCATTTAGCGAGACATAGGGTGCCCGACCCTTCGCCACGGACCTGGGGGGATGAGAGAAACGTTCGCTCAAGAACCTGACCAGATCGAACCATGGCCCATCAGCGATTTGACAAGACTCCTCACAAAAAAGTGACATTGATCGTCCAACAAAAAATAGTCTTAAAACCCAATGATAGTAAAAAAAAACACGCCAAACACATATTGTACAAGAAAATTTACATTTGCAGTACGTGAGAACTAAATCTTCCCTATCTTGGAAACAAAAACAAAGAAAACATAACAATTATGTTTGAACCTAGGCTGTCGTTGTTTCGTCAGATTCTTTAGAATACGTTGTTTCATTAGATGATGGCAAAAATATATATTAAAAAAGAACAATTATTATAATAGTCTTAGGAAACATATATTCCCATGGTATGTTCAAAAATATAAATAAAATTATGGCAAATTACCGTTGTTCGTTCAACGAAATGTGCACAAAAAGGAAATTTGGGTTTGTAAAACAAACTTGTCATGTTCCAAAAAGAATTGACCATGTTGCAAAAGTTATTGACCAAGGTCCAACAAGTAAAAAAAGTCATGTTGCAAAAATAAATTTGGCATTGTAAAAAAAATTGCCATCATCCAAATGTAAATGTGGCATGGTAAAAAAATGTGTTCAAAATATTGTTTGCCATGGTCCAAATATAAATTTGCCATCGCACCAAAAATAAATTTGCCATGGTTGAAAAGATAAAGTTGCCATGGTAAAAAAAATCAATTTTCTGTGATCCAGAAAATATAAATTTGCCATGATGAAAAACAATTTGCCTTGATACATAAAATTAAATTTGCCATGGTTTGTGAAAACAAGTTTGCCATGTTCCAAAAATTGGTCAATATGGTCTAACAAGTAAAAAAGCCATGGTAAAATAAATTTGCCATGGTCAAAAAAAATTGACATGATAAAAACAAGAAATTTTGCTATGATACATAAAGTAAATTTCCATGGTCACAAAAAAAGTTTGCCATGATACACAAAGTAAATTTGCCATGGTACATAAGAGCAAATTTGCCATGTTCCCACAAACTAAATTTTTCATTATCCAAAAAGAATTTCGTTCTCTAAAAAAGCATGGCAAGTTTTGGAAGGCACATGGGGGTTTACGAAATTTAATTTTTTACCAAAAGATGGCAAATTTAGCAAATTCTCATGGGCAAATGGCAAAATTAGGAGATTTATTCTTTGAAAGAGATGGCAAAATTTGGCACGTGGCAAAATTAAGAAGATTTATTCTTTCAAGAAAGATGGAAAAATTAGGAGATCTTAAGCCATCATGTGACAAAAACAAGGAAATAACTACGGACTATCATGGGTCAAAAAGTTAGTTGCCATGGCGACAAAAAATGAAGATGTCATGGAAAACACATCTTAATTCAAACATGGAGACGAACAAACATAATTTTCCATGGGCACATAACATAATTTGACGTTGGTTGATTTGGGGCTAGACTAATTTGGAGAATTTACATGAGTACATTGGAAAAAATAGGAGATCTTAAACCATCATGTGACAAAAACAAGGAAATAGCTACTAATTGTCATGGGTAAAAAAGTAGTTGCCTTGGCGACAAAAAATGAAGATGACTTGGCAAACACATCTTAATTCAACATGGAGACAGCAGAGTGTGATCGGAGACATACCACAACTCAACTTAGAAGAGAATGAGATGTTGTCTACCCCTTTCACTGAGAAAGAGGTGTTCGAACTAATAACACAAATGAAGCATAATAAAGCGCCCGGGCCAGATGAGTTCCCGGTGAAATTTTATCAAAAATGCTGGCATATTATAAAGCGAGATCTTATGCCTATGTTCCATGCTTTGTTCGATGGTCACTTAAATTTGTTTCAGTTTTGGAACAATAACGTTGTTGCCAAAGAAGGTGAAAGCTATTCGCATTGAGCAGTTTAGACCGTTTTGTCTTCTCAATGTTAGCTTTAAGATCTTTACAAAGGTTGGCATGAATAGGTTGACTCAGATAGCCCATTCGGTTGTGCAACCAACTCAAATTGCATTCATGCCAGGACGATAAATCCTAGAAGGGATTGTAGTCTTACATGAAACGTTGCACGAAATCCATTCAAAGAAACTAGATGGTGTTATCTTTAAAGTGGATTTTGGAAAAGCGTATGATAAGGTCAAATGGCCCTTCCTTCAGCAAGCCTTACATATGAAGGGGTTCAATGAAGCTTGGAGATCTCGGGTGGACTCATTTGTACAAAAAGGCAGTGTCGGGATAAAGGTCAATGATGACATAGGTCATTATTTCCAGACATGTAAGGGGTTTCGACAGGGGGATTCCATGTCTCTTGTGCTTTTTAACATCGTAGCAGATATGTTGGCAGTACTTATTAGTTGGGCTAAAGAGAGTGGCCCAGTAGGAGGACTTGTTCTCGATCTTGTAGAGGGGGCGTCTCTGTCCTACAATACGTGGATGATACTATTATATTCATGGAACACGATCTTACAAAATCTAGGAATATCAAGCTTATTCCATGCCTTTTTGAGCAACTGTCTGGACTAAAAATCAACTTCAATAAAAGTGAATTGTTCTGCTTTGGGAGAGCTAAAGAAGAACAAGACGACTACAGAAACTTGTTTGGTTGTGAAATGAGATCCTTACCATTTAGTTATCTAGGGATCCCAATTCACCATAGATGGTTAACGAACAAAGAATAAAAATGTATAGAAGATAGATTTAAAAAAAAGATTAAACTGCTGGAAGGGCAAGCTAATGTCTTAAGGAGGTCGGTTGGTTTTGATTAACTCGGTTTTGATGAGTTTGCAGATGTTCCTCTTGTCTTTTTTTAAAGTACCGATAGTGGTACGGAAAAGATTAGACTTCTACTTCTACAGATCCCGATTCTTCTGGCCAAGCGATGAGGCCAAGAGGAATACAGATTGGCTAGATGGGATATCATGTGTAGACCAAAAGAACAAGGTGGGTTAGGGATAGAAAATTTAGAGGTAAAGAATAGATGTTTTCTTAGCAAATGGCTATACAGACTATCTACTGAGACCGAGGGCATGTGGGTACAAATCTTGCGAAATAAATACCTACAACGGACTCACCCTTTTGGAAGGGGTTAATGAAGACAAAAGTAACTTTCTTCCCACGGGTGAAGTTCCTAATTGGTAATGATACCACTACTAGATTCTGGGAGGATACATGGTTAGGGGAGATGCCTCTCGCTTTGCAATACCCTTCCCTGTATAATATTGTGCAATGTAAGGAGGATTATGTCACCACAGTATTAAATTCGGTACTAGTTAATATCCAATTTAGGAGATCCCTTGTAGGGGAACGTTGGAATGCTTGGTTGCACCTGGTCCTTAGGTTGATGGATGTTCAACTTTCAGACCAGGCGGATACAATTAGATGGAAGTCAACCACGAACGGAATTTTCTCTGTGCAATTCATGTATTTGGACTTAATTGATTCCGGGCCATTGTCGAGGTCTTTGCACATATGAAAGATTAAAGTTTCGCTTCGCATCAAAATCTTTATGTGGTTCGTCCACAAAGGAGTTATTGACCAAAGATAATCTGATAAAAAGGAATTGGATGGGTAACCCTAGGTGTTGTTTTTGTGATCAAAATAAATCGATTAAACACCTCTTTCTCGAGTGTCCACTTGCAAAATTGTTATGGCGATCAATTCATATAACTTTTAATGTTCATCTCCCATTGCGCATAAACACGATATTTGAGACGTGGCTTAATAAAGTAGACATACACATAGCTAAACATATTCGGATATGAATATGTGCACTATTCTGGGCTATATGAAACACTAGAAATGATATGATTCTTAATGGGACAAAATTCACTAAATTTTTTGCATGTTATCTACAGAGCTATAGCCTGGATCCATGTGTGGTCCTTACTCACTCATGCAGACTACATGGAGCTTATGGTTATTGGGTGCAACCGCTGGGAGATGATAGCATGGCTATTTTCAACCGATTTGGATAGCGAGCTCATAATAGGCTAGGTGGGTGGGCATCATAGCATGTTCTTTATCACCGGATGTGGCGTTTTCTTGCCAGGTGTGGCACTTTACAGATTTATTTATTTTTCCTAGTGCTCAGTTTTAAGCTTCCTTGGAACTTACTACATCTGTCTTGATTTATTGGTTTCTATTGTATTTCGTGACAAATTTTGACCGTAGATTGAAGTGGTTTAATTCGATGCAAAGCGAAGAACCTTACCAGGACTTGACATGCCGCGAATCCTCTTGAAAGAGAGGGGTGCCCTCGGGAACGCGGACACAGGTGGTGCATGGCTGTCGGCTCAAGGAAAGTAGATATAGATAGGAGCTTATGCCTTCAAAAAAAATACACTAGAAAAATACACTAGTTTCTTAAATTAAAAATAAAAAAGCTAACAAAATATTCATGCATGTCATAAAAATTATTACATTGAAAACTATGTTCAAACACGAATCCAACGGTATATTTTTATTGACATGCATTAACATTTTGTTAGTTACGTCTTTAATCAAAATTTGACACAAACTATAAAGGGGACCTATAAACTAGGACATTTTGTTAGTTAAATCTTTGATTAAAATTTGGCACAAACTATAAAAGAGACCTATAAATCAAGACGGAGGTAGTAAGACCTTGTTACGTCTTTTAATAATATTGCTGCTGCATGCATCGACTGATGCAGAGGCTAGAGGAATTCCTCCTTTTCAAAAAAAGTAATAATAACAGCAGCAGCTACGGTGGCACCGCACAGGGGCTTCATTCCGACACCCAAAATCGAGATCCCCACAACACGGCAGCACCGCACACGCACAAGAAATTAAACATCAAAACAGTTTCAAAAGACGCTGCAGGGCACAGCCTGCCTTTCATACAACAGCACCAATACAGTGTCGGCTGTCCCCGTCATGCATTCTTACTAGGAAACCCTGTACAACGCTGGGTTACACCTTACAGTCCAAAATCTCAGAGAGCTCCCCACGAGTTTTGCCTTCCACGGCCTTCAGTTAATACACGCATATAGGCTCAGGAGAAACTGGGAGCACCCTCCGTCCGTTCCCTTGCTTCTACTCAGCGACAAAATTTGCAGCCTCTAGGGAGCCTCTGGTAGCCCACGACATAGAAAGTACTAAATAGCTACAGACTCCGAAAACACCACAAGCAAAAAGAGGTGGGAAAGGATGGTAATGTGAAAACTGGGATTGCAAATGTCAAAAAGGTTGGATGTTGATGTTGTGGTTAGTGCTTCAGCTTTCAAGCTGTGGTTGGGTCAGCCTCCTTTGAGTAGCCTGAAGCGTGGCCGCCCCCGTTGGAAGGAGTCCAATTGTTGGCAGAAGATGACAGAGTGTCCCGGTGACTTTCTTCGCAGCTCAAAACCCTGGATCGCCCAGGCCTAGAACGGACGTGTGTTCCCATTGGAAAAGGTTCCTGAGAAAAGTTTACAACAAAAACATGGTCAGTTCAGACTCATGATCGGAGGTAAGAATGGAAATAGTGGGTGGGATGAGTTCAATCTATTGGGGTGTTTGGCATGGGATATGCAGTTTCATATACCACAGTTTGAAGTCCAATCAGAACGGTTGTTTTTTTTAGACAGGTTGAGTAATAATGTTAAAAATACAAAAAATATATACACACAAAATTAAAGTAAAGCCTATCTCATTATCAAGGGGCAATCTTGTCATGTATGCACTATATTCTCTACTCCAAACTCATAGCCCTGCCTAATGTTAACAAGATGGTTTTATTTTCCGCTCCCTAACCCACAATGTATCCCAATTGTGCATCAAACACCACCATATGCGAAGAATATGATGAGCCTATACAGCTATATGTATCATTAAAAAGAACATAGCAACACTAGGAAACAAGAACTATGAGCCTATGCTTGAATCCTCAGGGACCTCCTTGATTCAAAGGATTTAGAATGAATTGAGGATCGTGTTCCATGATTTGTAGGATTTTAATTAGTAAGAATTTTTCCTGAGTATTTCTTTCCGCGTCAATACAATTCTAAAGGAAAGAAATACTCAGGAAAAACTCTGATGCAGCATAAGAAAAAGAAATACATACTAAACTGTGTAAGAAGGCCTACTGCTTAATTTCAGATGCAAGATAATAAAAATATAATGATATAAAATTAGATATGTGTGTGGACTTCACCGATCATGTATTGGATGGGCACACAACAAGACATACAGGTCATCGAGTTAGTAGTACCCAGTCAGGTGCCCTACAGAAACAGTAATGCAGCAAAGGATATGGACAATCAGATAACATACTTGATCCCCTGCGTTTGGACCATCTGAGTGGAAAAGTATAGGGCGGCAGCGTTTATCCTCATTCATCAAACTTGAATTTTGGAAGTGCGCAATTAGAGATGATTTTCCTTGGATTCTAGCATATGCAAGTGATGCTACCTTCTCGCTATTGAATTTCTCCCACCTTTTCCCATGAAATATCTGAAAGAGACAGGCATGTATGTTGTTCATTTATCGACTGACATTAGGTAAAATAATGCTTAGTGCGTGAAACCAGAAATGGTAAAGGTACTACTGACTACCTGACATGCGATATCCAAAATCCATGCAATTGTAGCATGATAGTGTAATACAGGTGGTATGGAAAAAGAAATGAGGAAGGAAAGCAGAGGGCGCAAAATCATATAAAAATGTCAACATGAAGCTCTATCTAATACACTGCCGGCATTTAATAACTTGTAACATCTCACTCTCACCTTATAGAATGGAACAATATGCTCAGGACTTATCATATTGATGAATGCGTAGCCCACATTGCATTTATTCTGAAAATGCACATGAGCACCATTAGGTCGTTGTATGCAAGTAATGTCGAACCAAGGATAAACATGCAACAGCTGTTTACAAAAGCTCCATTCACCTTAAAGTCAATTGGAAGATAGATAAAATCATAAGTTCCCTTGTGATTTTCATCAATAGCGGTCAAAAGCATCTTAGAGGTGTACCTGAAATACCATTAAGGCAATAGAAACATCAAAACATGGCGTGACTTCAAATAGAATGACACTTGCACATAAACTAGAATAAAATCAGAAAGTCCCAGATGTATACTTGTTTGGGATGTTCTTTATCATTAATGTAGTCCGGGAATCCTCGCCGCAGACTATACGCTCAATGTCTAGCTCATACTGCCTTTTATTATCCGATTGATTAGCACATGACTCGTTTCTTCGGCTCCTTGCATGTTCACCTGGTGAATCAAATGAAGATGGAGGGGGGCCTATATGACCCCTTCCATGAAACATATGCCCCCTCTGCTGAGGAGATCGAGCACCAATGTGTGCAGGGGACATGGCTTGGTTCCCTCCACTCTGAGGAAACATGCTAGTGAGCTCCAACTGATGCAGATGCGGACTACCAGAGAAACCCATGCTTCCAGCACTCCCAGGATGGAAACTTGGCGCTTCCATCAGCTCCCCTGCATAACCAGTTCTCCTATCCAGAATTGATGGATTGACAGCTGGTGCAGATCCAACATGATGATTCACTGGAAGGACATTTTCAAGCATGCGAGATGATCTTGAAATTCCATGCGCTTGTGTGGGAGGTCGAGATGGTATATTATTGATAAATGATCCTGAGTTCGGCCATAGCATAGGAGAAGAGGTATGATGATGGGAGTTATTTGAATTGTTCCACGCTACTTGGTGGCCATGAAGGGGGCAGCTTCCAGTTCTTGAAAACCCGGGTGCTACAAGAACACAAGGCATGCCCATATAAGCCTAATTGCATTGTCTAAACAGAATAGTTGCAACCTCAAAAATAGTATAATTTAGGTTATGCCAATTACCATTAAGCTATAAAAGCTTCTGTATTATTCATATCAAAACATATGTTCTTCCAAAATTGACATTTTCAAAGAAAATGACTGGAAGGGAAAGAGATGGCAAATGAACCTAATGGAAACAGTGTGTCTCCATAAACATCAGTAAATAAGGCACCCAAAGTAGTACCTTCGGTATGACCAGAAGAATGACCACCAAGGTTAGCAGAACCAACTTTGTAAAGATGTCTGCTCTCCATTCCTTCAGCAGTTCTAGAGTTGCTCTTAACTCCAATGGGTGATATTGTGCCTAAGTTGCAAGAAATACCATTACTTTGGCCGTTGCGAAAGTCAGGAAGGGAATGTGGATTGAAAGCTCCGACCCCATGAAATCCATAATTCAAGTGTCCATTAATCTGTCCACCCATCTTTCCAAGTGAATGACCATTCTCACCGACAGTCGACCGGTTGTTATGCGTTACTGCAGTTGCAATTCTAACAGGAGAGGATATACTTTGCATAGTACTTGAGGGAACATCCAGGAAAGCTCCCTCCCTGAATTGGTGTATTGGTGGCTGAACTCTGGGACGCAGAACCCGAGAGATCCCATGTTCAGGACCAGCGGAAGTCATGGAAGCCATGTTGACAGAACCTTGTATTATGCCATACATAGGTTAGTAAATACGATTAGCAGCAGAAATATGTCTCATGATTTGAAATCAAACTGCATACCGTAGTAAGTTGAGGGCAGACTGTTTGCATTTCCTAGCTTGCATGCACCATACTCTTCCTGCTCCAACTCAGGAGGCCTAAGCAGCGTCAGACTGTTGTGCAAAAACTAGCATTACTAACACAGTTGTAAGAATAGGCATAAGGAAAGTCAGATGCTCTTGTTTCTTCCTCCAAAAATAAAGTTTAGACAAGCATAATAATCCATAGGGGGGACGTTCTGCATCAAGTTCTAAAACACATCTTCCTGCACATCATATGTAAAGACTTTTACACCTACCCAATTTCCTCCAAACTCCAAAGCACAATTCCCTAAAACGAGAAATATACAAGTATACAACCAACTTTGAATTCAAGTGCAAATGCCGACTCTAAAAAATCATATTAAAAGTCAATCACAAGTTTGTGTGTTTAATAACTAAAACATATTTTATTGAAGAGACAGGAATTGCATCAGCCCAGTGTATACTGTATATGTCCATTGACGATATGTTTACCAACTTCACAGTATATGCAAGACCATAAACACCGCTGAATTATATACTTCCTCAATTCACAGATACCCAGATAACTTTATACAAAGTTGATCTGTGAAGGTTGCTCCTACCGACTGGACGGCCACATTCTGCTGCTTCCTGGGGCTTCAGGTCTCTTGCTTCCTAATTGGTATATATAGGTCATTATGCTAGTTTTGGTTAGCTTTTGTCAGTCTTCTTAGCCTTTTTGGTTTTTTGTTTGCTGGTTTTTTAGTTTTTCTGTTCATTTTTTGCTTTCATTGGTTGTACCTTGTGCCATCTCAGTACCTTCCTCTAATAAAAAATAACAGCATTCTAAAGCGTGTTGGAGAAAAAAGAACTTCATGAAGGGTAGCCGACACAAGGTGTGTAATAAGACTCTTCGAAAAGCAAAGGTACTAGAAGCACTAAAAATGGACAGATGCGCAAAATTACGGTCACAGTATTACCGTTTACCGTCGCCCGCGCAGCAGCGCTCTAATCTGATTTTCTTTCCTGCAATATCTCTCATGTTCAAAGCATAAAGTGCAGCTTCTGCTGCTCTGGTATCAAAAAACTCAACGTATTTGTGATGGCCGTTTTGTGATGCCCCGTGAATCTGATAAACAAGGAAGTTAGTATCTGTAGTGTACTAGCTGACATAAGAGTTGGTTAGTGCGCGGCCCATACCGCCTTGATTTCACCATAGCCACCAAATATATGACGAAGATCATCATTAGTTACAGACTGGTCTAGGTTAATCACTGCAAGCGTGCCCTGGTTGTTATCATTCTCCAAAGGGTTCTCCTATTGGAACAAAGTCAGCATTAGAATGTGAACATCCTTGCAAGTATAAATACATTTCCAGTGCCAATTAAGTACCAATACAACAAATAATGGCAAGCAAACATCGTAGTAATATCACATTAAGTAATGTCAAAGCACCACATCATATCAAGACAGAATGGCATTTATATCAAGGAAATACCTTTGGGATGGAGTAATGTATCTCAAGTTTCCACTGCCTGAATGGCTTGCTTTGAAGCGCTTCCATGGCACGTTCTGCCGATCTTATATCATAGTAAGATATCATCACTAAACCATGATGTTTGTAGGCAGTGTAAAGTGTTCGGATGTCTCCATATTGCTACAAAGAAAATAAATGCTATCAGGTGAAATATATTGCCTTCAAAGTTGGGACAAAGTCAAGCTGGAAGATGAAACTTACCTCAAATAGGAGTTTCAATTCAGTATCCTCAACATTGATATTAATGTTTCTAATGGAAAGGGTTCTCGAGGGGTTTTCGCCATACAGTAGGCCATTGAACCCAGTCTGACCGGTGTTGGCTCCACCGTTAAGTTTTAGCAATTTGTTATTTTCATCAGCTTCCAATTCCATTCCACCTCCAGTAGAGAATATATCATCATCAATGTCATCCATGTTATTAGCACGGGCAGGGTGACCCACATTATAAAGAACACCTGACAATAAGTCGTCATCATCAGGGAGGAGATTGCCAATTACTTGTGCCTCAATTTCCTGAGTTAATTCAAAAGGCTCGTCATCTGCATGGTTGAGTTCCTTTTCAGCTGGCTGGCCAACAAGGCCATTCTTAGGTGTTAGTCTCACTGCACATCAGCAAATGAAAAGTAGTTTAATATTAAGCACTAATATTACTGCGGATTGTCTCTTTTCTCACTTGGATTTAGCATGAAAAGCACAGGACAGACTCTCATTTCTCAATTGGATGTAGCATGAAAAGCTCAGGCCAGATTGTCTCGTTTCTCACTTGGATGTAGCAAGAAAAGCTCAGATTTCACTGAAGTGAAACAGTCAATAAAAGCAAACAAGCTTCTTATTAATAAGCAAATAAAAATATTTTCCTTATCTTCTTTTGTTTACCCTTTCCATTATCTACATACTATTATTTATATGAACTGAAGGGAGGAGTACCATATCGGATGGACGCAGTTTATAGTTCAGTGTTATGGAGTACTATAATAAATGAAATAAAAACTGCAAGAGACAAGGATCAAGGGCTTACATTTGTTGTCAAAAATGTCTGGAAGGGAGCTTGAGAAAAGTCCATTCTCATATTGGGTCATATTTAAATGTCCCTTTCTAGCATTAGGAAATAAAGCCAACGGCTTCGAAAATGAATCATGTTGTTGTAGAGGATCTTGATCAGCCCTCCAGGGGGTTGGCGGCAGGTTAACATGCCTTTGATGGCCCAACAACTTGCGCTCACCAAAGGGAGTTTTCTGGTCCATCAACTTGTATGGCTCCATAAGCCCTAATTGATGCACAACCTTTGGCCAATAGCCTTTGGCTTTTCGACCGGAGAAGATGCAGCAGACCTACTTCCCGAAATCAATGTATATTTTTTCTGTTTTTCAAAACAAGAAATAAATCAGCCATAAAAACGAACGCAAACACTGAGCGCAAAGAGAAGTGATGAAGCAACATCAGAATTATTTAATGGAAGAATCATTGTAGGCAGCATCCATGCGCATCTGTCAATAATCGATACCCAATCACCCCTGTGAGACCATGTGCCTTCCAATTCAGCTGCTTCACCCATATATAGCAAGACAGCTACCTTAAGCTACCTGGAAACAACGATACACATCCACCAATCTTGCTCGATCAATTGTCCCATATGTGGAACCTCGGATGCCCCCACATATCCGTAAACTGTAACAGTGTTCTGCTGGGTCACATTTTATTTAGTCCGAGAGAAACTACCCGAAGAATAAACTAATAAGCACCTACAAATTACACGAATGTTCAGGTAGTCACTAACATGCTCAGGAAAACATTCCTGCCTGAAATGTCTAACAGGCCTCTATAAAAAGAATTCGATAATGATGAAGAAATTAACCTAGGTCTAGTTGTTAATGATACTGACCAAGTCACCCCAAAACTGAACCAATTAGTACCCCCTACCACAAAGTAGAGTAAGAAAGAATGCAGTCCATCATTAGACATCATTTAAGGATATCGGGCAATAATGGCTATTGCAGTTGGCTTACCACATGGGAGAAGACGATTCGGACTCCACGGGGAGGTGGAATGGGGGCATGTGGTGCCTCTGCTCCATGATTCTAGCTGGCATCCTGCTAGCACCTTGCAAGATAGACAGATGCCAAGTTTCAACACCTCAGGTAGCTCGACTGAAGCGGATCAAAGAATAAACGCGAGAAACTGCTAAACAAATGCAGTCCCGAGGCCTAGATTTGATCGACCATGAACCCAAAATCGAGCTCACGAGACCGGCTACGGAACACTGGAGAAATTCTGCAAAATTTAGGACCGGAACAACTCGAATTGAACGATTAAAAAAGGTTATGCAAAATTCCGGGCAGAACTCTGTGCTCCCAAACTAATTAGCCATAAAACAGCGCAAAAGACGACGGGAAATTTAATGCTCCTCGTCCTCGACGAGCTCGAAAGAGCACAAGAAAGTTGTGATCAAAATAAAAAGGCAGAAGAGACCAAAATACTGCCCAACCGCATCAAAGTATCCCCCGAACCCGAGCACAGATCACACAAAGCGAGAAAAATACGCACAAAATTACCCCCAAACAAATAACTCCAGGAATTCAAACACCATTTTTCTCCACGAAAACAAAACGCACCCTGAATTTGCATGAAAACCCGCAAAAAAATTGGTAGAAACGGAAGAATTTGTAGGCTCACCAGATCGGCAGTCGAGATCCGCTTCAGCTTGTCGCGGCCAGGAGCTTACCGCAACACGCAACCCGTGGCCGCGCCCGGAAGAGACGGCTCCATGGCGCAAGCCAAAACGGCTCCCCCGGAGCTCACAGGAGGGCGGATCACCCAGCGCGCAGCGACGGCACAGCTAA
>NC_041383.1:449566871-449654849 GCF_002162155.2 Triticum dicoccoides | reverse complement strand
AGCGAGCTCCATCCTCACGCACGCGCGCACCTAACCCTAGCGAGCGAGCGCGGCAGCGGGCACCCCTCCACTCCTCATTCTTCGCTCCTCCTCCTAGGTATGCCGCCTCAGCGCCTCTCCGGCGAGGGAATTCCGGCTAGCTGGTGGTGGACTGGCGGTGGTGAGACGAGACGAGACGAAGCGGAGACGAAGGCCAAAAAAATCTAATTAAAAGAGCGGCGAAATGCTGTATTACTATATTATTTATTGGACTAAGTGGAAACGCGATACAGAAGGTGCGGGGCCTATATATACCGCTCCCGCTGTGGTCCCCACCGCGGTAGGCTCACCCGCGGCGCACCCCACCGCGGCGCCGGATAGCTCCTTCGCCATTCCGTTCGTGCCGAACGGCACATGTACCCGGGCCAGGGGCCCCACGTGTCAGTGAGTTGGCGTCGGTGTCAGACGTCGGGACCCACGTGGCTGCGCGTCGGCCCGGGTGGGAAGCGGCGTTTGGACGGGGACGGAATTATTTCGCAGAGGGGTGGGGGCTTGGCGCGGTGAGGTGACGCGGAGGTCACGTTCTCCGATTGTCTGGTGTGGGACAGGATAACGCTCACCAGTACGAGTTGTGTGGGGGTCGATCGGGACTGGACCGCTGGAGTTGCTGCCGCCGAACCACCGGGGATTTCGACGGCTCTTGCTGTTAGGTTGGCACGTTTATGCTGGTACCACCTTCCGTGTTCGAAGAACTCTGCTTCCAAAAACACTGGGAAAATTCAGTTTAGTGAGGAGTAGTATATTTGAAATCACGTCTCCAAACAAAATAAACTAGCTACTATTAGCATTTTCAAACAAGCCTAAAAATGCAACATTGATTGTTATTGATTGCCTTGAAAATTACGCTGTTCCTATTTACATTTTCAATACATTAAAGATAACAGATATAGGAAAAATAATTAAAATGATTATTTTTCGCATCTAATATGGGCAAATCATTTGATTCACGGCAAAAAAAATGTGACACACACCTAAATCACAGCATCCGACTCCGTGAACGCCCATAGACGTCTGAGGTACTTTAAAACTGGCGAAAGAATCCCAGGTTCTGGGTTCTTTCGCCCTAGGTGAAACACTCGCGTTAATCCTAGGGATCAAACCCAGGTGGACTAGCTGGCCACCGCCAAGGCCAACCATCGAGCCAAGGGCTCGTTCTCGACAGCACTTTATGTTAGGTTGGCATGTTTGTACCCGTAGCAACTTCCATATTTCTTTTTCATTCAAACATTTTGATTCCTTCAAATTTAAACGTTTAACACATCAACCAAACATGCACATAGTTTTTAATAAGTTGCATGAACAAAAGCCTTTAACCAAGGCATGTACATATCACATGTTGCCGGCATGTGCATCGTCCCCTTCTCCTTTGGCATTCTTGTTGTCCCCTCCTCCTTCGGCGTGTGTACCCTCCCCCCCCCCAAAGGCCCTGGAACGTACATCGTATACCAAAATTCTCGATCCAACATAATGAACAGATTCTACTCGGTTATGTGTTCACTTATCGCATGATAATCTTGAACTTTGAACCTATGGGCCTCCATCTCTTCCCGACATCATGCGCTCTCTTGCATTTTTTCAAAAAGGGGAGCAAGCCCTAGCCTCTGCATCAAGCGATGCACACAGACATATTATTATTTATTCAACAAAATTCTGACAAGAACATAAATCAAACAATCTGAAGCCACCACCCACACCTACAAACTCGACAATGGGGAATGCCCTCACACCCCACCATCTAGAGCCGAGGTCACCGTCGATCCGCGCACATGACATACCAGGAGGAAACACCTGGTGCAATAGAGTCAAAGCATACACCACCTACACATACTTTAGAAGCTGCCGCCACCGCCATCGTACCCCTTACCCATCTTCAGGAAAGAGATCCACATCATCCTTGCGAGGCTAGTCAGCCGTCGACATTGTAAGTGCATATTACAATGAACTATCACCGAAGTCTAAAACACAAGCTTGAGCTATGAAACCGTCTAGTTTACAACCCTGAACTTTGAAAACCGGACAAAAGACAACCCTCTGATGGTTTTTGACTGTCAACCATCTAGTCAGCGTCCAGTCAACCACATGTCATACAACCTAGCCATGTTTGGTCAAATTTTGGCCAAAAAAAAAGTTTCCAGGAAAATTTGAAAATATTCTCAAAAAACTACATAACCATTATATTCAATCTGGGGAAGTTTCAACAAATGTTGCCAGGTAGAAAAAAATTGAAGCTAAAATTCATATTCGGATCCATTTTTCGTCAAATTTTGACCAAAAAAAAGTTTCCAAAAAACTTTTATAAAGAACTCAAAAACCCAAACAACCTTTATATTCAATATAGGAAAGCTTTAACAATTTTTGCCAAGTAGAAAGACAACTAGAGCAAAAATTAAATTCAGATCCATCTTTGGTCAAATGTTGGCAAAAAATAAGTTTCCATAAAAATTCAAACAAAATCTGAAAAATCCACATAATCTTTATATACAATCTGGAAAGTTTCAAAAAATGCCAAGTAGAAAAAAATTAGAATGAAAATTCGGAAGCATGGTGACATGGCGCAGACTAGATGCTGACTAGACGGTCAATAGTTAAAACCGGTCAACATTAGTGAAAAATCACCATGGGGTTGTCTTTTGTCCGGTTTTCAAAGTTTAGGGTTGTTAATTAGACAGTTTCGTAGTTTAGGGTTGTGTTTTAGACTTCGGTGATAGTTCGAGGTTGGAATATGGACTTATCTCTTCTTCAAAAGACAATTTTAGAAGAAAAAATACTAATATCTACAATATCAAATTTGTATCATTAGATCCATCACGAAATGTATTTTCATATTTTATTTATTTTGTATCATAGATATCAATATTTTATTCTATAATCTTGGTCAAAGATACACAAGTTTGATATCGGTACACCTTATATTCTGGAATAGAGGGAGTATAGTCTTTGCTGATAGACTCTTCTAGAGGGGTTGGTGGTGCTCGTCGCTCAAAGAAGCAGGAGATGGTGATGGCAAGGGAAAGTTAATTCGCTAGGACCATGTTGGTAAGGGTTCTCAGACTGCTCCTCCAGCTTGTGCTCACAGAAATGTCACTCGCTAGGCAATCATTAAGGCATCAAATAGTGGTGATGATGAAGAAGAGCAGTTTGTGCGCAATCATGCTCAAACTCAGAATGATGATGAGATCGAGGAGGAAGAAGAGCAAGATGATAGTGAGTTCCTCTATCTATTAATGATCTAAACAAGCTTGGGAAGTCTGAGTACCGGCGAGTTCATGAGGAGGATCCCTATGCATGTAGTCATGATGAGGGTGTAGACTCAGAGTTCCATAATGAGTTTCAACAACACGCTTTTGAGGAAAGTCTGAAGGTGAAGAAACATAAAATAGCTCCGCACCGTAGCTTGGACATTGAGTACATTCGCAACACTTGTCTATTTCTCAGGGTGTATGATGTTTTGGGCAAGATGGACTTGCTTTGCTTTCTGTAGCTCAATAAGGCGTTCAATGAGGATCTCACTTCAGTTCTATGCCACCGTGTATTTTGACAGGAGCTCTGACCGTTCATTTGTGTGGCGCTTAGGTGGTGCTACTTTGAGAGATCCTATGTCTGACCTCACTGCTATCACAGGGTATAGGTTCTTCTCTCAACCTCAGGAAGGGTACGGTCTTTCAGCAGAGTCGTCATAAGAAGGCGCTTGATTTTGCTTACAAGGCAATGACCCCTATTACTAATGTTAGTATGATTCGTGGGGTGTTGCCCAAATGTGACGCTCTTTGTTAGATCTTCCTGAACTCCCTGGCCCCCGAGATACGCTCTTTTGATGAGTTTTGAGGAACTAATATTGATCCACTGTTTATGCACATGAGGAGAAGAAGGTTGATATTCTCGATTCATATTGGATAGATGAGCACTTGTGTGTTTGATAAGAAGTTAGCTATTTTTGCACCTTTCATTCAGGCTCTCATTGAGTCAAAGATTGTTGACTGAGAGAATCTCCTATGCAAGTTCCCCATTTCTTTGCCTGCCAGGTACATCAACTACAAGCCTCGGGTGCATACTGATCTGCTTCATTTGGTGGGCTTCCCAAGCCTAAGAAGGCGTCTGCTTCAACTACTGCTATAGAGATTGGTGGTTCCTCCTCTCGAGGTTCCACTATACAGGATCCTACTAGGTTTACATGTATCATTGCTTCCTCGTCTTCCTTCAGTAAGAAGGAGAAGAACATGGTTTTTTGTGGTTTCAACTATTTGTTCAAGACGTGTCAATCCAATGCCAAGCGTCATGTCAGGGACATCAATAGCAACAAGAAGATGTGGTGAGAGGAGAAGGTAGCTAGGAAACATGAAACAAGAGTGGCGGAGCCCAAGGGGCGTGAGGATGTTGATAGTGTTACCCCGACCTACCCCAACCTATGCCTTGGCTACATTCCAGAGGAGGAGAAGGAGGCTGCCAGTGCCCCTCTTTGAGTTTACCCATGCCTCACACATATATATTGCTCTCACAACACCTCTAGTTTGTAATCCATGGCACCGCTGTATCTATATTCTTGTTTGCACAAACTAGCATGTGCAACTTGCTCATTTCTTTTGTATTCTTCTTGTTACACTTGGCTATTGATATAGGGGAGCAACCTTGGTTGTGTGATATGATTTCATAGCATATTTAAAATATGCACTCATCAGGGGGGCTTCCAAGGTTAACAGCGTATGGCATATAGTATTAACTCTATTATATCCTTTTGCCACGTCCAAATCGTATTGTCATCAATTCCCCAAAAGGGGGAGACTGAAAGTGCAATTATCACCCCATTACAATTTTTGTGTTGATCACAATACGATTTGTGAGAACTAATGTCGATTGTCAAGTTTATCTCAGGGCATTGGCTTCACTATTTGGTCTACGGACTTCAGTAACCCCATTGATACAAAAAGGGGAAAAGGTGGTGTTCTTCGTGGCTTAATAACCCACTATAGGGGATCGTTGTAGCCTTTTTGATAAATATGAGTGTCGAACATGATGTCTACTACACAACTTGTTCTCGTAGTCTCGTATTGGGCCTCCAAGCGTAGAGTTTTGTAGGACAATAGCAAATTTCCCTCAAGTGGGTGGCCAAAGGTTTATCAATCCATGGGAGGCGTAGGATGAAGATGGTCTCTCTCAGACAATCATGCAACCAGATAATAAAAAGTCTCTTGTGTCCCAACACACCAAATACAATGGTAATTGTATAGGTAAACTAGTTCGGTGAAGAGATGGTGATACAAGTGTAGTAATGATAGTAGATATTGATTTTTGTAATAGGAATAATAAAAAATAGCAAGGTAGCAATTGATAAAACGGAGCACAAACGATATTACAATGCTTCAAAATGAGGCCTAGGGTCCGTGCTTTCGCTAGTGCAATCTCTCAACAATGCTAATCTAATTGGATCATATAACCATCCCTCAACGTGTGATGAAGAATCACTCCAAAGTTCTTATCTAGCGGAGAACATAAGAAGAAATTGTGTGTAGGGTATGAAACCACCTTAAAGTTATTCTTTTCGATCGATCTATTCAAGAGTTCATACTAAAATAACGCAAAGTTATTCTTTCCGTTCAATCTATCCAAGAGTTCATACTAAAATAACACCATATGATACGCATCAACCAACTCTAATGTCACCTAGATACTCCAATGTCACCACACGTATCCATGAGTTAATTATACGATATGCATCAAACAATTTCAGATTCATAATACTCGATCCAACACAGAGAACCTCAAAGAGTGCCCCAAGATTTCTACCGGAGAACCAAAGACGAGAACGTGCATCAACCCCTATGCATATATTACCCCAATGTCACCTCAGGAATTCGCAAGTTGAGTGCCAAAACACATATCAAGTGAATCAATATGATACCCCAATGTCACCATGGGTATGTTGGAAATATGCCCTAGAGGCAATAATAAAAGGATTATTATTATATTTCCTTGTTCATGATAATTGTCTTTATTCATGCTATAATTGTATTATCCGGAAATCGTAATACACGTGTGAATACACAGACCATAATATGTCCCTAGTAAGCCTCTAGTTGACTAGCTCGTTGATCAACAGATAGTCATGGTTTCCTGACTATGGACATTAGATGTCGTTGATAACAGGATCACATCATTAGGAGAATGATGTGATGGACAAGACCCAATCCTAAGCATAGCACAAGACCGTGTAGTTCGTTTTGCTAGAGCTTTTCCAATGTCAAGTATCTTTTCCTTAGACCATGAGATCGTGTAACTCCCGGATACTGTAGGAGTGCTTTGGGTGTACCAAACGTCACAACGTAACTGGGTGACTATAAAGGTGCACTACAGGTATCTCCGAAAGTGTCTGTTGGGTTGACACGGATCGAGACTGGGATTTGTCACTCCGTATTACGGAGAGGTATCACTGGGCCCACTCGGTAGTGCATCATCATAATGAGCTCAAAGTGACCAAGTGTCTGTTCACGGGATCATGCATTACGGTACGAGTAAAGTGACTTGCCGGTAACGAGACTGAACGAGGTATTGGGATACCGACGATCGAGTCTCGGGCAAGTAACATACCGTCTGACAAAGGGAATAGTATACCGGATTGCTTGAATCCTCGAAATCGTGGTTCATCTGATGAGATCATCGAGGAGTATGTGGGAGCCAACATGGGTATCCAGATCCCGCTGTTGGTTATTGACCGGAGAGCCGTCTCGGTCATGTCTACATGTCTCCCGAACCCGTAGGGTCTACACACTTAAGGTTCGGTGACGCTAGGGTTGTATGAATATGAGTATGCAGCAAACCGAATGTTGTTCGGAGTCCCGGATGAGATCCCGGACGTCACGAGGAGTTTCGGAATGGTCCGGAGGTAAAGAATTATATATAGGAAGTGTTGTTTCGGCCATCGGGGAAGTTTCGGGGTCACCCGGTATTGTACCGGGACCACCGGAAGGGTCCCGGGGGTCCACTGGGTTGGGCCACCTATCCCGGAGGGCCCCGTGGGCTGAAGTGGGAGGGGAACCAGCCCCTAGTGGGCTGGTGCGCCCCACTTGGGCCCCCCTGCGCCTAGGGTTGGAAACCCTAGGTGAGGGGCGCACCACTTGCCTTGGGGGGCACTCCACCCCCCCCCTGGCCGCCGCCCCCTCGGGAGATTGCATCTCCCAGGGCCGGCGCCCCCCCTGGGGGCCTATATAAAGGAGGGCAGGGGGGAGGGCAGCCGCACCCTGTGTCTTGGCGCCTCCCTCCCCTACTACACCTCGTCCTCCTCCCACAGCAGCTTGGCGAAGCCCTGCCGGAGTTCTGCTGCATCCACCACCATGCCGTCGTGCTGCTGGATCTTCATCAACCTCTCCTTCCCCCTTCCTGGATCAAGACGGAGGAGACGTCACACTGACCGTACGTGTGTTGAACGCGGAGGTGCCGTCCGTTCGGCGCTAGGATCTCTGGTGACAGGATCACGACGAGAACGACTATTTCAACCCCGTTCTTTTGAACGCTTCCGCTCGCGATCTACAAAGTGGTATGTAGATGCATCTCTCCTTTCACTCGTTGCTTAGATGAACTCATAGATGGATCTTGGTGAAACCGTAGGAAAATTTTTATTTTCTGCAACGTTCCCCAACAGTGGCATCATGAGCTAGGTCTATGCATAGTTCTCTATTGCACGAGTAGAACACAATTTTGTTGTGGGCGTAGATCTTGTCAACTTGCTTGCCGCTACTAGTCTTTTCTTGCTTCAGTGGTATTGTGGGATGAAGTGGCCCGGACCGACCTTACACGTACACTTACGTGAGACAGGTTCCACCGACTGACATGCACTAGTTGCATAAGGTGGCTAGCGGGTGTCTGTCTCTCCTACTTTAATTGGAGCGGATTCGATGAAAAGGGTCCTTATGAAGGGTAAATAGAAGTTGACAAAATCACGTTGTGGTTATTCGTAGGTAAGAAAACGTTCTTGCTAGAACCCAATTGCAGCCACGTAAAGGATGCAACAACAATTAGAGGACGTCTAACTTGTTTTTGCAGCAATTGTCATGTGATGTGATATGGCCAGAAGTTGTGATGAATGATGAATGATATATTGTGATGTATGAGATCATGTTCTTGTAATAGGAATCACGACTTGCATGTCGATGAGTATGACAACCGGCAGGAGCCATAGGAGTTGTCTTTATTTTTTGTATGACCTGCGTGTCATTGAAGAACGCCATGTAAATTACTTTACTTTATTGCTAAACGCGTTAGCCGTAGAAGTAGAAGTAGTCGTTGGCGTGACAACTTCATGAAGACACAATGATGGAGATCATGATGATGGAGATCATGGTGTCATGCCGGTGACGAAGATGATCATGGAGCCCCGAATATGGAGATCGAAGGAGCTATATGATATTGGCCATATCATGTCACTACTATATAATTGCATGTGATGTTTATTATGTTTTATGCATCTTGTTTACTTAGAACGACGGTAGTAAATAAGATGATCCCTTATAATAATTTCAAGAAAGTGTTCCCCCTAACTGTGCACCGTTGCTAAAGTTCATCGTTTCGAAGCACCACATGATGATCGGGTGTGATAGATCCTTACATTCACATACAACGGGTGTAAGACAGATTTACACATGCAGAACACTTAGGGTTAACTTGACGAGCCTAGCATGTACAGACATGGCCTCAGAATACAAGAGACCAAAAGGTCGAACATGAGTCGTATGGAAGATACGATCAACATGGAGATGTTCACCGATGATGACTAGTCCGTCTCACGTGATGATCGGACACGACCTAGTCAACTCGGATCGTGTAACACTTAGATGACTAGAGAGATGTCAAATCTGAGTGGGAGTTCATTCAATAATTTGATTAGATGAACTTAATTATCATGAACTTATTCTAAAACTTTTGCAAAATATGTCTTGTAGATCAAATGGCCAATGCTCATGTCAACATGAACTTCAACGCGTTCCTAGAGAAAACCAAGCTGAAAGATGATGGCAGCAACTATTCGGACTGGGTCTGGAACCTGAGGTTCATCCTCATAGCAGCCAAGAAAGCATATGTCCTAGATGAACCGCTAGGTGAAGCACCCATCCTAGAGAACCAAGACGTTATGAACGTTTGGCAGTCACGTGCTGATGATTACTCCCTCGTTCAGTGCGGCATGCTTTACAGCTTAGAACTGGGGCTCCAAAAGCGTTTTGAGAAACACGAAGCATATGAGATGTTCGAGGAGCTGAAAATGGTTTTTCAAGCTCATGCCCGGGTCGAGAGATATGAAGTCTCCGACAAGTTCTATAGTTGTAAGATGGAGGAAAACAGTTCTGTCAGTGAGCACATACTCAAAATGTCTGGGTTGCACAACCGCCTGTCTCAGCTGGAGATCAACCTCCCGGACGAGGCGGTCATTGATAGAATCCTTCAGTCGCTCCCACCGAGCTACAAGAGCTTTGTGTTGAACTACAATATGCAGGGGATGGTGAAGACCATTCCTGAGGTATTTTCAATGCTGAAGTCAGGAGAGGTTGAAATCAAGAAAGAACATCAAGTGTTGATGGTCAATAAGACCACTAAGTTCAAGAAGGGCAAGGGTAAGAAGAACTTCAAGAAGGACGGTAAAGATGTTGCCGCGCCCGGTAAGCCAGTTGCCGGGAAGAAGTCAAAGAATGGACCCAAGCCTGAGACTTGGTGCTTTTATTGCAAGGGGAAGGGTCACTGGAAGCGGAACTGCCCCAAATACTTAGCGGACAAGAAGGCCGGCAACACTAAAGGTATATTTGATATACATGTAATTGATGTGTACCTTACCAGTACTCGTAGTAACTCCTGGGTATTTGATACCGGTGCCGTTGCTCATATTTGTAACTCACAGCAGGAGCTGCGAAATAAGCGGAGACTGGCGAAGGACGAGGTGATGATGCGCGTTGGGAATGGTTCCAAGGTCGATGTGATCGCCGTCGGCACGCTACCTCTACATTTACCCACGAGATTAGTTATGAACCTCAATAATTGTTATTTAGTGCCAAGTTTGAGCATGAACATTGTATCTGGATCTCGTTTAATATGAGATGGCTACTCATTTAAATCCGAGAATAATGGTTGTTCTATTTATATGAGAGATATGTTTTATGGTCATGCCCCGATGGTCAATGGTTTATTCTTAATGAATCTCAAACGTAATGTTACACATATTCATAGCGTGAATACCAAAAGATGTAAAGTTGATAACAATAGTCCCACATACTTGTGGCACTGCAGCCTTGGTCACATTGGTGTCAAGCGCATGAAGAAGCTCCATGCCGATGGACTTTTAGAGTCTCTCGATTATGAATCATTTGACACAGCGAACCATGCCTCATGGGCAAAATGACCAAGACTCCGTTCTCCGGAACAATGGAGCGAGCAACCAACTTATTGGAAATCATACATACCGATGTGTGTGGTCCAATGAGCGTTAAGGCTCGCGGAGGATATCGTTATGTTCTCACTCTCACTGATGACTTGAGTAGATATGGGTATGTCTACTTGATGAAACACAAGTCTGAGACCTTTGAAAAGTTCAAGGAATTTTAGAATGAGGTAGAGAATCAACGTGACCGAAAGATAAAGTTCCTACGATCAGATCGTGGAGGAGAATACTTAAGTCACGAATTTGGTACACACTTAAGGAAATGTGGAATCGTTTCACAACTCACGCCGCCTGGAACACCTCAGCGTAATGGTGTGTCCGAATGTCGTAATCGCACTCTATTGGATGTGGTGCGATCTATGATGTCTCTTACCGATTTACCACTATCATTTTGGGGATACGCTCTAGAGATAGCTACATTCACTTTAAATAGGGCACCATCTAAATCCGTTGAGACGACACCGTATGAATTATGGTTTGGGAAGAAACCTAAGCTGTCGTTTCTAAAAGTTTGGGGATGCGATGCTTATGTCAAGAAATTACAACCTGAAAAGCTCGAACCCAAGTCGGAAAAATGCGTCTTCATAGGATACCCTAAGGAAACCATTGGGTATACCTTCTACTTAAGATCCGAGGGCAAGACCTTTGATGCCAAGAACGGATCCTTTCTGGAAAAAGAGTTTCTCTCGAAAGAAGTAAGTGGGAGGAAAGTAGAACTCGATGAAGTACTACCTCTTGAACCGGAAAGTGGTACAGCTCAGGAAAATGTTCCTGTGGTGCCTACACCAACTGGAGAGGAAATTAATGATGATGATCAAGGTACTTTGGATCAAGTTGCTACAGAACCTCGTAGGTCCACAAGGACACGTTCCACACCAGAGTGGTATGGCAACCCTGTCCTGGAAATCATGTTGTTAGACAACGGTGAACCTTCGAACTATGAAGAAGCGATCGCGAGCCCAGATTCCAACAAATGGCTTGAAGCCATGCAATCCGAGATAGAATCCATGTATGAAAACAAAGTATGGACTTTGACTGACTTGCCCGATGATCGATGAGCGATAGAAAACAAATGGATCTTTAAGAAGAAGACGGGCGCGGATGGTAATATTACCATCTATAAAGCTCGACTTGTCGCTAAGGGTTATCGACAAGTTCAAGGGGTTGACTATGATGAGACATTCTCTCCCGTAGTGAAGCTGAAGTCCGTCCGAATCATGTTAGCAATTGCCGCATACTATGATTATGAGATATGGCAGATGGACGTCAAAACGGCATTCCTTAATGGGCATCTTAAGGAAGAACTGTATATGATGCAGCCGGAGGGTTTTGTCGATCCTGAGAATGCTAACAAAGTATGCAAGCTCCAACGATCCATTTATGGGCTGGTGCAAGCATCTCGGAGTTGGAACATTCGCTTTGATGAGATGATCAAAGCGTTTGGGTTTATGCAGACTTATGGAGAAGCCTGCGTTTACAAGAAAGTGAGTGGGAGCTCTGTAGCATTTCTCATATTATATGTAGATGACATACTTTTGATGGGAAATGTTATAGAACTTTTGGACATCATTAAGGCCTACTTGAATAAGTGTTTTTCAATGAAGGACCTTGGAGAAGCTGCTTACATATTAGGCATCAAGATCTATAGGGATAGATCGAGACGCCTCATAGGTCTTTCACAAAGCACATACCTTGATAAGATTTTGAAGAAGTTCAAAATGGATCAGTCCAAGAAAGGGTTCTTGCATGTACTGCAAGGTGTGAGATTGAGCTCGGCTCAATGCCCGACCACGGCAGAAGATAAAGAGATGAGTGTCATCCCCTATGCTTCAGCCATAGGATCTATTATGTATGCCATGCTGTGTACCAGACCTGATGTAAACCTTGCCGGAAGTTTGGTAGGAAGGTACCAAAGTAATCCCGGCAAGGAACACTGGACAGCGGTCAAGAATATCCTAAAGTACCTGAAAAGGACAAAGGACATGTTTCTCGTTTATGGAGGTGACGAAGAGCTCGCCGTAAAGGGTTACGTCGACGCTAGCTTTGACACAGATCTGGATGACTCTAAGTCACAAACCGGATATGTGTATATGTTGAATGGTGGAGCAGTAAGCTGGTGCAGCTGCAAGCAGAGCGTCGTGGCGGGATCTACATGTGAAGCGGAGTACATGGCAGCCTCGGAGGCAGCGCATGAAGCAATTTGGGTGAAGGAGTTCATCACCGACCTAGGAGTCATACTCAATGCGTCGGGGCCGATCAAACTCTTCTGTGACTACACTGGAGCTATTGCCCTTGCCAAGGAGCCCAGGTTTCACAAGAAGACCAAGCACATCAAGCGTCGCTTCAACTCCATCCGTGAAAATGTTCAAGATGGAGACATAGATATTTTCAAAGTACATACGATCTGAATGTCGCAGATCCGTTGACTAAACCTCTCTCGCGAGCAAAACATGATCAACACCAGAACTCTATGGGTGTTTGATTCATCACAATGTAACTAGATTATTGACTCTAGTGCAAGTGGGAGACTGTTGGAAATATGCCCTAGAGGCAATAATAAAAGGATTATTATTATATTTCCTTGTTCATGATAATTGTCTTTATTCATGCTATAATTGTATTATCCGGAAATCGTAATACACGTGTGAATACACAAACCATAATATGTCCCTAGTAAGCCTCTAGTTGACTGGCTTGTTGATCAACAGATAGTCATGGTTTCCTGACTATGGACATTAGATGTCGTTGATAACGGGATCACATCATTAGGAGAATGATGTGATGGACAAGACCCAATCCTAAGCATAGCACAAGATCGTGTAGTTCGTTTTGCTAGAGCTTTTCCAATGTCAAGTATCTTTTCCTTAGACCATGAGATCATGTAACTCCCGGATACCGTAGGAGTGCTTTGGGTGTACCGAACGTCACAACGTAACTGGGTGACTATAAAGGTGCACTACAGGTATCTCCGAAAGTGTCTGTTGGGTTGACACGGATCGAGACTGGGATTTGTCACTCCGTATTACGGAGAGGTATCACTGGGCCCACTCGGTAGTGCATCATCATAATGAGCTCAAAGTGACCAAGTGTCTGGTCACGGGATCATGCATTACGGTACGAGTAAAGTGACTTGCCGGTAACGAGACTGAACAAGGTATTGGGATACCGGCGATCGAGTCTCGGGCAAGTAACATACCGTCTGACAAAGGGAATAGTACACGGGATTGCTTGAATCCTCGACATCGTGGTTCATCTGATGAGATCATCGAGGAGTATGTGGGAGCCAACATGGGTATCCAGATCCCTCTGTTGGTTATTGACCGGAGAGCCGTCTCGGTCATGTCTACATGTCTCCCGAACCTGTAGGGTCTACACACTTAAGGTTAGGTGACGCTAGGGTTGTATGAATATGAGTATGCAGCAAACTGAATGTTGTTCGGAGTCCCGGATGAGATCCCGGACATCACGAGGAGTTTCAGAATGGTCCGGAGGTAAAGAATTATATATAGGAAGTGTTGTTTCGGCCATCGGGAAAGTTTTGGGGTCACCCGGTATTGTACCGGGACCACCGGAAGGGTCCCGGGGGTCCACCGGGTGGGGCCACCTATCCCGGAGGGCCCCGTGGGCTGAAGTGGGAGGGGAACCAGCCCCTAGTGGGCTGGTGCGCCCCACTTGGGCCCCCCTGCGCCTAGGGTTGGAAACCCTAGGTAGGGGGGGGGGGCGCACCACTTGCCTTGGGGGGCACTCCACCCCCCTGGCCGCCGCCCCCTTGGGAGATTGCATCTCCCAAGGCCGGCACCCCCCTGGGGGCCTATATAAAGGAGGGCAGGGGGGAGGGCAGCCGCACCCTGTGTCTTGGCGCCTCCCTCCCCTGCTACACCTCGTCCTCCTCCCACAGCAGCTTGGCGAAGCCCTGCCGGAGTTCTGCTGCATCCACCACCACGCCGTCGTGCTGCTGGATCTTCATAAACCTCTCCTTCCCCCTTGCTGGATCAAGACGGAGGAGATGTCACGCTGACCGTATGTGTGTTGAACGCGGAGGTGCCGTCCGTCCGGCGCTAGGATCTCCGGTGATAGGATCACGACGAGAACGACTACTTCAACCCCGTTCTTTTGAACGCTTCCGCTCGCGATCTACAAAGTGGTATGTAGATGCATCTCTCGTTTCACTCATTGCTTAGATGAACTCATAGATGGATCTTGGTGAAACCGTAGGAAATTTTTTATTTTCTGCAACGTTCCCCAACAGGGTATTCATAGCAAGACATACATCAAGTGCTCTCAAATCCATAAAACGAAATCTCAAAGGAAAAACTCAATTCACAACAAGATAAAGAGGGGAAAACACCATATAATCCAACTATATTAACAAAGCATGCGATACATTAAGATCGTGACATCTCAAGAACACGAGAGAGAGAGAGAGATTAAACACATACACTACAAAAAATACACTTTCGTGATGATACGTGTTTGTCACAGTAGGTTACGTATTCTGTCATGTATGTACATCCATGACGATTTTATGACAGAATCAAGATAGTCATACCTGTGTTGTCGTACAAGTGTTCCATGACAATACCAAAATTATCATCACAGAAGTGTTCACTTCCATGACAATAAATGATGCTTCATGGAAGTGCTTTCGTCAAGGGTAACTGACACGTGGCATCCACGTAACGGGTCACCGTTAAGCTATCGGGTCCGGTTTTGGATCCGATAACCCGTTAACAGCCCGAACCAATGGGGATTTTCCACGTGTAAAATTCTCATTGGCCGAAGGAAACACGTGTCAGCTCGTCATTGGGTCAGATAGGCGCCTATGATATGTCGACACGTGCGACAGCCCAACACTGGCCCATTTAGCTTACAAAGGCTGGCCCGTTTGACTTGGTCAAAAGTTAGCGGGCCAGCCCATGAAAAGCCTGTTAATGGTCTGTTTGCATATAGCCCATTTTACGGTCCAATAACTAATGGCCCGTTAGGGCCTTCCCGAAATCAGCCCAACAGCGTCATGTGGGCCGTCGAATATAACACCAGCTCGTTTCACTTTCGGCCCATGTATGGCCCACATTGTCTTTCAGCCCATATGAGGCCTTTCATATCTTTAGGCCCTTTAGTGGCCCACGGTGACTCTGGCCCATAATGAATAGTAAATTTCTTTGTACCCATTAACGGCCCATGATTCACATGGGCTGTTTCCAGCCCGTGTTAGCTTTCGGCCTACTGACGACCCATACGTCCTTGGGCTCCTTTCTGGCCCTCGATTACTTCCGGCCTGTTACTGGCCTGTTCCCCTAATGGGCCAAATTCGGCCCGTGGTTAGAATCGGCCCATTTGTGGCCTATTAACACGTTGCGCCATTTCCAGCCCGTCCTATATTCTGGCCCATTAACGACCCGTTATGCCTGTGACAGAATTAAGGCTTTGCTGTCTTCCGGCCTGTTAACGGCCCGTTACCGTGTGGCCCGATACCAATTACGCCTGTTTACGACCCATGTGGACCCATTTATCCGATGGCCCGAGGCCCACCGATTCTACGGCCCATCGGAGGCCCATTTACCTGACGGCTCGTAGGAGGCCCATGGATCCTACGGCCTGTAGCAGGGGCAAGGTTACCACTGTCCGTATATGGCCCATGATCATTGAGGCCACTAGCAAACCAGGGGAAAAGAAGACTAGGAAATAAATAAGCCCGAAACTAACGCTAGGCTATTAAGGCGATTGCACAGATTACATCCACTCGGCATCAAAGTTCGCCACCAGTGCAAATATAGGGAACACCCTACACTATACAAAATGGCTTGTTGTTTTCTTCAGCCGGTGGCTGCACGTTAAGAACAAATTTTGTATCGCAACAAAACAAATTACAACCATAAAACAAAAGGAAGGTTGGCATAAAAGTTAACAGTCTGGCAGATAAATGCACCACCAGAAGTTCAGAAGCTGAGTTCATTTGACCTGACTATTATGTTTTCACGTTGTACTGTCCGATGGAGCACCATAACCTTTGCCTTCATTTCTCCTAGGCTCCTGAACAACATAGCAAATGTCTGATAGTCTGGTTTTAAAACCATGCATATCTTGACGACATCGAACAATGGATGTCCTTGTTTCACAAAGGGTCTCTATTAGGGAATGGCCTTGTGTGTGGAGCGCAGATATAACATTGTTTTGAGCTCGCATATCTTGATCATGAGGCAGTTTGAACGAGATTGCCTTAACAGCCAACCCAGTATTACGCAGGAACGTGCTTTTGGCACTATTAGTGGACAGGTACTGGCCCACTGCAGCAAGAGGTGACATTGCGTTTATAGTTGCCTCATCACCTTCAGAAGGTGCGGTTCCGCCATTGTTTCCATAGCTTGCTGAAAAGTTGAGTTTTTACATTAGTAGTACCAGAACAAAAGATATTAAGGAGGCAGCAAAACCAAATAAAATAGCTTTGGCCTATATACAGAACTTATTCTGGTGAACCCGTGTAAAATATTAGTTGTATTTTACTGCAAAGTACATAATAAAACCAGGTTCCAAACATATGACCATGTACCATGGCTAATGTATTGTCTATTTCATCACATTGTATTGATAGCTAAGGATAAAGAGACAAAGTTTATAATATGGTAAGCATAGTATGACATCATTCATATCACAAAACAACTGAGAACAGACAAACAGGAAATTGTAACATTGTGTGGGCAAGTCCAGCACAGAACTATATTATAGATCAAGATCAAAGGAACATCACTCCTCTCTTTTAAACCTTGTAAGGTGCAATGATAGGTTAAGACAATTGTGTATCAAATTGAAAAGAGTAAAAGGCATTGTCTGCAAACCATGCAGTTCAATGCACGGGTCAGAGTAAGTAGTAGTTAAAAGGCATGAGGATTAAGGACTTACAACAACGGATTTGACTGGTGTAGTCATGCCCTTCGTATTGCTGGTGTGACAGTCCTTGAAGATTTCCACAACATTTGGTTCATGTACTTTTAGGTCCTTGCGGGCTTTCCTCTGCATTTGAAACAAGTCAATATAGATATGATAATATGGCACAGCGAAAAGAGTGAAACAATAGCTAATTACAAGAGCCTCGCAGTGTGCAATATAGCTACGAGATCATGTCGTCTATTGGAATTTTACTTTCGTACGGTTGGCCTTGTTCTTTGAACAGTTCACCTACAAGAAGATAGATTTGTGAGGAACATGTGATCTGAATCTGATCACATACATATAACATACTTGATACTTTGGATCAGACTAGTGTTTAACGAGGCCTCTCCAGTCTTCATCCGATATATTTTCAACTGGAGATGTTTGGGCAAGTTCAATATTAGCCTTGCCTTTAAAGTGAGTTTTCCTCAAGTTATACCGATACTGTCGCAGAGCAGACTTGAAAACATGGGTGCAAGCTTGTCTGGTTACATCATCTTGGCTATCCAACTTGAACTCATCTGTTGAAAATTATGGGAGTCTCATTATCAGCAACCTAGAAAGTATGGGACAGAGCAAGACGATATTAATAGTTTCCATACATAACCATACTTACAGATAAATGGTCGAGGAAGGTGTTGAACTGGGTTTCGTCTTTGTCATTCCTGTACTGAATCCATGTTGGAAGGATACGTGTGATGACCCACAATTTAGGGGATCTATCGTAGTCCTTTCGATAAGTAAGAGTGTCGAACCCAACGAGGAGTAGAAGGAAATGACAAGCGGTTTTCAGTAAGGTATTCTCTGCAAGCACTGAAATTGTAGGTAATAGATAGTTTTGTGATCAGATAATTTGTAACGGGTAACAAGCAATGAAAGTAAATAAGGTGCAGCAAGGTGGCCCAATCCTTTTTGTAGCAAAGGACAAGCCTGGACAAGTTCTTATAATGAGAAAAGCGCTCCCGAGGACACATGGGAATTATCGTCAAGCTAGTTTTCATCACGCTCATATGATTCGTGTTCGTTACTTTGATAATTTGATATGTGGGTGGACCGGTGCTTAGGTACTGCCCTTTCTTGGACAAGAATCCCACTTATGATTAACCCCTATTGCAGGCATCCGCAACTACAAAAGAAGTATTAAGGTAAACCTAACCATAGCATGAAACAAGTGGATCCAAATCAGCCCCTTACGAAGCAACGCATAAACTAGGGTTTAAGCTTCTGTCACTCTAGCAACCCATCATCTACTTATTACTTCCCAATGCCTTCCTCTAGGCCCAAATAATGGTGAAGTGTCATGTAGTCAACATTCACATAACACCACTAGAGGAGAGACGACATACATCTCATCAAAATATCGAACGAATACCAAATTCACATGACTACTAATAGCAAGACTTCACCCATGTCCTCAGGAACAAACGTAACTACTCGCAAAGCATATTCATGTTCATAATCAGAGGGGTATTAATATGCATTAAGGATCTGAACATATGATCTTCCACCAAATAAACCAACTAGCATCAACTACAAGGAGTAATCAACACTACTAGCAACCCACAGGTACCAATCTGAGGTTTTGGTACAAAGATTGGATACAAGAGATGAACTAGGGTTTGAGAGGAGATGGTGTTGGTGAAGATGTTGATGGATATTGACCCCCTCCCGATGAGAGGATCGTTGGTGTTGACGATGGTGATGATTTCCCCCTCTCAGAGGGAAGATTCCCCGGTAGAACAGTGCTACCTCTTGAGCACTGCGTTGGTTTTCCCTTGAAGAGGAAAGGGTGATGCAGCAAAGTAGCGTATGTATTTTCCTCAGTTTTTGAGAACCAAGGTATCAATCCAGTAGGAGGCTCCTCAAAAGTCCCACGCACCTACACAAACAAACAAGAACCTCGCAACCAACGCGATAAAGGGGTTGTCAATCCCTTCACGGTAACTTGAGAAAGTGAGATCTGATAGAGATAATAAGATAAGATAAATATTTTTGGTATTTTTATGATATAGATTGGAAAGTAAAAGATGCAAATAAAATTAGATGGGAAACTTATATGATAAAAGATAGACCCTGGGGCCATAGGTTTCACTAGTGGCTTCTCTCAAGATAGCATAAGTATTACGGTGGGTGAACAAATTACTGTCGAGCAATTGATAGAAAGTGCATAGTTATGAGAATATCTAGGCATGATCATGTATATAGGCATCACGTCCGTGACAAGTAGGCCGACTCTTGCCTGCATCTACTACTATTACTCCACACATCGACCGACTCCTGCCTGCATCTAGAATATTAAGTTCATGAAGAACAGAGTAACGCATTAAGAAAGATGACATGATGTAAGGGATAAACTCAAGCAATATGATATAAACCCCATTTTTTATCCTCGATGGCAACAATACAATACGTGCCTTGTTGCCCCTGCTGTCATTGGGAAAGGACACCGCAAGATTGAACCCAAAGCTAAGCACTTCTCCTATTGCAAGAAAGATCAATCTAGTAGGCCAAACCAAACTGATAATTCGAATAGACTTGCAAAGATAACCAATCACACATAAAAGAATTCAGAGGAGATTCAAATATTTCTCATAGATAAACTTGATCGTAAACCCACAATTCATCGGATATCGACAAACACACCGCAAAAAAGAATTACATCGAATAGATCTCCAAGAAGATTGAGGAGAACTTTGTATTGAGATTCAAAGAGAGAGAAGAAGCCATCTAGCTAATAACTATGGACCCGAAGGTCTATGGTAAACTACTCACAACTCATCGGAGAGGCCTTGGAGATGATGTAGAGGCCCTTCATGGTCGATTCCCCCTCTGACGGAGCACCGACGAAGGCTCCAAGATGGGATCTCACAGATACAGAAGGTTGCGGCGGTGGAAATAGTTTTTTGTGGTGCTCCTGGATGTTTTCAGGGTACATGGATATATATAGGAGGAAGAAGTATGTCGGTTGACGCTCGAGGGGCCCACGAGGGTGGGGGCGTGCCCACCCCCTTAGGGCACGCCGGGCACCCTCGTGACCGCCTCGTTCGCTGCTTGACATCCACTCCAAGTCTCTTGGATTGCGTTTGTTCCAAAAAGATCGCTCGCGAAGGTTTCATTCCGTTTGGACTCCGTTTGATATTCCTTTGCTTCAAAACACCGAAATAGGAAAAATAACAGCAATTCGGGCTGGGCCTCCGGTTAGTAGGTTAGTCCCAATAATGATATAAAAGTGTAAAGTAAAGCCCATAAACATCCAAAACGGGTAATATAATAGCATGGAACAATAAAAAATTATAGATACGTTGGATACGGATCAAACAGCTCCGCCGGAGCCCTAGATTGGTTCCGCCTCGTGGCGGCGGAGTTTCGTCCCGTAAGCTTGCTTCTGATTTTTTCCAGGGTAAAAGACCTCATATAGCAGAAGATGGGCACCGGAGGGCTGCCAGGTGGCCCACGAGGCGGGGGCGCTCCCAGGGGGTAGGGAGCGCCCCCCACCCTCGTGGGTGGTGGGTGGCCCCCCTCAGGTATTTCTTCTGCTTGATATTTTTTGTTAATTCCCAAAATGACTTTCATGGAGTTTTAGGACTTTTGGAGCTGTGCAGAATAGGTCTCCAATATTTGCTCCTTTTCCAGCCCAGAATCCCAGCTGCCGGCATTCTCCCTCTTCATGTAAACCTTGTAAAATAAGAGAGAATAGCCATAAGTATTGTGACATAACGTGTAATAACATCCCATAATGCAATAAATATTGATATAAAAGCATGATGCAAAATGGACATATCAACTCCCCCAAGCTTAGACCTCGCTTGTCCTCAAGCGGAAGCCGATATCGAAGAATATGTCCACATGTTTAGAGATAGAGGTGTCGATAAAATAAAATACAGACATGAGGGCATCATGATCATTCTTATAACAGCAACATATATAAATTTTGTCATATGATTTCTTATGCTTAAGTAACAATCTATTCACAATGTCAAGTATGAATCAGAAACTTCATTGAGAACTAACAAACTATAATCTCAGTCATTGAAGCAATTGCAATTTATCATAACATAGGAAAGAGTCAATCATAAGAGCTTTTCAGCAAGTCCACATACTCAACTATCATTTAGTCTTTCACAATTGCTAACACTCACGCAATACTTATGGTTATGGAGTTTTAATCGGACACGGAGAAATATAGGGGCTTATAGTGTTGCCTCCCAACCTTTTACCTCAAGGGTAATGTCAACAATAATGGTTCATGCTAACTTACATCCAATTGGATATATATATATCAGGATCTTTCCAACACGAGGTGCTTGCCAAAGGATAAAATAAAAAGGGAAAGGTGAAAATCACCTTGACTCTTGCAGAATGTAAAAGTAAAAGATAGGCCCTTCGCAGAGGGAAGCAGAGGTTGTCATGTGCTTTTATGGTTCGATGCACGAAATCTTAATGCAAAAGACGTCACTTTATATTGCCACTTGTGATATGAACCTTTATTATGCAGTCCATCGCTTTTATTACTTTCATATCACAAGATCGTATAAAGCTTATTTTCTCCACACTAATAAGTCATACATATTTAGAGAGCAATTTTTATTGCATACAGCACGACAACTTACTTGAAGGATCTTACTCAATCCATAGGTAGATATGGTGGACTCTCATGCCAAAACTGGGTTTAAGGATGTTTTGAAGCACAAGTAGTATCTCTACTCGGTGCAAGGAATTTGGCTAGCATGAGGGGGAAAGGCAAACTCAACATGTTGGACGATCCATGACAATATACTTTAACTGAGATGTGAGAAAACATAACCCATTACGCTGTCTTCCTTGTCCAACATCAACTCTTTAGCATGTTATACTTTAATGAGTGCTCACAATCATAAAAGATGTCCAAGATAGTATATTTATATGTGAAAACCTCTCTTTCTTTATTACTTCCTATTAATTGCAACGATGACCAAAACTATGTTTGCCAACTCTCAACAACTTTTATGTATCATACTCTTTATGTGTGAAGTCATTACTCTCCATAAGATCAATATGATCTCTTATTTCTTTTTATTCTTTCTATTTTCTCAAGATCATAGCAAGATAGCAAAGCCCTTGACTCAACACTAATCTTTATTATATATAGCTCACAGACTCGATTACATAGAGGGATCATAAAGCAAAACTCAAAACTAATTCATACCAATTCTTTATTCTACTAGATCAAGATATTACCAAAAGGACAGAACTTAGTAAAACGGTAAAGATAGGAGTGTGATGGTGATACGATACCGTGGCAACTCCCCCAAGCTTGGCAATTGCCAAGGGGAGTGCCCATACCCATGTGATTATGTCCTTGGAGGTGGTGATGATGGAGTTGTTGATGATGTAGGCTTGTCGTCCATCTTCCAAGGCATAGGCTCACCATCATAGAAGGATGATCGAGTCTTCGGGATCCTCAAATCTGCATCCAAACTCATCCTCTTGAATCTATATTCATACTCACAGTTTTCGTTTTGCAGGTCATAGATCTGGGCTTGGAGATGCTCGATTTTCTCATGAAGCTTGAAGATGGTCTCCCTAATGTTCTTGGCATCCAGCTTGTGGTTGTTGGTGAACTCTGCGATCATCATCTGGTTGGCATTGAGTCCGCGTTCCACCATCCCTTGGCACTTGAAAACTTGTTGTTCCATTGTTTCGAGCTTTGCCTCCACGCTTGCGGTACTCCTTGGTCCCTCCACATCGTGGATGTGCAGCACCCCCTCATGCATCTCAATGGTTTGAGGGTGATGCAACACCTTCGCGAGGTAGGGGTTGATGACCCTCTTGAAAAACTTGTCCTTGGGGGCGCTTGAAGACGTCATGGTGCTCTAGATCTATCAGAAAAGCAGCTCGAAACAAAGACAGAAGATATTTGCGTGATACGGTGGTCAAAACCTTTGGGAGATTATATAATGAATTTGACCGACCAAAAGAAGTATCATGCAAGAAAACGGAGTCTGGAGAGCGCACGAGTTGCCCACTAGGCAGGGGGGCGCGCCTAGGGGGGTAGGGCGCGCCCTCCACCCTCGTGGATGACTCGTGTCCTTCCCGGACTACTTCTTATTTTCCTATTTTCTTAAATATTCCAAAACGGAGAAAAATTGCTATTAGAACTGTTTTGGAGTCTGTTTACTTACCGTACCATATACCTATTCCTTTTTGAAGTCTGCAACGTTCTGGAAAGTGTCCCTTATGTATTCCTCCGGGGTTACGATTTCAATAACATTAGTTTCAACATTTATAGGGTTACCTGAGATATAATGTTTGATTCTTTGACCGTTCACCACCTTCGGTTTTGTGCCTTCGAAGTTGTTGATTTTTGTGGCGCCGGAACGATAGACCTCCTCGATAACATAAGGGCCTTCCCATTTAGAGAGAAATTTTCCTGCAAAAAATCTTAAACGAGAGTTGAATAGTAACACATAATCACCTACGTTAAACTCATGCTTTGTATCCTTTTGTCATGCCATCTTTTAACTTTTTCTTTAAATAGTTTGGCATTCTCATTGGCTTGGGTCCTTCCATTCATCAAGTGAGCTAATGTCAAATAACCTCTTCTCACCGGCAAGTTTGAAATCATAATTGAGCTCTTTGATAGCCCATTATGCCTTATGTTCAAGTTTGAGAGGTAAGTGACATGCTTTTCCATAAACCATTTTATATGGAGACATACCCATAGGATTCTTATATGCAGTTCTATTTAACAGCAGCATGATCAGTGTGAATAGTTACTTTAGAATCAACAATATAAGGTCTGAACTTATCACAAGCAAATACAACTGCTAATAATTCTTTTTCAGTAGTAGCATAATTTCTCTGGGCAGTGTCTAGAGTTTTACTAGCATATTGAATAACACTCAGTTTCTTATAAACTCTTTGTCCTAGAACAACACCTATAGCATAATCACTAGCATCACACATAATTTCAAAGGGTAAATTCCAATCAGGTGGCTGAACAATAGGTGCGGAAATCAAAGCTTTCTTAAGTATTTCAAATGCTTCTACACAATCATCATCAAAGACAAAAGGAATATCTTTTTGCAATAGATTAGTCAGAGGCCTAGGAATTTTAGGAAAGTCCTTAATGAACCTCCTATAAAAACCAGCATGACCAAGGAAACTTCTTATACCTTTAATGTCCTTGGGACACGACATCTTTTCGATAACATCAACCTTAGCTTTATCAACTTCAATACCTCTTTCAGAAATTTTATGCCCCAAGACAATGCCTTCATTAACCATAAAGTGTCATTTCTCCCAATTAAGGACAAGACTAGTATCTTCGCATCTCTGCAAAACTCGTTCAAGGTTGCTCAAGCAATCATCAAAAGAGGATCCATAAACGGAGAAATCATCCATGAATACCTCACAAATCTTTTCACAAAAGTTAGAGAATATAGCCATCATGCATCTTTGAAAGGTAGCAGGTACATAAACCAAAAGGCATACGTCTATAAGCAAAAGTACCAAAAGGGCAAGTAAAAGTAGTCTTTTCTTGATCCTCCGCTGACACAGGTATTTGAGAGAAACCAGAGTAACCATCTAGAAAGCAAAAATGTGTATGTTTGGATAGTCTTTCTAGCATTTGATCAATAAAAGGTAAAGGGTAATGATCTTTTTTAGTAGCTTTATTTAATTTACGGAAATCAATTACCATCTATAACCTGTAATAATTCTTTGCGGGATCAATTCATCTTTATCATTAGGAACGACAGTAATACCTCCCTTCTTAGGAACACAATGGACATGACTTACCCAGTGACTATCAGCAACGGGATAAATTATACCTGCCTCGAGGAGCTTTAGTATTTCCTTTCTTACCACTTCTTTCATCTTAGGATTTAACCGTCGTTAGTGATCAATAACTGGTTTGGCATCTTCCTCCAACTTTATATTGTGTTGGCATAGAGTGGGACTAATGCCCTTAAGATCATCAAGAGTATATCCAATAGCGGCACGGTGCTTCTTCAGAGTTTTCAATAATCTTTCCACTTCCTGCTCTGAAAGGTTAGCACTAATAATAATAGGATATATCTTATTTTCATCAAGATAAGGATATTTAAGAGTATCTGGTAATGGTTTAAGCTCAAACACGGGATCACCCTTAGGTGGAGGAGGATCCCCTACGATTTCAACAGGCAAGCTGTGTTTCAAAATAGGTCCCTGTTTAAAGAATACTTCATCTATTTCCCTTCTTTCATTCATAAACATATCATTTTCATGGTCTAACAAATATTGTTCTAAAGGATCAGTAGGAGGTACGGCAATAGAAGCCAGACCAATAATTTCATCTTTAATAGGCAATTCTTTATCATGGGGTTGTCTATGAAACTTAGAAAAATTAAACTCATGAGACATATCCCCTAAGCCAATTGTAACAACATCCTTTTCGCAATCAATCTTAGCATTAACAGTATTCAAGAAGGGTCTACCAAATATAATGGGACAAAAGTCATCTTGTGGCGAATCAAGAACAAGAAAATCAGCAGGATATTTAACTTTCCCACACAAGACTTGAACATCTCTAACAATCCCAATTGGTGAAATAGTATCTCTATTTGCAAGCTTAATTGTAACATCAATCTCTTCTACCTCAGCAGGTGCAATATGATGCATATTTTCTTCATATAAGGAATAAGGTATTGCACTGGCACTAGCACCCATATAACATAACCCATGATAACAATGATCTCCTATTTTAACAGAAATAACAGGCATGCCTACAACAGGTTTATGTTTCTTAGCATCAGGTCTAGCAATTCTAGCGGCTTCATCACAGAAATAAATAACATGCCCATCAATATTATCGGCCAAGAGATCTTTAACCATAGCAATACTAGGTTCAACTTTAATTTGCTCGGGTGGTGTATATGTTCTAGTATTACTCTTATGAACCACAGTTGAAGCTTTAGCATGATCCTTTATCCTAACAGGGAAAGGTGGTTTCTCAACATAAGTAGTAGTAACAATAGGATCATTATAAGTGATAGTCTTTTCTTCAACTGTAATAGGTGCAACTACTTTCACTTCAGTGGGAGGATTATATTTAAACCACTTCTCCTTAGGGAGATCAACATGAATAGCAAATGATTCACAGAAAGAAGCTACTATCTCAGAGTCAAGTCCATATTTAGTGCTAAATCCACGAAAAGCATCGGTATCCATAAAAGATTTAACACAATCAAACTTAGGTGTCATACCTGACTCCTTACCATCATCGGAATCCCAATCTTCAGAGTTGCGTTCAATTATTTCCAATAAATCCCACTTGAATTCACTAGTCTTCATCATATAAGAACCAGCACAAGAATTATTGAGCATGGAGCTATTATTAAGAGAAAGCCGAGCATAAATTTTTTGAATAATCATTTCTCTTGAGAGCTCATGATTGGGGCATGAATATAACATTGACTTAAGCCTCCCCCAAGCTTGAGTGATATTTCTCCTTCGCAAGGCCAAAAATTATATATATAATTGCGATCATGATGAACAAGATGCATAGGATAAAACTTCTGGTGAAATTCCAATTTCAATCGTTTGTAGTCCCATGATCCCATATCATCACATATCCTATACCATGTCAATACATCTCCCTTCAAAGATAAAGGGAAGACCTTCTTCTTGATAACATCATCGGGCATACCTGCAAGCTTAAATAGTCCACAAACTTCATCCACATAGATAAGGTGTAAATCAGGATGCAATGTCCCATCTCCTGCAAAGGGATTAGCTAGCAGTTTTTCTACCATACCCGAAGGAATTTCAAAGTAAACATTTTTAGTAGGTTCAGTAGGTTGAGGAGCAACTCTTTGCTCTACTGGTCAGGGTGAAGATACCCCGAACAAGCCCCTCAAAGGATTAGTTTCCATAGTAACAAGTGACAGTAAATTTCAGCACACTGTATAAATGTTTCCTTACCAAGTTCCACTTACCAAAGGCGCTTCACTCCCCGGCAACAGCCCTAGAAAAGAGTCTTGATGACCCACAAATGTACGGGACCTATCGTAGTCCTTTTGGTAAGTAAGAGTGTCAAACCCAACGAGGAGCAGAAGGAAATGACAAGCGGCTTTCAGTAAGGTATTCTCTGCAAGCACTGAAATTGTAGGTAACAGATAGTTTTGTGATAAGATAATTTGTGAAGGGTAACAAGAAATGAAAGTAAATAAGGTGCAGCAAGGTGGCCCAATCCTTTTTGTAGCAAAGGACAAGTCTGGACAAGTTCTTATAATGAGAAAAGTGCTCCCGAGGACACATGGGAATTATTGTCAAGCTAGTTTTCATCACGCTCATATGATTTACGTTCGTTACTTTGAGAATTTCATATGTGGGTGGACCGGTGCTTAGGTACTTCCCTTTATTGGACAAGCATCCAACTTATGATTAACCATTATTGCAAGCATCCGCAACTACAAAAGAAGTATTAAGGTAAACCTAACCATAGCATGAAACAAGTGGATCCAAATCAGCCCCTTACGAAGCAACACATAAACTAGGGTTTAAGCTTCTGTCACTCTAGCAACCCATCATCTACTTATTACTTCCAAATGCCTTCCTCTAGGCCCAAATAATGGTGAAGTGTCATGTAGTCGACGTTCACATAACACCACTAGAGGAGAGACAACATACATCTCATCAATATCGAACGAATACCAAATTCGCATGACAATTAATAGCAAGACTTCACCCATGTCCTCAGGAACAAATGTAACTACTCACAAAGCATATCCATGTTCATAATCAGAGGGGTATTAATATGCATTAAGGATCTGAACATATGATCTTCCACCAAATAAACCAACTAGCATCAACTACAAGGAGTAATCAACACTACTAGCAACCCACAGGTACCAATCTGAGGTTTTGGTACAAAGATTGGATACAAGAGATGAACTAGGGTTTGAGAGGAGATGGTGCTGGTGAAGATGTTGATGGATATTGACCCCCTCCCGATGAGAGGATCGTTGGTGTTGACGATGGTGATGATTTCCCCCTCCCAGAGGGAAGTTTCCCCGGCAGAACAGCTCCGCTGGAGCCCTAGATTGGTTCCGCCAAGGTTCCGCCTCGTGGCGGCGGAGTTTCATCCCGTAAGCTTGCTTCTGATTTTTTCCAGGGTAAAAGACCCCATATAGCAGAAGATGGGCACCGGAGGGATGCCAGGTGGCCCACGAGGCAGGGGGCGCGCCCCCACCCTAGTGGGTGGTGGGTGGCCCCCCTCAGGTATTTCTTCCGCTGGATATTTTTTATTAATTCCCCAAATGACTTTCATGGAGTTTCAGGACTTTTGGAGCTGTGCGGAATAGGTCTCCAATATTTGCTCCTTTTCCAGCCCAGAATCCCAGCTGCCGACATTCTCCCTCTTCATGTAAACCTTGTAAAATAAGAGAGAATATCCATAAGTATTGTGACATAACGTGTAATAACAACCCATAATGCAATAAATATTGATATAAAAGCATGATGCAAAATGGACGTATCAGTATTCAAGAAGGGTCTACCAAATATAATGGGACAAAAGTCATCTTGTGGGGAACCAAGAACAAGAAAATCAGTAGGATATTTAATTTTCCCACACAAGACTTCAACATCTCTAACGATCCCAATTGGTGAAATAGTATCTCTATTGGCAAGCTTAATAGTAAGATCAATATCTTCTATCTCAGCAGGTGCAATATCATGCATAATTTCTTTGTATAAGGAATGAGGTATTGCACTCGCACTAGCACCCATATCACATAAGCCATGATAACAATGATGTCCTATTTTAACAGAAACAATAGGCATGCCAACAACAGGTCTATGTTTATTTTTAGTGTCAGGTCTAGCTATTCTAGCAGCTTCATCATAGAAGTAAATAACATGCCCATCAATATTATCGGCCAAGAGATCTTTAACCATAGCAATACTAGGTTCAACTTTAATTTGCTCAGGGGGTGTAGGTGTTGTAGCATTACTCTTACGAACCATAGTTGAAGCTTTAGCATGATCCTTTATTCTAACAGGAAAGGTGGCTTCTCAATATAAGCAGTAGGAACAATAGGATCAACTTTAATAGGTTCCACTACTCTTACTTCAATAGGAGGAGGATATTTAAATCACTTCTCCTTAGGGAGATCAACATGAGTAGCAAATGATTCACAGAAAGAAGCTATTGTCTCAGAGTCAAGTCCATATTTAGTGCTAAATTCACAAAAAGCATAGGTATCCATAAAAGATTTAACACCATCAAACTTAGGTGTTATAACTGTCTCCTTACCTTCGTCGATTTTCCAATCTTCAGAGTTGCGTTTAATTCTTTCCAATAAATCCCATCTGAATTCAATAGTCTTCATCATAAAGGAACATGTACAAGAAGTATCGAGCATGGAGCGATTATTGAGAGAAAACCGAGCATAATTTTTTTGAATAATAAGTTCTCTTAGGAGCTCATGATTGGGGCATAAATATAACATTTACTTAAGCCTCCTCCAAGCTTGAGCGATACTTTCTCCTTTGCGAGGCCAAAAATTATATATATATATATATATATATATATATATATATATATATATATATATATATATATATATATATATATATATATATATAGTTACGATCACGATGAACCAGATGCATAGGATAAAACTTCTGATGAAATTCCAATTTCAATCGGTTGTAGTCCCATGATCCAATATCATCACATAGCCTAAACCATGTCAATGGATTTCCCTTCAAAGATAAAGGGAGGACTTTATTCTTGATAACATCCTCGGGCATACCTGCAAGCTTAAATAATCCAAAAACTTCATCCACATAGATTAGGTGCATATCGGGATGTAATGTTCCATCTCCTGTATAGGGATAATTAGCTAGCAGTTTCTCTATCATACCCAAATGGATTTCAAAGTAAATATTTTCAGTAGGTTCAGTAAGTTGAGGAGCAACTCTTTGCTCTTATGGTCGGGGTGAAGATACCTCGAACAAGCCCCTCAAAGGATTATTTTCCATAGTAACAAGTGACAGTAAATTTCAGCACACTATATAAATGTTTCCTTACCAAATTCCACCTACCAAAGGTGCTTCACTCCCCGACAACGGTGCCAGAAAAGAGTCTTGATGACCCACAAGTATAGGGGATCTATCATAGTCCTTTCGATAAGTAAGAGTGTCGAACCCAACGAGGAGCAGAAGGAAATGGCAAGCGGTTTTCAATAAGGTATTCTCTGCAAGCACTAAAATTATCGGTAACAAATAGTTTTGTGATAAGGTAATTTGTAACGGGTAACAAGTAACAAAGGTAAATAAGATGCAGCAAGGTGGCCCAATCCTTTTTGTAGCAAAGGACAAGCCTGGACAAACTCTTATATAAAGCAAAGCGCTTCCAAGGACACATGGGAATTACTGTCAAGCTAGTTTTCATCATGCTCATATGATTCGCGTTTGTTACTTTGATAATTTGATACATGGGTGGACCAGTGCTTGGGTACTGCCCTTCCTTGGACAAGCATCCCGCTTATGATTAACCCCTCTCGCAAGCATCCGCAACTACGAAAGAAGAATTAAGGTAAACCAAACCATAGCATGAAACATATGGATCCAAATCAGCCCCTTACGAAGCAACGCATAAACTAGGGTTTAAGCTTCTGTCACTCTAGCAACCTATCATCTACTTATTACTTCCCAATGCCTTCCCCTAGGCCCAAACAATGGTGAAGTGTCATGTAGTCTACGTTCACATAACACCACTAGAGGAGAGACAACATACATCTCATCAAAATATCGAACGAATACCAAATTCACATGATTACTTATAACAATACTTCTCCCATGTCCTCAGGAACGAACGTAACTACTCACAAATCATATTCATGTTCATAATCAGAGGGGTATTGAATAGCATTAAGGACCTGAACATATGATCTTCCACCGAATAAACCAACTAGCATCAACTACAAGGAGTAATCAACACTACTAGCAACCCAAAGGTACCAATCTGAGGTTTTGAGACAAAGATTGGACACAAAAGATGAAGTAGGATTTGAGAGGAGATGGTGCTGGTGAATATGTTGATGGAGATTGACCCCCTCTTGATGAGAGGATCGATGGTGATGACGATGGTGATGATCTCCCCCTCTTGGAGGGATGTTTCCCCGGTAGAACAGCTCTGGCGGAGCCTTAGATTGGTTCCGCCCAGGTTCTGCCTCGAGACGGCGGCGCTTCGTCCCGAAAGTTTCCTTATGAATTTTTCCAAAGCAAAAGACGTCGGGGGCCTGCCTGGTGGCCCACGAGGCAGGGGGACGTGCCCTCCACCCTCGTGGCTGCTGGGTGGCCCCCCTCTGGTGCTTTCTTCGCCCAATATTTTTAATATATCCCAAAATAGACTTTTGTGGAGTTTCAGAACTTTTGGAGTTGTGCAGAATAGGTCTGTAATATTTGCTCCTTTTCTAGCCCAGAATTCCAGCTGCCGGCATTCTCCCTCTTGTGTAAACCTTATATAATAAGAGAGAAAAGGCATAAATATTGTGACATAATGTGTAGGAACAACCCATAATGAAATAAATATTGATATAAAAGCATGATGCAAAATGGACGTATCAACGTGCATGACACCTAACGGCAACCGCTGCCTCTGATACTAACTTGGCTGACTCTGTAGCATCACGTGGCCTTTCTAAACCTGCCTCTAAACGGATCTCCATTCTTCCTCCTGTAGATTTAGTTAACCTATCGAGCATTATCCCTGATGTTTGTTTCCTCTTGCGCCTAGGTGCTAGTCCAACAACAAACATATGAAGTGTTAGTGTACATCAAACTGTGAGACTACATATAAAGAAGCATGCAACTGTAACTTGACTCCAGCAACTACCATCTTGCTGTTGAAGCTCACAAGGTTCATCTGATCTTGCCAACTCGTCTTATGTCAAGAGTGCTTCGGAAGTAGTGTCAGGTGGCAAGGGAGCTTGGGAACGTGCTGCTAGCTGAGTTGACAAATGAGTAACTCGTGCAGTTGGTGGTACTGTGGAAGGTGTTGCAATAACTAAGACTATTTCTACTTGTTTGGTGGCAACTATTAGTTTCTGTTTGGCTTGCTACTGTAGCTCGTGTAGCACGGGATACCGTGTTTGTACAATTTTCCTCTGGACTTTGACCTTCCATTGCGCCATCAGTACCAGCAGAATCTGCATAATTCTTTCGCTTCCATTTCCATGCGTCCTTGGTACTAACACCATCCCCTGTCATTCTGTGTTCCTTCCTCTTTCTATGTGCCATGTTAAGTCAAGTCAACAAGAAAAAGGAATAAAAATTTAGTTCTTCAGAACAAATTGCTGCGTGATACAGATGAACTGAACTTTGATGTTAGACAACCACATGATAGGAGGATGTAATATGTACGAAAAACAGGATGACATGAGATAATCAGAACTATGATGTGTAAACTAAGAATAAGACATTTCAATAAATTAGAAGCAATGCAATGGAAGGTAGACACCATATGAAAGATGCTACAAATATCGCTCTACCAAGTTAACAAGGTCTCGTCATAACTAGCGTTTAAACAAATGTGAAGCAGTACAAGAAATAAATCATATGCAAGATGCAAACAACATCACACTACCAAGTTAAAGGTCTCTCGTCATTAGTTCCATTGCATATTCACAGCCTATGATGTGTAAACTAAGCAGAAGGCATTTCAACAAATTAGAAGCAATGAAAGCTAGACACCATATGTAAGACGCGACGAATATCACTCTACCAAGTTAAAGCTGTCTCGTCATTAGTGCCATTTCAACAAATTAGTAGTACAAGCTAGAAAATAACTATATCGGTCTCCCAAGTTAAACGTGTTTTGTGAAAAGTGATTGTTGCAGATTACACAACAGTAGTACTTTGATGTAAGAACATGGTGTGATAGATAGATATTGTATGTTCTAGAAACATGAACACTGTCTTATTCACAAGTATAATGTGTAAAGTAAGCAGATGAAATTCAACAAAATTAGAAGCAATACAAGCTAGACATCATACATAACATGCAACCACATATAACAGTGCAATGTTAGAGGGAGCACCTATGATGGTGGACAAGGGGGGACGTGCTCATCATCAACACATCTACTTTGAGTGTCTATGCATGTGTTGTCTTCCAAATCTTGTTAGGGGATGGCCAAGTAGAATGTGGAGAGGCCCTCCATTTGGAAGAAGCACCTTTATCCAATGCCTTGCTAATTTCCTTCTGCTTTATTGATTTTGCATTGTCAAGTAAAACCAACAAGAAAAAGCATTAAAATTCACTCTTTAGAACTCATTAATGCATGATACTGACAATCACTACCTTGATGTAAGGCAAACACATGATACGAGGATGGAATATGTACGAAAGACAGGACGACATGGCATATCCACAACTATCTATGTAAACAAAGCAGAAGTAATTTAATCAGATTACAAGCAATACAAGTGAGACACCGTATGCAACATGCAAGACAATATCACACTGCCAAGCTAGAGAAAGCACCTGGGATGCCAGTTTCGCCTGAAGACCGCCATCAGTCCTTGCCTTATTTTTTTCCTTCCAATTTCTTAATTGTATTGCCTTGTCAAGTCAAATCCACAAGAAAAATGAATAAAAATTTGCTTTTCAGAACTCATTGATGCAGGATGCTGACGAGCACTACTTTAATGTAAGGTGACCGCATGATAGGATGATTGAATGTGTAAGAAAAAAGGACAGCATTGCATATTCACAGCTATGATGTGTAAACTAAGCAGAAGTGTTTCAACAAATTAGAAGCAATGAAAGCTAGACACCATATGAAAGATGCTACGAATATCACTCTACCAAGTTAAAACTGTCTCGTCATAAGTGCCATTTCGACAAATTAGGAGTAGAACAAGATAGAAAAGAATGCGAGATGTAACCTATATCAAACTCCCAAGTCAAACATGTCTTATGATAAGTGATTGTTGCAGGTTACACAACAGTAGTACTTTGATATAAGAACATGGTGTGATAGACAGATATTGTATGTTCTAGAAATAGGAACACGTGTCTTATTCACAAGTATAATGTGTAAAGTAAGCATATGGAATTCAACAAAATTTGAAGAAATACAAGCTAGACATCATACATAACATGCGACCACATATAACAGTGCCAAGTTAGAGGGAGCACCTATGATGGTGCACTAGGGGAGACGTGCTCATCATCAACACAACTACGTTGAGTGTCTATGCATGTGTTGTCTTGCAAATCTTCTTAGGGGGGGTGGTGGAGTAGAATCTGTAGAGGCCCTCCATTTGGAAGGAGCACCTTTATCCACTGCCTTGCTAATTTCCTTCCACTTTATTGATTTTGAATTGTCAAGTAAAACCGACAAGAAAAAGCAATAAAATTCACTCTTCAGAACTCGTTCGTGCATGATACTGACAATCACTACTTTGATATAAGGCAAACACATGATACCAGGATGGAATATGTACGAGAAACAGGACGACATGGCATATTCACAACTATTTGTGTACACTAAGCAGAAGCCATTTCAACAAATAAGAAGCAATGCAAGCTAGACACCACATGCAAGATCCAACCAATATGACTCTTCCAAGTTAAAAACGTCCCATCATAAATGGTGTTTCAACATATTAGAAGCAGTGCATGCTATAAATCATATGAAAGATGCAACAAATATCACACTGCATATACTAAAGGTGTCTCGTCATATTGATTGATGCGGGATAGAAAAAAACAATAGTTTTATGTAAGGACATGCTTAATAGACAGATGTACTATGTACTAAAAATAGGAAGGCATGTCACATTAACATGTATAATGTATAAACTAAGAAGAATAGCACATGCAATTTAACCAGATTGGAAGAATTGCAATCTAGACACCATATGCAACATGCAACCACATATCACGCTGCCAAGTTAGAGCAAGCACCTGCGATGCTGGTGTAGGGGAAATGCGGTCATCAACTACAGAGCTACATTCACTATCTTCATCTAGCCTTGTCGTTTCTTGAGAATCATGTGGGCAGGCTGACACTGCATTCTTTAAAAGAGCATATTTTCTCACAGTAACCCCCTGGCGTGACTGTCTCATCATAAGTGATTGATGAGGGATACATAAGAGCATTAGTTTTATATAAGAACATGGTTAATAGACATATGTACTAGTATGTACCAAAACAGTAAGGCATATCATATTCAAAGGTAAAATGTGTAAGCTAAGTAGATGCAATTTAACTAAATTGGAAGCAATACAAGCTAGACATCCGGCTGGAGTGGTGAGCATGAGCATCGAGGACCTGAGAGCCTAGTGGGAGGCGGGATGCTTCGCCACCATCATGGCTTTTTAGTTAGCTTCCAGGTGATGCCTGTCTGTGCTGGGCTTGTCACTGGCTCAGCCAGTGCCCTGACTATTGTCTTCTAGTGCTCCCGGGATGGTGGTCCATGTAAAAAATATCTTTCCTTATCTTAATAAAGACCGAATTCGGCCTTTCGAATACAAGCTAGACACCACATGCAACATGCAACCACATATAACACCACGAAGTTAAAGCAAGCACCTGGGATGGTGGTTCATGATGAGCGAGGTCATCAACTCCAGAGCTACGTTTACCGTCTCCATCTACTGAGACTGCACCTTTATAAGGCTGAAACGTGTCTTGCCTAAGCCTGAAGAAATCTGGAGCTGCTTCTCTCTTTTATTTTGTGCTTGTATCAACCGGTTGGTAGAGTCTGAAATACCGATGCATAAAAAAACAATAGTGAGAGTATGGGTGAAGTGTGTGCAGAACTAGTGCACTGTAAAAGTAGTAGATAGCAGGTGGCTGAAAAATAAATGACAGGAGACATATGATAGCTCTACAACATTGCATGGCAAACAAAATTAGATTCTACTCTATATGATTTTGTAATATATGGGCACAGGGATGGCTGGGAAATGCAGGTACTCCTCCAACACACCACCACATGTGGTCCTAGCAAATAATAGCCGAATAAAAATAAATAGGTCAGTCGATTTTGTTATGAACCGTCCGATCTATAAGGAACGGGCAGATGGCCTTCGTCTACCTCCCGCCAGTCACTGTTGATGCTCTTTCTTGAAGCGCCAACGACCACCGACCCAGACCCCTGCCTCCGCCGCCCCGCCCTCCCCTCGACCTCACACCACTACCGTGCTTGGCAGTGCCCCGGCCATCCCTTTAATCCCGGCCGACCTCCAGATCGGGCGCTAGTAGCTCCTAGGCCCCCACACCCCTAAGATAAACACCGAGGCACTGCTTCCCCGACATAATAGGTGGACTAGTGCCTGTTATGCCGGGGAATGCTTCCTTTAATTAGGAATCAACTGACCAGGAATTGAAATCCAGGGGGGCGATGGACCTCTAGCTAAGGTGAAATAGTATATGAGGAGAAACCTTGTGCATCACGAGTTACTAGGAACATCTAGTATCAGGAAGAATCGGTCAACTAGTGTCGTCTGTGGGATGAATACCATGCAAGCAGACACATAAGATTTGCGTGAATAAGGGAAGAGGAGTACCATTTCCAGTTGCCAGTGTTGTGTCCTCCTGATGTCGCGGCGATTTTCTTCTTTTTACTGGGTGGAGGAGGTTAGAGCCTTGGACAAACCCATGGCCAAATTATTGACCGTGTTGCGATGGCCATCTGTCGGTGGAGGGGAAGCAGATCCAAGGCGACGAAGGACAACATAGCGGGAACAGATTCAGTGCGGTGGACGGTGGCAAAGTTGGAGCAACGGCGGTGAGGTGTAGGATGGCGTGGTTGAACTGGCTCGGGTACGACGCACGCCAGCGTCCTAGAGGTAGCTCAGCCTCGGCTTCAACTACTAGCCGTGGAGGGCATTGCAGTTGCGGTTGCGGTGGATGATGACGTCGGGGTATCGGCTCTAGCGTGATGGAGGAGGGTGGCGGTTGATAGGTGGGATGGGGTGGCGGACGGAGGACGCCGGGGTTTTGCGGCTGGTGGAGAGGTAGTTTTGGCACCCACAGAGTACGAATGGGGAATCAGACGGGGGGAGCTAAGGGCGAACCATGTTTTGGTCTCGGACGCGCTTGTTTTTGTTTTTTTGAACAGATGGGACGCGCTTGTTTGAAATTTGGGGAAAGTACAAACTTTGCCCCCTCTTAAATTTCGGACCTACTGCGGGTCGGGGGTAGAATGGTAATCCCAGGTGTCCCAAATAGTGGGCGGGAGTAATTTCGGCCGAGCGCATGCGTGCTTAGGCGGCCATGGTGTATGAATGTTTTTTGGAGGCGGATGCGTGGCGTCTAGATGAAGCTACAAACCTACCCCGGTTTAGACCTTTGAACGTCGGGCCGGTAGGTTTCACAGGTCGGAGTTAGAAAAGTAATCTCCTTCTACCAAACATTGGTCTCATGCGGTTTCGGGCGAGTAGAGGCTCTTTTGGTGCTTCGTTCGAAATTTTGAAACGGAAGCATTCACGTTTAGAGTACGCTTGAACTTTGAGGATTGACCTAAATAGACAACGGTAAATTTGACCTTGTATGTTTGAAAACCTCATTAAATTATGCACTCATTTTTAAAATCTTGACACTTGAAAATCCTATAGCTATGATTATTTTGGAATGGAGGAGGTAAATTTGAATCTATTTTGTACACGACTATATATGCTATTATGTACAAAAGCAGAGCAAAGATTGGTGCCCCCATAATTTAGGTATGATTTACAAATGCCATGATATCAAATTCAAATAATTGAATGGACTTCATGTTGAATTCGAATTTTTTAAACCACCTTAAGTTGAATTTAAATGTATGCTAGTTCATAGTTAGCTATTTATAATGTTCATTGTGTAACTTTTGTATGTATAATGTGCTTTACACACACAACATGAACTATACTCACGTTTATATTCGATTGCTAAAGCGATGCATTGTCTGGAGTTCAAAATACTAACTCTGTGGATCAATTATGTCGAATAATAACATAGACATGCTCAAATTCAATAGAATATAGATGTCTGATGGATCAATGACCGTTCCTTACGCGAATTGCAAATATCATGATCCCATCCTAATTGGATACAATTTATATTTTTAATCAATGTGTACATCAGTCTTTTAGGTGTAGTTTCACTCTCCATAGGCCCCTCCTCACACACACGCTGGCTTTCTCTCTCACACATACGCGCACACTGTGTATATCCATCGGTGGTCTCTCACACATGCTCATACACTCTCTCCCGAGGTGTCTTTCTTGCAGACATGCTCTTGATATAACCCTCCCTCCTCTCGTAATAATTTACGACTATTTTCACTAACCTTTATAACAAGCACTCTTCCTCTCACAAGCATAGACACGCACAATCCCCATCGAACCTTTCTATATACATAGACCTGCCTACGTGTCTCCCGCCCGGACATTATCTTTAGGCATGTCTCTCACACATTGTCTCCACCTCTCTTACTAATTGACGAGTATGATTCTAGCAGAGCATTCTATAGGATTAAAAGTGCTAGTTATTGACTAGAGGGGGGTGAATAAGCAATTTTTATGAAAGTCTTCAAAACACGAGGTCTTTGAAGACAAACAGATGAAATGAACCTATCGATACGCAATGGAAGATAAACTAGACAAGTCATAGTCAAGTAAGCAGAATAGTGAAAGTGCGAAGACTAACAAGAGGTAGGTAGAATGGATCAGGATGGAAGACAGTATGAAGCCAAACAGGTAATAGTCTTCACATAGTGAAGTCAATCAGATTAGGCAAGCAAGCAATGACTTCACGAAGACAAACTGAAATGTAAAGTAAGTAGGGGATAGAACCAGTTGCTTGGTGATGACAAGGATTTGGTAGACCAGTTCCAGTTGTTGTGACAACTATACCTCTGGTTAGGGAGGCTGAGATTGAACTCAAAGGACCGTGTCTTCACCTTATTCCCCTTGAGCTAAGGACACCTAGTCCTCGCCCAATCGCTTTGGTAAGTCTTCAAGGTAGACTTCAAAAACCTTCACAGACTTCGTTCATCGGCGATCCACAATGACTCTTGGATGCTCAGAACTCGATGCTAACCGGCTGGAGGATTCACAGTCCTCAAGTATAAGAAGTCTTTAGTGATGCCTAACACTCTTTGGCTCTGGGTGTTTTGGGCTTTGTCCTCGCAAGGATCTCTCTCTCAAAGGCTTCGGAGGTGGGTTACTCTCGAACGATAAAAGCCGTGCACTAACTCTGAGCAGCCACCAAATTATGGTGTAGGGGTGGGATATTTATAGCCTGGAGCCAACCCAACATGATATGTCCGAAATGACCCTGGGTCACTAAGGAACCCACACGTGTCCAACGACCGGATTTCAAACACACGCGACAGCTTGGCTTGGGCTATAAGCAAAGCTGACTCATCCAACTCTGGATAAGATTTGCTCTCATTGTCTTCACTCGAAGACATAGGATTTTGGTTGAGCATCACTTTAGTCATCTGACTTTCTTCACTTGGACCCCACTTAATAGTATGGTGGTTCCTATGACTGAATAAAGAAGAAAAAGAAACTACAAAACAACTATGTCTTTGCACTCCATAGTCTTCAAGTGAATGTCTTCACAAGTCATTATCTTCATCGTGAATGTCTTCACGAACCACCATTGTCTTCAATGTCTTCATAAATTTTTAGGGGTCATCTCTGGTAGGTAAACCGAATCAATGAGGGACTACTACATGTGTTATCCTACAATTCTCACAAACACGTTAGTCCCTCAACCATGTTTGTCGTCAATACTCCAAAACCAACTAGGGGTGGCACTAGATGCACTTACAATCTCCCCATTTTTGGTGATTGATCACAAACTGGTTGAAGTTTTCAATGGGGATAAAAGTATGTGAAAGTTAAGGATCATAGATATTGTCTTCATAGGTTGAAAAGGCTCCCCCTGAAGATGTGCATATAAGTAGTCTGCTTTTGAATGCAAATGCACATGGCATGTTTTATTTTGTGGAGATCCTCTTCTACACATGAAGTCATGCATACATAAGAATAATGAAGATATTGAAATGCATAAAGAGAAATGGGCGTCTGCAGAATGACTTCATGTGGAATTTATCGTCGCATCACAAAGTAGCAACAAAAATAGCAGACGACCATCAATTTTAAGTGTTACAACTCAAAAGACAAATAGTTTCAAAACGAGAGTTGTAAGAACTTAGCCAAAAAAATAAGCAACCACCCCATATGGACCCGCTTGAGCCTATCAACTCATGTGCTTCCCCCCCTTTTGTCAGTAAGGACCAAAAAGGTTTGAAGACATAGAGTGTCTACTCCCTCTCAAGTGATGAAGATGTTGGAGCAGCAGGGTTGATGTTGGTGTTGGGCGGTGCAGACGGGCCTGGTGCAGCATCGTGATGTAGTGAAGCCATCGCTGGTGAAGTGGTGTCATCTTCTTCATCAATGACTCTTGGAACAATAGTTGCAGCCAAAGATGAATACTCGGAATCTTCAATGGAAGGGGTTGGACGCCAACTTGCAGATTGTGGAGGCCTGGAGTCAAACTTGAATCGTTCTGTGAAGCTATCTTCGTGAAGATCATCTTCCGAACAGAGTAGTGTGAGGCTCTTCCAGGACCACTGACAAGCTTCATCCCCAACGAATGAATTCTTGGTGGCCAGATTGCGAATGCGATTGACATCAACAAGAAGACTCTGCATCTGGCGCTTCAGCCAGTCGTCATGCCTATCCTGCTTCTGAAGAAGTGATACAAGAAGCTCTCTGTCATTGAGGACACAAGGACGCTTCTGAGGCCTTTGAGCAATCATACTGGCGGTGGCATCGGTGTTGGCACGATGCCGCAGACGTAAATGGACAGCAAGAGGACCATCAGGAGTAGGAGGATTTGGAACATGAATACCTTCAATTGGCTGAGTGAAGCTTTGATGTTCAACATTGTACCCATGGAGTGGCTTCTTGGCAGGCTCAGGGTAGATGGCTTCATATGACATATCAACATCAGGCAAGAATACAACTTGATTGCTGATACATCTCCAACGTATCTATAATTTTTGAATGTTCCATGTTGTTATATTATAATTCTTGGATGTTTTACAATCATTTTATATCATTTTTTGGTACTAACCTATTGAAATAGTGCCCAGTGTCAGCTGTTGTTTTCTGCATATTTTTTACATCGCAGGAAATCAATATCAAACGAGTCCAAACGCAACGCAACTCCTGGAGGAATTTTTTGGGCCAGAAGAAAGCCAGTGGGCCAAGGAAGCACCTGAGGGGCTGCTCGAGGGGAGAAGCACCCACCAGGGCGCGCCAGGAGGCCCAGGCGCGCCCTGGTGGGTTGTGCCCACCTCGGGTGCCCCCCGAACCGCCTCTTTGCTCTATAAATACCCAAATATTCCAGAAACCCTAGGGGAGTCGACGAAATATTAATCCAGCCATCGCAGGGTCCATAACCACCAGATCCAATCTAGACACCATCATGGAGGGGTTCACCACTTCCATTGGTGCCTCTCCTATGATGCATGAGTAGTTCTTTGTAGACCTACGGGTCCGTAGTTAGTAGCTAGATGGCTTCCTCTCTCTCTCTCTCTCTCTTGATTATCAATAAAATGGTCTCTTGGAGATCCATATGATGTAAGTCTTTTGGCGGTGTGTTTGTTGGGATCCGATGAACTTTGAGTTTATGATCAGATTTATGTTTTTATCCATGAAAGTTATTTGAGTCTTCTTTGATCTCTTATATGCATGATTTCTTATAGCCTCGTATTTCTTCTCCGATATTTGGGTTTTGTTTGGCAAACTTGATCTATTTATCTTGCAATGGGAAGAGGTGCTTTGTAGTGGGTTCGATCTTACGGTGCTTGATCCCGGTGATAGAAGGGGAACCGACACGTATGTATTGTTGCTACTAAGGATAGCAAGATGAGATCTATATCTGCCGCAATAGATAAACGGATCTCGTCTACATCATGTCATCGTTCTTATTCCATTACTCCGTTTTCTCATGAACTTAATACACCAAATGCATGCTGGATAGCGATCGATGTGTGGAGTAATAGTAGTAGATGCAATCTGGAGTTGGGCTACTAATCTTGGACGCGATGCCTATATAATGATCATTGCCTGGATATCGTCATGATCATTTGAAGTTCTATCAATTGCCCAATAGTAATTGTTTTCGCACTGTTTGCTATTTTCCTCAAGAGAAGCCACTAGTGAAACCTACGGCCCTCGGGTCTCTTTTCATCATAATTGCCTTTGCGATCTATTTTCTCTTGCATTTATTTTCAGATCTATTAAGCCAAAAATACAAAAATACCTTGCTGCAATTTATTTGTTCCGCGATCTATTTATCATATCTACCACTTTTTACTTCATGTTATTTGCCTACTTGAGGCGCCGTACCCGGAATGGATTGCCAACCCCTTTAACACATCGGGTTGCGAGTATTTGTTATTTGTGTGTAGGTGCTGTTTACGTGGTGTGAGGAGGTTCTCCTACTGGTTTGATAACCTTGGTCTCATCATTGAGGGAAATACCTACCGTCACTATACTGCATCATCCCTTCCTCTTTGGGGAAATACCGATGTGGTTCTAGCAGACATCAATTGCGCGCTGAAGGTTGATAGTTGACAGTTGAGTGAAGCTTGATCAAACGCATGACCCATGGTGCATAGAATTTGAGGCCAAACAGATCAATTCCAGAAGCGGCAAGCTGACGAATGAAGAAATCTTGAGTGTTGAACCTGATGCCGCTGATGATGTAGAAGACCAATGTCTTCATGGTGCCTTCCAGCTTGGCATCAGGAGATTTGCCTTTGATAGGCCACAGAGTATGCCTTAGAATGTGATAGACTGTGCGGGGCAGGTACTCGAGGTCCTTGACAAAGAATTCCTTGGGATATTCAGCGTCATGGGGCAAAGGCTGTTGGGGAACGTAGTAATTTCAAAAAATTTCCTACGCACACGCAAGATCATGGTGATGGCATAGCAATGAGAGGGGAGAGTATTGTCCATGTACCCTCATAGACCGTAAGCGGAAGCGTTATGACAACGCGGTTGATGTAGTCGTACGTCTTCACGATCCGACCGATCCAAGTACTGAACGTATGGCACCTCCGAGTTTAGCACACGTTCAGCTCGATGATGATCCCCGGGCTCCGATCCAGGAAAGCGTCGGGGATGAGTTCCGTCAGCACGACGGCGTGGTGACGATGATGATGTTCTACCGGCGCAGGGCTTCGCCTAAACTCCGCGACGATATGACCGAGGTGGAATATGGTGGAGGGGGGCACCGCACACGGCTAAGGAACGATCCGTAGATCAACTTGTGTGTTCTAGGGTGCCCCCTGCCCCCGTATATAAAGGAGCCAAGTGGGAGGGGGCGGCCGGCCAAGGAGGGCGCGCCAAGGGGGAGTCCTACTCCCACCGGTAGTAGGACTCCCTTCTTTCCTAGTTGGAGTAGCAGAAGGGGGAAGGAGGAGGAAGAGGGGAAGGAAAGGGGGGGCGCCGCCCCCCTCTCCTTGTCCTATTTGGACTAGGGAGGGGAGGGGGCACAGCCCACCTCTTGCCTCCTCTCCTCTTCTCCCTTAGGGCCCATGAAGGCCCAATAACCCCCGGGAGGGTTCCGGTAACCCCCCGGAACTCCGGTAAAATGCCGATTTCACCCGGAACACTTCCGATGTCCAAACATAGGCTTCCAATATATCAATCTTTATGTCTCGACCATTTCGAGACTCCTCGTCATGTCCGTGATCACATCCGGGACTCCGAACAAACTTAGGTACATCAAAACTTATAAACTCATAATAAAACTGTCATCGTAATGTAAAGCGTGCGGACCCTACGGGTTCGAGAACTATGTAGACATGACCTAGAACTATTCTTGGTCAATAACCAATAGCGGGACCTGGATGCCCATATTGGCTCCTACATATTCTACGAAGATCTTTATCGGTCAAACCGCATAACAACATACGTTGTTCCCTTTGTCATCAGTATGTTACTTGCCCGAGATTCGATCGTCGGTATCCAATACCTAGTTCAATCTCGTTACCGGCAAGTCTCTTTACTCGTTACGTAATGCATAATTCCGTAACTAACTCATTAGCTACATTTCTTGCAAGGCTTATAGTGATGTGCATTACCGAGAGGGCCCAGAGATACCTCTCCGACAATCGGAGTGACAAAACCTAATCTCGAAATACGCCAACCCAACATGTACCTTTGGAGACACCTGTAGTACTCCTTTATAATCACCTAGTTACGTTGTGACGTTTGGTAGCACCCAAAGTGTTCCTTCGGTAAATGGGAGTTGCATAATCTCATAGTTACAGGAACATGTATAAGTCATGAAGAAAGCAATAGCAATATACTAAACGATCAAGTGCTAGGCTAACGGAATGGGTCATGTCAATCACATCATTCTCCTAATGATGTGATCCATTAATCAAATGACAACACATGTCTATGGTTAGGAAACATAACCATCTTTGATTAATAAGCTAGTCAAGTAGATGCATACTAGTGATGTTGTGTTTGTCTATGTATTCACACATGTATTATGTTTCCGGTTAATACAATTCTAGCATGAATAATAAACATTTATCATGATATGAGGAAATAAATAATAACTTTATTATTGCCTCTAGGGCATATTTCCTTCAGTCTCCCACTTGCACTAGAGTCAATAATCTAGTTCACATCATCATGTGATTTAACACCCAAAGGTTTACTAGAGTCAATAATCTAGTTCACATCGCTATGTGATAAACACCCAAAGCGTACTAAGGTGTGATCATGTTTTGCTCATGAGAGAAGCTTAGTCAACGGGTCTGTCATATTCAGAGCCGTATGTATTTTGCAAATATTCTATGTCTACAATGTTCTGCACGGAGCTACTCTAGCTAATTGCTCCCACTTTTAATATGTATCCAGATTGAGACTTAGAGTCATCTGGATCGGTGTAAAAGCTTGCACCGATGTAACTCTTTATGATGGGCTCTTTTATCACCTTCATAATCGAGAAATATTTCCTTAGTCCTCACTAAGGATATTCTTGACCAATGTCCAGTGATCTACTCCTAGATCACTATTGTACCCCCTTGCCAAATTCAGAGCAAGGTATACAATAGGTCTGGTACATAGCATAGCATACTTTATAGAACCTATGACTGAGGCATAGGGAATGACTTTCATTCTCTTTTCTATTTTCTGCTGTGGTCGGGATTTGAGTCTTACTCAATTTCATACCTTTGCAGCACACGCAAGAACTCTTTCTTTGACTGTTCCATTTTGAACTACTTCAAAATCTTGTCAAGGTATGTACTCATTGAAAATCTTATCAAGCATCTTGATCTATCTCAATAGATCTTGATGCTCAATATGTAAGTAGCTTTGCCGAGGTCTCTATTTGAAAAACTCCTTTCAAACACTCCTTTATGCTTTGCAGAATAATTCTACATTATTTCCGATCAACAATATGTCATTCACATATACTTATCAGAAATGTTGTAGTGCTCCCACTCACTTTCTTGTAAATACAGGCTTCACCGCAAGTCTGTATAAAACTATATGCTTTTATCAACTTATCAAAGCGTATATTCCAACTCTGAGATGCTTGCACCAGTCCATAGATGGATCGCTGGAGCTTGCACATTTTGTTAGTACCTTTAGGATTGACAAAACCTTCTGGTTGCATCATATACAACTCTTCGTTAAGAAAACCATTAAGGAATGCAGTTTTGACATCCATTTGCCAGATTTCATAAAATGTGGCAATTGCTAACATGATTCGGACAGACTTAAGCATCGCTACAGTTGAGAAAATCTCATTGTAGTCAACACCTTGAACTTGTCGAAAACCCTTTTGCGACAAGTCGAGCTTTGTAGATAGTAACACTACTATCATCATCTGTCTTCCTCTTGAAGATCCATTTATACAATATGGCTTGCCGATCATCGGGCAACTCCACCAAAGTCCACACTTTGTTCTCATACATGGATCCCATCTCAGATTTCATGGCCTCAAGCCATTTCGCGGAATCTAGGCTCATCATCGCTTCCTCATAGTTCGTAGGTTTATCATGGTCTAGTAACATGACTTTCAGAACAGGATTACCGTACCACTCTGGTGCGGACCTTACTCTGGAAGACCTACGAAGTTCTGTATTAACTTGATCTGAAGCTTTATGATCATCATCATTAGCTTCCTCACTAATTGGTGTAGGAATCACTGGAACTGATTTCTGTGATGAACTACTTTCCAATTCGGGAGAAGGTACAAATTACCTTATCAAGCTCTACTTTCCTCCCACTCACTTCTTTCGAGAGAAACTCCTTCTCTAGAAAGGATCTATTTTTAGCAACGAATATCTTGCCTTCGAATCTATGATAGAAGGTGTACCCAACAGTTTCCTTTGGGTATTCTATGAAGACGCACTTCTCTGATTTGGGTTTGAGCTTATCAGGATGAAACTTCTTCACATAAGCATCACAGCCCCAAACTTTAAGAAACGACAACTTGGGTTTCTTGCTAAACCACAGTTCATATGGTGTCGTCTCAACGGATTTAGATGGTGCCCTTTTTAACGTGAATGCAGCTGTCTCTAATGCATAACCCCAAAACAATAGTGGTAAAATAGTAAGAGACATCATAGATCGCACCATATCAATAAAGTGCGGTTACGATGTTCGGACACACCATAACGTTGTGGTGTTCCAGGTGGCGTGAGTTGTGAAACTATTCCGCATTGTTTTAATTGAAGACCAAACTCGTCACTCAAATATTCGTCTCCGCGATCAGATCGCAGAAACTTTATTTTCTTGTTACGATGATATTTCCACTTCACTCTAAAATTCTTTGAACCTTTCAACTATTTCAGACTTATGTTTCATCAAGTAGATATACCCATATCTGCTCAAATCATCTTGTGAAGGTCAGAAAATAACGATACTTGCTACGAGCATCAACACTTATTGGATCACATACATCGGTATGTATTATTTCCAATAAGTCAGTAGCTTGTTCCATTGTTCCGGAGAACGGAGTTTTAGTCATCTTGCCCAAAAGGCACGGTTCGCAAGCATCAAATGATTCATAACCAAGTGATTCCAAAAATCCATCTTTATGGAGTTTCTTCATGCGCTTTACACTGATATGACCCAAACGGCAGTGCCACAAATAAGTTGCAGTATCATTATTAACTTTTCATCTTTTGGCACCAATATTATGAATATGTGTATCACTACGATCGAGATCCAACAAACTATGTTCATTGGGTGTATGACCATCGAAGGTCTTATTCATGTAAACAGAATAACAATTTATTCTCTAACTTTAAATGAAAAACCGTATCACAGTAAACATAATCAAATCATATTCATGCTCAACGTAAAGGCCAAATAACATTTATTTAGGTTTAACACTAATCCCGAAAGTATAGGGAGTGTGCGATGATGATCATATCAATCTTGGAACTACTACCAACACTCATCGCCACTTCTCCTTCAACTAGTCTCTGTTTATTCTGTAACTCCTGTTTCGAGTTACTAATCTTAGTGACCGAACAAGTATCAAATACTCAGGGGCTACTATAAACACTAGTAAGGCACACATCAATAATCTGTATATCAAATATACCCTTGTTCACTTTGCCATCCTTCTTATCCACCAAATATTCAGGGCATTTCCGCTTCCAGTGACCATTTCCTTTGTAGTGTAAGCACTCAGTTTCAGGCTTTGGTCCAGCTTTGGTCTTCTTCACGGGAGTGACAACTTGTTTGCCATTCTACTTGAAATTTCCCTTTCTTTCCCTTTGCCCTTTTCTTGAAACTAGTGGTCTTGTCAATCATCAACACTTGATGCTCTTTCTTGATTTCTACCTTCGTCGATTTCAACATCACAAAGAGCTCGGGAATCGTTTTCGTCATCCCTTGCATACTATAGTTCATCACGAAGTTCTAGTAACTTAGTGATGGTGACTAGAGAATTCTGTCAATCAGTATCTTATCTGGAAGATTAACTCCCACTTGATTCAAGCGATTGAAGTACCCAGACAATCTGAGCACATGCTCACTAGTTGAGCGATTCTCCTCCATCTTTTAGCTATAGAACTTGTTGGAGACTTCATATCTCTCAACTCGTGTATTTGCTTGAAATATTAACTTCAACTTCTGGAACATCTCATATGGTCCATGACGTTTCAAAACGTCTTTGAAGTCCCGATTCTAAGCCGTTAAGCATGGTGCACTAAACTATCAAGTAGTCATCATATTGAGCTAGCCAAACGTTCATAACGTCTGCGTTTGCTCCTACAATAGGTCTATCACCTAGCGGTGCATTAAGGACATAATTCTTCTGTGCAGCAATGAGGATAAACCTTAGATCACGGATCCAATCCGCATCATTGCTACTAACATCTTTCAACATAATTTTCTCTAGGAACATATCAAAATAAACATATGAAAGCAACAATGCAAGCTATTGATCTACAACATAATTTGCAAAATACTACCAGGACTAAGTTCATGATAAATTTAAGTTCAATTAATCATATTACTAAAGAACTCCCACTTAGATGGACATCCCTCTAATCCTCTAAGTGATTATGTGATCCATATCAACTACACCATGTCCGATCATCACGTGAGATGGAGTAGTTTCAACGGTGAACATCAATATGTTGATCATATCTACTATATGATTCACGCTCGACCTTTCGGTCTCCGTGTTCCAAGGCCATATCTGTATATGCTAGGCTCGTCAAGTTTAACCTGAGTATTCCGCATGTGCAACTATTTTGCACCCGTTGTATTTGAACGTAGAGCCTATCACACCCGATCATCACGTGGTGTCTCAGCACAAAGAACTTTCGCAACGGTGCATACTCAGGGAGAACACTTCTTGATAATTAGTGAGAGATCATCTTAAAATGCTACCGTCAATCAAAGCAAGATAAGATGCATAAAGGATAAACATCACATGCAATCAATATAAGTGATATGATATGGCCATCATCATCTTGTGCTTGTGATCTCCATCTTCGAAGCATCACTGTCGTTACGCCATCTATTGCTTCTACGACTATCGCTACCGCTTAGTGATAAAGTAAAGCAATTACAGGGTGTTTGCATTTCATACAATAAAGCGACAACCATATGGCTCCTGCCAGTTGCCGATAACTTCGGTTACAAAACATGATCATCTCATACAATAAAATATAGCATCACGTCTTGACCATATCACATCACAACATGCCCTGCAAAAACAAGTTAGACGTCCTCTACTTTGTTGTTGCAAATTTTACGTGGCTGCTACGGGCTTAGCAAGAACCGTTCTTACCTATGCATCAAAACCACAACGATAGTTCGTCAAGTTAGTGATGTTTTAACCTTCGCAAGGACCGGGCGTAGCCACACTCGGTTCAACTAAAGTTGGAGAAACAGACACCCGCTAGTCACCTGTGTGCAAAGCACGGCAGTAAAACCAGTCTCGCATAAGCGTACGCGTAATGTCGGTCCGGGCCGCTTCATCCAACAATACCGCTGAACCAAAGTATGACATGCTGGTAAGTAGTATGACTTGTATTGCCCACAACTCACTTGTGTTCTACTCGTGCATATGACATCTACGCATAAAACCTAGGCTCGGATGCCACTGTTGGGGAACGTAGTAATTTCAAAAAAATTCCTACGCACACGCAAGATCATGGTGATGGCATAGCAACGAGAGGGGAGAGTATTGTCCATGTACCCTCGTAGACCGTAAGCGGAAGCGTTATGACAACGCGGTTGATGTAGTCGTACGTCTTCACGATCCGACCGATCCAAGTACCAAATGTACGGCACCTCCGAGTTCAGCACACGTTCAGCTGGATGACGATCCCCGGGCTCCGATCCAGCAAAGTGTCGGGGATGAGTTCCGTCAGCACGACGGCGTGGTGACGATGATGATGTTCTACCGGTGCAGGGCTTCGCCTAAACTCCGTGACGATATGACCGAGGTGGAATATGGTGGAGGGGGGCACCGCACACGGCTAAGGAACGATCCATAGATCAACTTGTGTGTTCTAGGGTGCCCCCTGCCCCCGTATATAAAGGAGCCAAGGGGGAGGGGGCGGCCGGCCAAGGAGGGCGCGCCAAGGGGGAGTCCTACTCCCACCGGGAGTAGGACTCCCTTCTTTCCTAGTTGGAGTAGGAGAAGGGGGAAGGAGGAGGAAGAGGGGAAGGAAAGGGGGGGGGGGTGCCGCCCCCCTCTCCTTGTCCTATTCGGACTAGGGAGGGGAGGGGGCGCAGCCCACCTCTTGCCTCCTCTCCTCTTCTCCCTTAGGGCCCATGAAGGCCCAATAACCCCCGGGAGGGTTCCGGTAACCCCCCGGTACTCCGGTAAAATGCCGTTTTCACCCGGAACACTTCCGATGTCCAAACATAGGCTTCCAATATATCAATCTTTATGTCTCGACCATTTCGAGACTCCTCGTCATGTCCGTGATCACATCCGGGACTCCGAACAAACTTCGGTACATCAAAACTTATAAACTCATAATAAAACTGTCATCGTAACGTAAAGCGTGCGGACCCTACGGGTTCGAGAACTATGTAGACATGACCTAGAACTATTCTTGGTCAATAACCAATAGCGGGACCTAGATGCCCATATTGGCTCCTACATATTCTACGAAGATCTTTATCGGTCAAACCGCATAAACACATACGTTGTTCCCTTTGTCATCGGTATGTTACTTGCCCGAGATTCGATCGTCGGTATCCAATACCTAGTTCAATCTCGTTACCGGCAAGTCTCTTTACTCGTTACGTAATGCATCATTCCGTAACTAACTCATTAGCTACATTTCTTGCAAGGCTTATAGTGATGTGCATTACCGAGAGGGCCCAGAGATACCTCTCCGACAATCGGAGTGACAAAACCTAATCTCGAAATACGCCAACCCAACATGTACCTTTGGAGACACCTGTAGTACTCCTTTATAATCACCTAGTTACGTTGTGACGTTTGGTAGCACTCAAAGTGTTCCCCCGATAAATGGGAGTTGCATAATCTCATAGTTACAGAAACATGTATAAGTCATGAAGAAAGCAATAGCAATATACTAACCGATCAAGTGCTAGGCTAACGGAATGGGTCATGTCAATCACATCATTCTCCTAATGATGTGATCCCATTAATCAAATGAGAACACATGTCTATGGTTAGGAAACATAACCATCTTTGATTAATAAGCTAGTCAAGTAGAGGCATACTAGTGACGTTGTGTTTGTCTATGTATTCACACATGTATTATGTTTCCGGTTAATACAATTCTAGCATGAATAATAAACATTTATCATGATATGAGGAAATAAATAATAACTTTATTATTGCCTCTAGGGCATATTTCCTTCAAAGGCTTCATCATACTGAGCATCTGACTCATATTTGGCTCAGGCTTATGAAAGATGCTCTGCAGTTCATTCTCATACAGCTGACAACTTTCTTCAAAGAGATCACCAAGAGTGGGCAGGGAAGTTAGCTCGAAGATATCTAGAGCTTTGGCTTCATGATGGACATTGCCTGTCATCCACTCAAGGATCCATGTCTTCGGATCCCTGTTGTAGCCTCTGATATCTAGCGTTGCATAGAACTACAGCAAAAGTTCTTCATTCCAGTGCTCTTTATTTATGACGAATGAGAGCAGCCCAACTTCTCTAAAGCAATCAAGAGCCTCTTCAAGGCATGACAATCCAGCAATGGCATCGCAATCCAGACGCTTATGAGGAAAAATCCGGTCTTGATTGTATAGTATGCAAGATTAATAGTTTCGTTGCTGATGGCTCTAGAACCTATCTGAGGTGATCTTTGGCTTCTTGTAGGGGTTCTTGGCGCTATCAAAGAAAGTATTGTGCTCTCTGAAGCTTAGCACGTTGAAGGAGCCTTGGGTAGTTGCAGCACGGGGAAGCCTTGGCAATCCGGGCTTCGGCTTCTGTATTTGAGGTCTCTGCTCCAAATGATAGTCATATTGTGGTCCTGGAGCAGTGGGTGGAATCACAATAGGCCATCTTACTATAAAAAGCTCACCACCACGGTTGTAAGCACGTTCAATAGTGTGAGGCACTGGTGGAGGAATGACTACTTCAGTAGTGGTTGGCTGCACATTATCTTCAGTGGCATCATTGGCTTCGGGCTCCACATTGTTTTCAGTCATGAAAACGTCATTGACTTCAGTAGTGTTGGTGGTGGCAGCCTCATTAGCTTCAACTTCCATAGCTTCATGAACACGTTGTTGGAAATATGCCCTAGAGGCAATAATAAAAGGATTATTATTATATTTCCTTGTTCATGATAATTGTCTTTTATTCATGCTATAATTGTGTTATCCGAAAATCGTAATACACGTGTGAATACTTAGACCAAATACGTCCCTAGTAAGCCTCTAGTTGACTAGCTCGTTGGTCAATAGATAGTCATGGTTTCCTGACTATGGACATTAGATGTCATTGACAATGGGATCACATCATTAGGAGAATGATGTGATGGACAAGACCCAATCCTAAGCATAGCACAAGATCGTGTAGTTCGTTTTGCTAGAGCTTTTCCAATGTCAAGTATCTCTTCCTTAGACCATGAGATCGTGTAACTTCCAGATACCGTAGGAGTACTTTGGGTGTACCAAACGTCACAACGTAACTGGGTGACTATAAAGGTGCACTACAGGTATCTCCGAAAGTGTCTGTTGGGTTGACACGGATCGAGACTGGGATTTGTCACTCCGTATGACGGAGAGGTATCTCTGGGCCCACTCGGTAATGCATCATCATAATGAGCTCAAAGTGACCAAGTGTTTGGTACGGGATCATGCATTACGATACAAGTAAAGTGACTTGCTGGTAAAGAGACTGAACGAGGTATTGGGATACCGACGATCGAGTCTCAGGCATGTAACGTACCGATTGACAAAGGAATTGCATACGGGGTTGATTGAATCCTCGACATCGTGGTTCATCCGATGACATCATCGAGGAGCATGTGGGAGCCAACATGGGTATCCAGATCCCGCTGTTGGTTATTGACCGGAGAGCCGTCTCGGTCATGTCTGCGTGTCTCCCGAACCCGTAGGGTCTACACACTTAAGGTTCGGTGACGCTAGGGTTATTAGGAAGACTTGTATGTGATTACCGAATGTTGTTCGGAGTCCCGGATGAGATCCCGGACGTCACGAGGAGTTCCAGAATGGTCCGGAGGTGAATATTTATATATGGGAAGTTGTCATACGGACACCGGAAAGTTTCGGGGGCATATCGGTATTGTACCGGGGCCACCCGAGGGGTTCCGGGGGTCCACCGGGAGGGGCCACCCCTCTCGGAGGGCCTCATGGGCCGCAAGGGGCAGGGAACCATCCCCTGGAGGGCTGGGCGCCCCCCCCTTGGGCCCATGCGCCTAGGGTTGGGGGGGGGGGAACCCTAGTGGGGGCGCCCCCCTTGCTTGGGGGGCAAGCCCCCTCCCTGGCCGCCGCCCCCCTCTAGATCTAATCTAGAGGGGACCGGCCCCCTTCCCCCTTCCCCTATAAATAGAGGGGCGAGGGGAGGGCTGAACACCTGATCCAAGGCGCAGCCCCTCCCCTCCCCAACACCTCTCCTCCTCCGTTGAGTGCTTGGCGAAGCCCTGTCGGAGTACTGCCTCTCCACCATCATCACGCCGTTGTGTTGCTGCTGGAGCCTTCTTACTCAACCTCTCCTTCCCCCTTGCTGGATCAAGAAGGAGGAGACGTTGTCCGTTCCGTACGTGTGTGAACGCGGAGGTGCTGTCTGTTCTGCACTTGGTCATCGGTGATTTGGATCACGGCGAGTACGACTCCATCATCCCCGTTCCCTTGAACGCTTCCGCACGCGATCTACAAGTGGTATGTAGATGCAATCTCTCTCCCATGACTCGTTGCTTAGATGAACTCATAGATGGATCTTGGTGAAACTGTAGGAAAAATTTTAATTTTCTGCAACGTTCCCCAATAGTGGCATCATGAGCCAGGCCTATGCGTAGTTCTCTATTGCACGAGTAGAACACAATTTTGTTGTGGGCGTAGATCTTGTCAACTTGCTTGCCGCTACTAGTCTTTTCTTGCTTCAGCAGTGTTGTGGGATGAAGCGGCCCGGACCGACCTTACACGTACGCTTACGTGAGACAGGTTCCACCGACTGACATGCACTAGTTGCATAAGGTGGCTAGCGGGTGTCTGTCTCTCCCACTTTAGTTGGAGCGGATTCGATGAAAAGGGTCCTTATGAAGGGTAAATAGAAGTTGACAAAATCACGTTGTGGTTATTCGTAGGTAAGAAAACATTCTTGCTAGAACACAATTGCAGCCACGTAAAGGATGCAACAACAATTAGAGGACGTCTAACTTGTTTTTGCAGCAATTGTCATGTGATGTGATATGGCCAGAAGTTGTGATGAATGATGAATGATATATTGTGATGTATGAGATCATGTTCTTGTAATAGGAAACATGACTTGCATGTCGAAGAGTATGACAACCGGCAGGAGCCATAGGAGTTGTCTTTATTTTTTGTATGACCTGCGTGTCATTGAAGAACGCCATGTAAATTACTTTACTTTATTGCTAAACGCGTTAGCCATAGAAGTAGAAGTAGTCGTTGGCATGACAACTTCATGAAGACACAATGATGGAGATCATGATGATGGAGATCATGGTGTTATGCCGGTGACGAAGATGATCATGGAGCCCCGAAGATGGAGATCGAAGGAGCTATATGATATTGGCCATATCATGTCACTACTATATAATTGCATGTGGTGTTTATTATGTTTTATGCATCTTCTTTACTTAGAACAGCGGTAGTAAATAAGATGATCCCTTATAATAATTTCAAGAAAGTGTTCCCCCTAACTGTGCACCGTTGCTAAAGTTCGTCGTTTCGAAGCACCACGTGATGATCGAGTGTGATAGATCCTTACGTTCACATACAACGGGTGTAAGACAGATTTACACATGCAGAACACTTAGGGTTAACTTGACGAGCCTAGCATGTACAGACATGGCCTCGGACCACAAGAGACCGAAAGGTCGAACATGAGTCGTATGGAAGATACGATCAACATGGAGATGTTCACCGATGATGACTAGTCCGTCTCACGTGATGATCGGACACGGCCTAGTCGACTCAGATCGTGTAACACTTAGATGACTAGAGGGATGTCAAATCTGAGTGGGAGTTCATTCAATAATTTGATTAGATGAACTTAATTATCATGAACTTAGTCTAAAACTTTTGCAAAATATGTCTTGTAGATCAAATGGCCAACGCTCATGTCAACATGAACTTCAATGCGTTCCTAGAGAAAACCAAGATGAAAGATGATGGCAGCAACTATTCGGACTGGGTCCGGAACCTGAGGATCATCCTCATAGCAGCCAAGAAAGCATATGTCCTAGATGAACCGCTAGGTGAAGCACCCATCCTAGAGAACCAAGACGTTATGAACGTTTGGCAGTCACGTGCTGATGATTACTCCCTCATTCAGTGCGGCATGCTTTACAGCTTAGAATTAGGGCTCCAAAAGCGTTTTGAGAAACACGGAGCATATGAGATGTTCGAGGAGCTAAAAATGGTTTTTCAAGCTCATGCCCGGGTCGAGAGATATGAAGTCTCTGACAAGTTCTATAGTTGTAAGATGGAGGAAAATAGTTCTGTCAGTGAGCACATACTCAAATGTCTGGGTTGCACAGCCGCCTGTCCCAGCTGGAGATCAACCTCCCGGACGAGGCGGTCATTGACAAAATCCTTCAGTCGCTCCCACCGAGCTACAAGAGCTTTGTGTTGAACTACAATATGCAGGGGATGGTGAAGACCATTCATGAAGTATTTTCAATGCTGAAGTCAGCAGAGGTTGAAATCAAGAAAGAACATCAAGTGTTGATGGTCAATAAGACCACTAAGTTCAAGAAGGGCAAGGGTAAGAAGAACTTCAAGAAGGACGGCAAGGATGTTGCCGCGCCCGGTAAGCCAGTTGCCGGGAAGAAGTCAAAGAATGGACCCAAGCCTGAGACTGAGTGCTTTTATTGCAAGGGGAAGGGTCACTGGAAGCGGAACTGCCCCAAATACTTAGCGGACAAGAAGGCCGGCAACACTAAAGGTATATTTGATATACATGTAATTGATGTGTACCTTACCAGTACTCATAGTAACTCCTGGGTATTTGATACCGGTGCCGTTGCTCATATTTGTAACTCACAGTAGGAGCTGCGGAATAAGTGGAGACTGGCGAAGGACGAGGTGACGATGCGCGTCGGGAATGGTTCCAAGGTCGATGTGATCGCTGTCGGCACGCTACCTCTACATTTACCCACGGGATTAGTTATGAACCTCAATAATTGTTATTTAGTGCCAAGTTTGAGCATGAACATTGTATCTAGATCTCGTTTAATACGAGATGGCTACTCATTTAAATCCGAGAATAATGGTTGTTCTATTTATATGAGAGATATGTTTTATGGTCATGCCCCGATGGTCAAGGTTTATTTTTAATGAATCTCGAATGTAATGTTACACATATTCATAGTGTGAATACCAAAAGATGTAAAGTTGATAAAGATAGTCCCACATACTTGTGGCACTGCCGCCTTGGTCACATTGGTGTCAAGCGCATGAAGAAGCTCCATGCTGATGGACTTTTAGAGTCTCTAGATTATGAATCATTTGACACATGCGAACCATGCCTCATGGGCAAAATGACCAAGACTCCATTCTCTGGAACAATGGAGCGAGCAACCAACTTGTTGGAAATCATACATACTGATGTGTGCGGTCCAATGAGTGTTGAGGCTCGCGGAGGATATCTTTATGTTCTCACTCTCACTGTTGACTTGAGTAGATATGGGTATGTCTACTTAATGAAACACAAGTCTCAAACCTTTGAAAAGTTCAAGGAATTTTAGAACGAGGTAGAGAATCAACGTGACCGAAAGATAAAGTTCCTACGATCAGATCGTGGAGGAGAATACTTAAGTCACGAATTTGGTACACACTTAAGGAAATGTGGAATTGTTTCACAACTCACGCCGCCTGGAACACCTCAGCGTAACGGTGTGTCCGAACGTCGTAATCGCACTCTATTGGATATGGTGCGATCTATGATGTCTCTTACCGATTTACCACTATCATTTTGGGGATACGCTCTAGAGACAGCTACATTCACTTTAAATAGGGCACCGTCTAAATCCGTTGAGACGACACCGTATGAATTATGGTTTGGGAAGAGACCTAAGCTGTCGTTTCTATAAGTTTGGGGATGCGATGCTTATGTCAAGAAACTACAACCTGAAAAGCTCGAACCCAAGTCGGAAAAATGCATGTTCATAGGATACCCTAAGGAAACCATTGGGTATACCTTCTACTTAAGATCTAAGGGCAATACCTTTGTTGCCAAGAACGGATCCTTTCTGGAAAAAGAGTTTCTCTCGAAAGAGGTAAGTGGGAGGAAAGTAGAACTCGATGAAGTACTACCTCTTGAACCGGAAAGTAGTGCAGCTCAGGAAAATGTTCCTGTGGTGCCTATACCAACTGGAGAGGAAATTAATGATTATGATCAAGGTACTTCGGATCAAGTTGCTACTGAACCTCGTAGGTCCACAAGGACACGTTCCACACCAGAGTGGTATGGCAACCCTATCCTGGAAATCATGTTGTTAGACAACGGTGAACCTTCGAACTATGAAGAAGCGATGGCGGGCCCAGATTCCAACAAATGGCTTGAAGCCATGCAATCCGAGATAGAATCCATGTATGAAAACAAAGTATGGACTTTGATAGACTTGCCTGATTATCAGCGAGCGATAGAAAACAAATGGATCTTTAAGAAGAAGATGGACGCGGATGGTAATATTACCATCTATAAAGCTCGACTTGTCGCTAAGAGTTATCGACAAGTTCAAGGGGTTGACTATGATGAGACATTCTCTCCCGTAGCGAAGCTGAAGTCCGTCCGAATCATGTTAGCAATTGCCGCATACTATGATTATGAGATATGGCAGATGGACGTCAAAATGGCATTCCTTAACAGGCATCTTAAGGAAGAACTGTATATGATGCAGCCAGAGGGTTTTGTCGATCCTAAGAATGCTAACAAAGTACGCAAGCTCCAGCGATCCATTTATGGGCTGGTGCAAGCATCTCGGAGTTGGAACATTCGTTTTGATGAGATGATCAAAGCGTTTGGGTTTATGCAGACTTATGGAGAAGCCTGCGTTTACAAGAAAGTGAGTGGGAGCTCTGTAGCATTTCTCATATTATATGTAGATGATATACTTTTGATGGGAAATGATATAGAACTTTTGGACAGCATTAAGGCCTACTTGAATAAGTGTTTTTCAATGAAGGACCTTGGAGAAGCTGCTTACATATTAGGCATCAAGATCTATAGGGATAGATCAAGACGCCTCATAGGTCTTTCACAAAGCACATACCTTGATAAGATTTTGAAGAAGATCAAAATGGATCAGTCCAAGAAAGGGTTCTTGCCTGTATTGCAAGGTGTGAGATTGAGCTCAGCTCAATGCCCAACCACGACAAAAGATAAAGAAGAGATGAGTGTCATCCCCTATGCTTCAGCCATAGGATCTATTATGTATGCCATGCTGTGTACCAGACCTGATGTAAACCTTGCCGTAAGTTCGGTAGGAAGATACCAAAGTAATCCCAGCAAGGAACACTGGACAGCGGTCAAGAATATCCTGAAGTACCTGAAAAGGACAAAGGACATGTTTCTCATTTATGGAGGTGACGAAGAGCTCGCCGTAAAGGGTTACGTCGATGTTAGCTTCGACACAGATCTGGATGACTCTAAGTCACAAACCGGATACATGTATATGTTGAATGGTGGAGAAGTAAGCTGGCGCAGCTGCAAGCAGAGCGTCGTGGCGGGATCTACATGTGAAGCGGAGTACATGGCAGCCTCGGAGGCAGCACATGAAGCAATTTGGGTGAAGGAGTTCATCACCGACCTAGGAGTCATACCCAATGCGTCGGGGCCGATCAAACTCTTCTGTGACAACACTGGAGCTATTACCCTTGCCAAGGAGCCCAGGTTTCACAAGAAGACTAGGCACATCAAGCATCGCTTCAACTCCATCCGTGAAAATGTTCAAGATGGAGACATAGATATTTGCAAAGTACATACATATCTGAATGTCGCAGATCCGTTGACTAAACCTCTCTCGCGAGCAAAACATGATCAACACCAGAACTCTATGGGTGTTCGATTCATCACAATGTAACTAGATTATTGACTCTAGTGCTAGTGAGAGACTGTTGGAAATATGCCCTAGAGGCAATAATAAAAGGATTATTATTATATTTCTTTGTTCATGATAATTGTCTTTTATTCATGCTATAATTGTGTTATCCGGAAATCGTAATACACGTGTGAATACTTAGACCAAATACTTCCCTAGTAAGCCTCTAGTTGACTAGCTCATTGGTCAATAGATAGTCATGGTTTCCTGACTATGGACATTAGATGTCATTGACAATGGGATCACATCATTAGGAGAATGATGTGATGGACAAGACCCAATCCTAAGCATAGCACAAGATCGTGTAGTTCGTTTTGCTAGAGCTTTTCCAATGTCAAGTATCTCTTCCTTAGACCATGAGATCGTGTAACTCCCGGATACCGTAGGATTACTTTGAGTGTACCAAACGTCACAACATAACTGGGTGACTATAAAGGTGCACTACAGGTATCTCCGAAAGTGTCTGTTGGGTTGACACGGATCGAGACTGGGATTTGTCACTCCGTATGACGGAGAGGTATCTCTGGGCCCACTCGGTAATGCATCATCATAATGAGCTCAAAGTGACCAAGTGTTTGGTCACGGGATCATGCATTATGGTACGAGTAAAGTGACTTGCCGGTAACGAGACTGAACGAGTTATTGGGATACCGACGATCGAGTCTCAGGCATGTAACGTACCGATTGACAAAGGGAATTGCATACGGGGTTGATTGAATCCTCGACATCGTAGTTCATCCGATGACATCATCTAGGAGCATGTGGGAGCCAACATGGGTATCCAGATCCTGCTGTTGGTTATTGACCGGAGAGCCGTCTCGGTCATGTCTGCGTGTCTCCCGAACCCGTAGGGTCTACACACTTAAGGTTCGGTGATGCTAGGGTTATTAGGAAGACTTGTATGTGATTACTGAATGTTGTTCGGAGTCCCGGATGAGATCCCGGACGTAACGAGAAGTTCCGGAATGGTCCAGAGGTGAATATTTATATATGGGAAGTTGTCATACGGACACCGGAAAGTTTCGGGGGCATATCGGTATTGTACCGGGGCCACCGGAGGGGTTCCGGGGTCCACCGGGAGGGGCCACCCCTCTTGGAGGGCCTCATGGGCTGCAAGGGGCAGGGAACCAGCCCCTGGAGGGCTGGGCGCCCCCCCTTAGGCCCATGCGCCTAGGGTTTGGGGGGGGACCCTAGTGGGGGCGCCCCCCTTGCTTGGGGGGCAAGCCCCCTCCCTGGCCGCCGCCCCCCCTCTAGATCTCATCTAGAGGGGGCCGGCACCCTTCCCCCTTCCCCCTTCCCCTATAAATAGAGGGGCGAGGGGAGGGCTGAACACCTGATCCAAGGCGCAGCCCCTCCCCTCCCCAACACCTCTCCTCCTCCGTTGAGTGCTTGGCGAAGCCCTGTCGGAGTACTGCCTCTCCACCATCATCACGTCGTCGTGCTGCTGCTGGAGCCTTCTTCCTCAACCTCTCCTTCCCCCTTGCTGGATCAAGAAGGAGGAGACGTCGTCCGTTCCGTACGTGTGTTGAACGCGGAGGTGCTGTCCGTTCTGCACTTGGTCATCGGTGATTTGGATCACGACGAGTACGACTCCATCATCCCCGTTCCCTTGAACGCTTCCGCACGCGATCTACAAGTGGTATGTAGATGCAATCTCTCTCTCATGACTCGTTGCTTAGATGAACTCATAGATGGATCTTGGTGAAACTGTAGGAAAATTTTTAATTTTCTGCAACATTCCCCAACACACGTGGGTCTGGCACAATCACATCCTCTTGGGCAACTAGATCACTAGCAGGGGGAATGACTTCACGATATTCTTCTCTTTCTTCATCGGTTGATGCAGCCAGAATGTCTTCAGTTGTTTTGGCTTCAGATTCATGAGCAGACATAGAAGGGATGGCTTTAGGGAACACTTGATGTGCTACTGAGCTTGTGTGTTGCACATCCTCTTCAGGAATGCTTGATAGCGAGACCTAGGGCCTAGGGCCTCTGTGAATCCTTCGGAAAGGAGGCATCGCCTATGGGGAAGGGGTGGTCTTATCCATGTCTTCTAGGGTTACCTGTGGAGTCTCAAGCACCGGAGTGGTGACATGAGCTGGTGGAGTGCGGGGAATCACTTCATGCAGGGGGTAGTTTGGGTATTGCTCTTCCCAAAATTCATCTTGAGCAATTGGCGTCGTGGGACCGCCAATGCTTATGAGTTCACTGCTCATAGGAGCAGGCGATGATACCGGTTTGGGCTCAAGCCGAGGAAGGACTGTCGGCATTCCGGGAACGGGGGTCCCTAGACTTGCCTGCCTGCGGCCTGCCCGTCTATGTCAGCAAGCACTCAAGACCCTCGCGAGGGGCCAAGACTCACGGGGCGAACGACACAAAGCCTCCTCAGGGGCGGCCTCACCAGGCAGGCTCGCGAGGAGGCGGAGAGATCAAAGCGAGGGGTACCTCGCGAGGTGCTCATGACGCAAGCCATGACAATCAAGACCAGGCGGGCGCCAGCCTACGCAGTGTCCTCGTTTCCTCTTTGGTGCAAAGGGGGCAAGCGCAGGCACGGAGTACCAAGGCATCAAGCAAAGGTTTCCATATTGGTGCAACGAGACCAAGACCAGCAGGACGGCAAGACGGAGGTCACCGTGGAGCCCAGGATGGTGTCATCACCAGTGCCTTTGGCAGTCAAAGACCACCTTTAGTTAGGATAGCTTGTACTAGCTGCCCCCTTACAAAATGGCCGTTGTTGCCTCCCTTCCCGCTCAATATTTGGGAAGAGGACCAGGGCCTCTATAAATAGGGCTAGCCACCACAGTATAAGGCATCTCATCTAGAGCCAACAGAGATGGATCAACTCCTCTCCAAACACACCACCACAAGAACACCTCTCCTCACGAGGCTATTCTTCCTCTGTACTGTTCATCATCAGCCCAAGAGGCAATTGTGACACCCCGAGACCGATGCTCGAGTTGCCTTCCATTTATTTTGCGTTGTTGTCGTGTGTTTATTTTGCTTGTTGCATTATCATAATTGTTTTGCATATTCCATTCCTACATGTTTATGCCATGATCATGTTGAGTGCCTTGTCATATTTTGCTTCTTGCATCATGTTCATTACTGATTATAGTATGCCATCCTTGTTGTTGCCATGATCATCTTGCTTTGCTATGCTATATGATTTGATATGCCTTGTGTCATTTTGTTGCATTATGATCACCATGTGGGTTGCTTTCTTCATGGTGATGTTGTTGGTGTTCTATCCATCTTCACATTTTCCATCAACATTTTCCCCCAAGTGCACAACCTATCCACTTCTTCCTTTATATCAAATTTGGATTTCATGTCAAGCGACATTTCTCCTACCTCCATTAATGTTCATTTATTTCCTGATAATCTTACACCTTGCCTTTAGCATCTCTGTCTGATTTTAGCTCATTTGGATTTGTTTTGGCACAATTCAAAAATGGTTCAAGTTTGAATTAAATTCAAACTTGGATTATTTTTCTGTCGTTAAAAATTGCCGGAGCAATTTATTCAAATGCTCCATAATTCTTGGAGTCCAGAAGTATTGTTACTTCTTTGAAATTCATCCCGTAAACCCCTGGCCATTTCCGTCTTTTATTCCGTGGATCATTTATTTGTCGAAAGAATTTAAACAGGAAAGGGCCTTACCTGGGCGCTGCACTTGGGCCTCCTCTTCCTGGAGCCCAGGCAGCGCCAGCGTGCCCCTTCACCCCCTCTTGCTGGTAAATTCTACATGGATCACCTAGGCGACCCCACCTGTCATCCCCTCACTCCTCACCTTTTCTTCCTCCTCCCGCAGCTCTCTCTCTCATAGTAAAAGGACGGGGTACATGGCCACCGTGGCCGAGCCAGCCGTGCCCGCACCCCTATAAAGCCAGCGCCTCGTCCCCTAGGGTTTTCCCTTCTATCCCTCTCCTCCCTCCGCCGCCATCGCAGGTGAGTCGCCCACCATAGCCATCGCCTCTTCGGTCCCGAGCGAGTTCAGGAGAGGGAGCTCGTCACCGGCAAGCCTTCAGCCAGAACCAGCCACCTCCGCCGTGGGCATCGTCTTCCCTGATGTCGTTTGGGTCGCCTCCAACCACGATGGCACCACGGGACATCAAGATGGTGTTGTGCACCCTCATCTTCCTCCCCTGCTTCCTCTGCTTTGTGAATCCGAGGATGTCGCCCCGATCGGCGCGTCCCCATGTCGTTTCCTTCATTTTCCGGCAAGTCCAGGAGCCAGAAGGTCCAAGGCCGACGCGGTCATCCTCCTCTACGTCGCCTACCTCCCCTGTTTCGTCTTCTTCGCGGAGCCGGAGCCGCACGCCCCCGCCGATCAGCTCCTTGCCTTGTCCTCTTTAGCGCCTCCCCTGCTTCCTATCCAGTCCTACGGGACCTCGATGAGCCCCTGATCCTCCCCATGCCCTTGCTCGCTTCGATTCCATCTCGTAGGCGCTGATGTGTTCATGTCGGTTCATGCCCGCTACTCTCGCCATGGCTAAATTCATACCTTGCAAAAGCATATCAATATGCGGTTCTATACTTGGTGGGACCTTCGAGTCTCTTTAGGATAATATCGCATATTGGGCGTGACAAGTTGGTATCAGAGCCTCGACCGACCTTAGGAGCCCCCCTTGATTGATCGTGTAGTTTGGCCGTTGTCGAGTCTAGAAGAAAACTGTTTTTGGAGTCTAGCTATATCAGAGAGTAGGAATTCTTTTTACTCCTCAGCCCCTTCGTCGCTCCGGTGAGGAATCTTGATGTAGGTGTTTTGAATTACAACTCTTCCCTTTCAAACTTTCTTTAGGATCACGCAGTTGGTTTTTTTCGATCGTTGGTTCTCAGCTCTTTTTGTCCGGTGCATTTCTCGTCAAGTTGACTCGAGCCTCTTCATCGTTGCCAAGTTCAATCCTCAGTTGTTTTCTTTTTCCCACCCACCCACCCTTTTTCTTCTTGGAGCCGGAGCCTGTAATCGAATATCCATCCTACTCGTGCGAAATCTTTGCTTTATTTCCTCAATGATTTCAACCGGTGTTTTCTCTTCAAGTTATTCATCGGGGTTTCCCCTTCCAAGTTGCCTTTGTTTTCCCGCCCTCCCACCCTCTTCTCCCCGGAGCCTAAGTCTGTTTCGAGCATCAATTTCATTCGTGCGGGGCCTTTTCAGTCTTCCCTCAATTGTTTCAACTGGTGAATTCTCGTTTTGTTCGACATTCTTCATCTCTTTTTCTTCTTCGATGGACTCAATTCAAGTTTTTTTCAGTGTTGATCACATTCTTTTCCTTGGATCAAGTGTTCTCCCTTGCTCGTTTGCCTCTCGCCATTCAATCATTCCGGAGTTCGGAAGACATCTCAGGAGATTCGTCTGTGTTCCAATTAATTCGAGGTTGTCACCTCATTCAGATATTTTAAATTGTTCCGGTGCATCATCTATCTCTTCAATATCCCTTCTCAACGGTGTTTGTTTTAGTGGGCCCTAACCCACAGGTCTTTTCCCAGGATCTTACCTGACTCTTCTAATTATTTCGGGGTTATTCTCAAATTCTTTTCAACGGTGACGTAAAAATGGATTCCATCAGTCACATGCCTTCTCCAAGATCGCTTTCAAATTCTTTTCATTGTTGGCTCAACCTTTTCGGTATTCATTCTCTCGGAGCATCTTAACAAATTTTGGTGTTGTTTCTTGTCGTCATTCTTAACATTTGAAGACCGAAGAAGAGTTTTCCTCTCAATCTTGCCCGTTCTCCGAAAGATTCGTGGTTCTAGCTTCTTGTTACCCTCTCGAATTATTCCGTTTGTCGAAATTCCTTTTTCTCAACCATCTGGAGTATTTTAGGAGTTGATTTCTGTTTTGTTTCACCAGAGGCCATCATTCTAGCTATCGTTACCCAATTATCCCGGCGCATCTGTCAAGTATCCTTTATCAGCTCGTTATCTCTTTGTTCTTTTGCATCTAAATTCCCTCTAGCATATTTATTCTTCTAATTCTTCCAGGTGATTCATTCTCTTTCATTAGTCATTTTCGAATTCTTACGATGGTTCGTTCAAGATTCTTTTTCCTTGATTATCATTTTAATCCATTCGTTCTTTCAAATCCTACCGGTGGTTCATGAAGACCTTCCTAAAGGTGGCGCTATGTCACTTCTCAATCCTTTTCAAGAAGAATAAGTAGTATGCAAAATCCATTGCTTGTCATCAATTTAATTTGATGAAGGATAAGCATACAATAAATCTTATTCTTATTTCCTCAAAGTGATTAATCCCTTCCTTCGGAGTTTGTCCGTGAGGAATAAATTCTAGTTTCAAGTGTTTTCATCTTTTCTTTTCCGGAGTTCAAATTTCCTCGGCCATTTCGTCGGAACCTCCATCCAAATCACCGCAAGGCTCATCTTATTCTTTCTTCCTTCATTCTATCTCATCATCCTGTTGTCACCGGAGTTCTTCATGATGGTTCTTCATGATTTAATTCATTCTTCAAGAGTTCATCAAGACTTTGTTAGAGAAATTCAAGTATCTTTTCTTTTCGCGTCTCGAAGTGTAATTAATTCTCGGTATTCTTTTGAAGAGGGGTTTTTCATTTCTTCGTTCTTCTCAGCTATTTAATCTTTTTCGCTTGTGGTCGGAGATCACCTCATAATTTAGAGATGTTATCTATAAGTCCAAAACAAGCAATTCTTCTGTTGTTGATTTCTCAACAACTTCGTTCAATCTTTTCTTCGTAAGGATGCTTTTCAAAGTCACTCGTGGTAGAAGTTGTCGTCTTCTTCTCCGTTCTTCTCGTTCAACTCTTTCAAGTCTCCCGGAGGCATTGTGTTATTCCTCTCGTCAAGTATCATTCCATCTTCTCAAGTTCTTGCTCTACTCTTTCCATGTTTAGCTGGAGTGTTGCCTAAATTCTGTCATCCTTATTCCTTTTTCTAGCTTGTTCTTACCGGAGTGGTTTCATAGTCTATCTGATTCCGTGAGCTTTCGATTCTCGTCATTCTCGCCGTTCCTCTCTTCTTCTCGAGTGCTCTCGATTCTTTGCTTCTTCTCTTGAGTTCTTGTTTCACCTCATCCCTTTTCCCTTCCATCTCAGTCCTAAGATCTCGGGACGAGATCTCTTGCTAGTGCGGGAGTGTTGTGACGCCCCGAGACCGATGCTCGAGTTGCCTTCCATTTATTTTGCGTTGTTGTCGTGTGTTTATTTTGCTTGTTGCATTATCATAATTGTTTTGCATATTCCATTCCTACATGTTTATGCCATGATCATGTTGAGTGCCTTGTCATATTTTGCTTCTTGCATCATGTTCATTATTGATTATAGTATGCCATCCTTGTTGTTGCCATGATCATCTTGCTTTGCTATGCTATATGATTTGATATGCCTTGTGTCATTTTGTTGCATTATGATCACCATGTGGGTTGCTTTCTTCATGGTGATGTGTTGTTGGTGTTCTATCCATCTTCACATTTTCCATCAACATTTTCCCCCAAGTGCACAACCTATCCACTTCTTCCTTTATATCAAATTTGGATTTCATGTCAAGCGACATTTCTCCTGCCTCCATTAATGTTCATTTATTTCCTGATAATCTTACACCTTGCCTTTAGCATCTCTGTCTGATTTTAGCTCATTTGGATTTGTTTTGGCACGATTCAAAAATGGTTCAAGTTTGAATTAAATTCAAACTTGGATTATTTTTCTGTCGTTAAAAATTGCCGGAGCAATTTATTCAAATGCTGCATAATTACCGGAGTCCAGAAGTATTGTTACTTCTTTGAAATTCATCCCGTAAACCCCTGGCCATTTCCATCTTTTATTCTGTGGATTGTTTATTTGCCGAAAGAATTTAAACAAGAAAGGGCCTTACCTGGGCGCTGCACTTGGGCCTCCTCTTCCTGGAGCCCAGCCAGCGCCAGCGTGCCCCTTCTCTCCCTCTTGCTGGTAAATTCTACATGGATCACCTAGCGACCCCACCTGTCATCCCCTCACTCCTCACCTTTTATTCCTCCTCCTGCAGCTCTCTCTCTCACAGTAAAAGGACGGGGTACATGGCCACCGTGGCCGAGCCAGCCGTGCCCGCACCCCTATAAAGCCAGTGCCTCGTCCCCTAGGGTTTTCCCTTCTATCCCTCTCCTCCCTCCGCGGCCGCTGCAGGTGAGTCGCCCACTATAGCCATCGCCTCTTCGGTCCCGAGCGAGTTCAGGAGAGCGAGCTCATCGCCGGCAAGCCTTCAGTCAGAACCAGCCACCTCCACGGTGGGCATCGTCTTCCCTGACGTCGTCTGCGTCGCCTCCAACCATGACGGCGCCACGGGACATCAAGATGGTGTTTCCTGCACCCTCATCTTCCTCCCCTGCTTCCTCTGCTTCACGGATCCAAGGATGTCGCCCCGATCGGCGCGTCCCCATGTCGTTTCCTTTGTTTTCCAGCAAGTCCAGGAGCCAGAAGGTCCAAGGCCGACGCGGTCGTCCTCCTCTACGTCGCCTACCTCCCCTGTTTCGTCTTCTTCGCGGAGCCGGAGCCGCACGCCCCCGCCGATCAGCGCCTCGCCTCATCCTCTTCAGCGCCTCCCCTGCTTCCTATCCAGTCCTATGGGACCTCGGTGAGCCCCTGATCCTCCCCATGCCCTTGCTCGCTTCGATTCCATCTCGTAGGCGCTGATGTGTTCATGTCGGTTCGTGCCTGCTACTCTTGCCATGGCTAAATTCATACCTTGCAAAAGCGTATCAATATGCGGTTCTATCCTTGATGGGACCTTCAAGTCTCTTTAGGATAGTATCGCATATTGGGCGTGACAGCAATCCACCACACCACACACTGGATTAGGGTATTACACCAAAACGGTGGCCCGAACCAGTATAAACATAGTGTCTCTTGTGTTGTTCATCGTGCTAGCTTAGAATCGCGGTGAGGTTCTGGGCGTGTTTCGATAGGGAGAAGATCTTCATGCGCACCCCAGAGTTCAAACCTTAAGGGTTTTGCCGGAACCCGATATCCGACATTTAGCGCGCCAGGTAGGGGTGCGCCGCAATCTTTTCTCCGCTGATGTGCGTCCCATCGCTTCGTCGCATCCATGGTGGACGCTCGCCGAGCCCGCGCCGAGCGCCGGGCTGCTCTCGCCGCCCGCATCACCCAGACGGCTCCCATCAGTGGGCCTCCTTGTCCTTCTCCATCGCTTGCCGCCAACGCCGCCACCGGCCCGGCGGGGAGCAAGCAGCAAGCATCTTTGCTGCACCCCTCGGTGTGTCGGGAAGGCCGCACCGCCACTCCGTCGCTGACCCCAGCTGGTTCGTCGTCTCACGCTTGTTGTGCCCCCACGGACATGCAGGCCATGTTGCTCCTGGCACATGAGCTCCTACACTACCGCCCCGTCGACGACCTCTATGAGGAATGGCTCGCTCGCATCATCGAGCTCGTTAGTGCCGCAGGGGGCTCTCCTGTGACGTCTCTCTTGCTGCCTCGCCCTCCATCATGCATGGGCGACGCGGCTTAGGGAGTGCCTCCTCCACCTCCTCCGCAAGAAGGCGCCCTGGCTCCAAGGCGCGCGGCCCCTGGACCTGACCCACCACGTCCGGCGCCCGCGCTGCAAAAAAGAAGTTGCCAAGAAATTCCTCGGCCTCAAGAAGGCGCTCACGTGCTCCCTGCACCTGCACGGCAAGACCGCATCCCTGCACCAGCATGCCAAGACCCGGCGCTGCCCCTTGTGGCAGCGCGCGGGAGCCATCAAGAGCAGGCCCCATGTCTACAAAGGCTCCGGTGGCCACCGCAGGTTGCCGTGCCTTCACCTCCGAGCTGCTTAGCGTCGCCTGGCCCGACAAGTTCAAGCAGGACCCGCCTCCTCGCTACGACGGTACTGTCGACCCCGCGGAGTTCCTGTAGCTCTACGAGCTGGGCATCGAGGCGGCCAATGGAGAGGAAAAGGTCATGGCGAACTGGTTTCCCATGGCGCTCAAGGATGGTGCCCGCACCTGGCTCCTGAACCTGCCTCCTGGTTCGATCTCCTCTTGGGACGAGATGCGCAGCGGTTTCATCGCCAACTTCCAGGGCACTCGCGACCGCCCTCCAGTCGCGGGCGACCTGCGCCGCATCGAGCAGCAGCCTGGAGAGACCCTGCAGAAGTACATCCAACGTTTCAACAGCGCTCACCTCAAGATCCCCAAGGTGACGGACGAGGCCATCATCTCAGCCTTTTCTGATGGCATCCGCGATGTCAAGATGAAGGAGGAGCTCGCCATCCACGAGGATCTATGCACATCTCTAGAGCTGTTCAACATGGCGAGCAAGTGCGCAAGAGTTGAGGAGGGGCGCCCCCCTCCTCGAGCTTCCAGCTGCTGACCCAAAAGAGAGGAAAGCCAAGGCCAATGACGTGAAGCGCAAAGGAGCAGCCGTGCTCGCAGCGGAACTAGACACGAAGCACGACAGGGACCAGCCGGAGTCGTCCAAGGGCAACCGATTCTGCGCCTACCACAACCTCTACACCCACAAAACCAACGAATGCCAGGAGCTCAGGGCCGTTCGAGAAGGACGCATCGGTCGACGCCCCGAGCGCAACGACCGGGGCTACGGCTGAGGAGGAGGACGAGGTGGAGGACGATGGGACGAGCGAGGCCCTCGCCAGGAGTGGCGTGACCGACCTCGCGAGGATCGTTGGCACGACCAGCCTCGTGAGGGAGCTTGGAGGGATCAGCCTCGCGAGGACGGACGCAGGGTAATGCAGGCCTTCCTCCTCTGCCGCCACCGCCAAGAAGGAATGATGACCACCACTAGGACGAGGGGGCTGGGGGCTTCCAGGAGCCACGTGCTATCGCTTGCATCCTGGGCGGTGCCCAGGCCCCAGCCTCTCAATGCATCTTCAAGCAGTTTGCTCGTGAGGTGAATGCAGTCCTCCCCAAGCTCGAGGCCTCGTGCCCTCTTAGGTGGTCCAAGTGCGCCATCACTTTCAGCTCAGCAGATCAACTCAAGTGTGCGGCTACCGCTGGCGTCCTCCTGATGCTTTGTTCCGCAGTCATCAGCAACATGCAAGTTACCAGGACCCTCATCGATGCTGGCGCAGGGCTCAACATTCTGTCCGTCGAGATGTTCAACGACCTTCAAGTGCCATATGATCAACTTTAGCCTACCAAACCTTTCTTAGGAGTTAATGACGGCTCCACCACCCCGATAGGGCAGGTCCGCCTCCCTGTCACTTTCGCACAACACAACAACTACCACACCGAGCTCATTGACTTTGACGTCGCCCACATCCACCTGCCATACAACGCCATCCTAGGGTATCCGGCCCTGGCCAAGTTCATGGCGGTGACCCACCATGGCTACAATGTCCTCAAGATGCCAGGAAGTGGCGGAATCATCACAGTCCCCTGCAAAGAGAAGGATGCGGTGTGCTCCCTCAAGTGCGCCTTCCAAGCTGCATCAACCGAGGACCCAGACAACAAGGGCGAGAACCCTCCCGAGGCAGTTCCCAAGAAGAAGAAGACATCGCCTAGCTCAAGGCCTCAGGAGGTTGGCATCTCAGGAGGTGTCGCATCAGGATCCGCGCCCGTGCAAGGGGCGCCTCCTTCATCGCATAGGAAGGCGCGCCCGGCGCCCTCCTCGGGCAGGGCTCGGGGCCTCTCTTCTGGAGGGCCTCAGACTTTGCCAAAATCACGAGGGAGGCGCTCGGGCACCACTTGGAGGCGTGCTTCGAAGCACGTTTCCCTCAGGAAGGCATGGGGTGTGGAAAGCCCAACCCTCAGGAGTTCATCACCAAGACCACTCAGGAGCTTCAGGAAGCAAGAGTCATACGCGGCGATCACCGTCTGCCTGGCGTAGCTCCCCATCCAGGAGAGGATGGCAGGCTGCACGCCTGCATCGATTTCCCAGGGCTCAACCGAGCCGTGTCTCAGGAGCGCCTCTGGCCCTCGCGCGTGGGACGTTGCGAGGGTCCACCGCACAGCTACGTTCGCATGCCTTTCGGCCTGCCGAACGCAGCTGCTACTCACCAGCGCCATCTGTGAAGCATTCTGGCGGCTCAGGAGGCCAGGCATCACGTGGTCCTGGCGGAGATGGAGATGGTCCTCGAGGAACCGCCTGGACCCCCAGAGCCTCCCGAGGCTCAGGGCTCCGGTGGCTCGTGAGGGTCGGCCTCTTCACCGCGCATCTTCAGCTACTCCAACACCCCCTCTGCAATGGTACCAGGTGACATCTTTCGAGTTCATTTCAGCTGGGAGCGCCCTTAGGGCTGGATCATTCCCAGGCCGCATGGGTCTGTCCCTGCGGCATGTATCTCTTTTGCTTATGTCTTTAGTTTACCTTGCTAGGGGCGCCCCTCAGGCTGCATCATCCCCAAGCCGCTCGGGCCTGACCCCGTGGCATGTATCCCTTCTGCTTTTATCTAAGCTGATTTGCCCTTCATGCTTAACCTGCCTATGATTATCATCTGCCGCCTACCATGGGCCTCCTCTCCCTCATACAAATCGCATGCGCGTTAAAAGGGGGGCTCCTGAGCATCGTGACTCAGGAGCTATTACTGGCTCTCCAGCCCTCACCCCCTGGCCTTGTCCACGGCATCGCGACCTGGCATACCAGCGGCGGCTGAGCTTGCTCGAGGGCCGGGACCTGAGGACGTAGAGCATTTGTATCTAACCATCTCGCAGGAACCCACAGCCATCCAAGGCTCAAGACCAGGCGCAACCCGCCTTGAGGTAGGGTCTCGTGAGTCCTGCGCTGGCTCACGAGTGCCCAGATACACCTCGTCTAGCCCTGCCGTGCAAGCCACATGTCAGGGCGGGGCTGTACATGCCTCGGGGGCTCCTCCCAGAGGCCCCCCTCCCACGTACCAGTGGAAGCACCATGCTCCGCGCTGGCTGATGACACTGCTGAGGAGCGGCTATGCCCGTACACATACGGAAGCGCTATGCTCCGCGTTGGTGATAAACAACTGAGGGCAGCCCACGGCCGTATCAACCTCAGGGACCCCAAAACTCAGTGTCTGGCTCATCGCAACACCTCCCCTCGGGTGCGTCACGTGAGGGGGCTAAACACGGGGGATGCGCCCGGGTCACGCCCGAGCGCACGCTACCCAGCCAGGTCCCTCGGATCTGGTCGTCGCGTGCCCCTCCCCGAGCGGAGCAAGGTATGAAGACCGTTTGCACATTAAGGGGGACTCCTGAGCATCGCGACTTTGGAGCCTAACTGGTCACGTAGCCCCTCACTCCTTAGTTCCGCAAGGCTAATGGCAGTTGAGGTATTCGCGGGGCCGAGCCCTGCCGATGTAGAACGCCAAATCTACCCCTATACTCCCTCCCTATTTGTTGTTTGCACGTTAAGGGGAACTCCTGAGCATTGCGACTCAGGAGCCTAACTTGTCACGTAGCCCCTCACTCCTTGGTCCCGTCCTGGTGATCCGGTCAGGGCTAATGGCGGTTGAGGTATGCGCCGGGCCGGGCCCTGCCGATGTAGAACACAAAGCAAATAGGAAGGAAACCGAAAAATCTCGAAGCAAATCCAGAAGCAAATATTGCAAGCCATAATTTTCTTCACAATACCAAACGCAAGTTTAAACGCCTCCACGAGGCATGGTGCACATTGCAGGAGTTAAAACAGGAAGGAAGCTACGAGAAGATCACCCTTGGGCAACACCGTCATTCACCAAGGGCCCTGCCTCCGTGATGGTGTCGCCCCCACCAACTCCATCTCCCGAGGCCACAGAATCAGCAGCACCTGCTCTGGGCATAGTGGCAAAGGCACGGAACTTCGCCAGCAGGGCTTCCACCTGGCCCTTCATGGCTTCAGCAGCAACGACGTAGAGCTCGTCGTCCACGGGCTCCAGCAGCTCGTCGAGGTTGGCGCCACGGTCGTGAAGGTAGACGTGGCTAAAGACACGCGTCAGCGCCGCAAAAGAAAGGACGCAAGCTTCAACCTCGGCCATGGGGCCGACGTTGGTCACAACTTCCTCAAGCGCCTCAACCAAGAAAGGAAGCAGCTGGGCAGGGCCCTCCTTGGCACCAGCCAGCGGTTTCTCGAAGCCGTCCTCGTAGAGCGTCTTCAGCGCCTCGCGAGATCTTTCCTCAAGGCATGCGAAGGCCACACGGTCCTCGGCCAGGACCTTTGCCTTGGCGTCCAGCTCGGCCCTCTCCGTCTTCAGCTTCTGCTCCAGCGTTCCCAGCCGACCGCGTTTAGCGGTCAGCTCGGCGTCGTGGTCCCCAATGGCATCCTCTCAAGCCTTCATCTCCTCCTCCTTCGCCTGGCGGTCGCGAGCTTCCTTGGCGAGCTCATCGCGCAGACCCTGTAGCTCGGCCTCTAGCGCCTTGCAAAGGTCCTGGGCGACCGTGGCATCCTTTAGAGCCACATCTCGGGTGGCTGAGGCCTAGGTGGCGGCTTGCTTCCCCTCCTCGGAAGCTGCCGTGGACCGCCTCAGTGCCGCTCGGACGGAGGTGTTAGAGTGAACCCAGCCAGAGATCAACTCCAGGCGCCCGGCTACCAGGTGGGAGTCGGTCCCCTGGAGATCTTTTCGTAGCTGACCCAGCTCGGAAAGGGCACGGTCCAAGATAGTAGAGGAGGCATAGGAATCCGGAACCAGTGGTGCAGGAGGAGAAGGCGGCAGCGTGACCACGGCTCGGGAGACTAGGAGCTCCTGAGTCTTGGCTACCTTAGCAACAACATCAGGCGCCGGCACCTCCGGAGCCGACAGGGCCATGGGGGCTGGCACCCCGCTAGAGCGCTCCTCCCAGCCTCGCGAGGACGATCGGGCAGGGGAAGTGCAAACTTCACCGCCTCCCCTTCCCACGGGCGAGGGCGCGACCGCAGCAGATGAGCCTGCCCCAGGCGGAGCCACAGTGTCTCCCTTCTTCTTCTTCTTCGCCGCAAGCGGCAGCCTAACCAAGTGATGGAGAACGTCAAGCCCTGGTAGCAAAAACAAGAACAAGATGGAGTTCGAGCACTTACTGGTCAATTGCGGCATAGGCCACCGACCTCTTGCCGAGCTTAAAGCCCGAAAGCCTCTTGGTCCGGAGTGCAGCCTCGAGAGGTCCAGGAGCGGAAGAGGGCGCACCAGATGGGCTGGAGGCGGCTTCGGGCGGTGCCTGGGCCAGAGTATCCCCTTGGGAGATTAGCACCGACCTATCCTTCTTCGGGATCACGGGCGGGTCCTCTTCCTCTCGCATGGTGTCAACCTCGTCGTTGTCTGGCAGGGTGTGGAGGATGCTGGCCCTATGCCGAGGGGAAGTCTCCCCCGTCTCCTCAGTGGTCGTCTCCGAGTCATGCTCCTCTTCTTCTTCGTCTTCCTCTCCTCCCCCGTAGGAATCACCAGAAGACACTTCCACTGACGCCATCACCCCCTGGGCCACAGGAGGCTCCACCGGCACCAGGACACGCCCATCAAAGGTGGGCATGGCATCCACCACCTGTCTCCAGTCCTGGCAGAGGAACAGAGGGGCAGGAGCACCCTCCAGAGCTTCCAGGTCATCTCCAACCAAGAGGCGGAGAGCCGCGACCAGATCCTCGTCGGCCAAGGCCGCCAGGTTCAGGAGAAGATCGTCGTCCGTGCCCCCAAGCGTCCAGAATGGGCGCGAGTGCGCTTGAAGTGGAGCCACCCGCTGCGTCAAGAACTCCCTCGGGAGCGTGGCCCCTGTCATCTTTGCCGCCTTCACGTTATCGGGCTTCAGGTCGGCTTTCATCTTCTCCAGCACCAACTTCGCCCAGCTGTCATCAAGCTTCACGCGTGACCACCCCTCGTCGGGCTGGGGCGGCTCCGTTGGCAACACCAACCGAGAGTGGATACATCTGGCATCCATCATGACCCACTTGCTCTGGAAACCATCGACCCTCTTCCCAGTCTTCGAGATCGCGTTGGCCTTGGAGTACGCGACGAAGCCGGTGCACGCCGAGGTATGCTCGCCGCTGATTCGGAGGGAGAAGAAGTGGCACAGCAAAGCCACAGATGGCATCACCCCAACATGCACCTCGCAGTAGTAGGAGAAAATCGACAAAAGGAGAATGGAGTTGGGATGGAGATGAAGGGCCTGCAACCTGTAATGGCGGAGGATGGCGTAGAAGAACTCGGAGAAGGGTGGAACCAGGCCGGTAATGACGGCGTTCATGAAGAAGGGTAGAAGGTGCCCCCCTTAGCCTCTGACTCGGCGGAGCCAGCCCGGAGTTAGGTCACCCCCATCTCGCTGCCCTCCACCACCGTCATCAGGCATGTAGCAGTGAGATTCTTCTCTGACATGTTGGGGGCATCCAGAGCCGGCGAATACCAAGCCGGCAGGGCATTGGCCTTAGCCTTGCGCGGTGCCATGGCTCACTGAAGGGGAAGGAATGGAGCAGATCTGGAGATTTTGGAAGCAAGGGAGCAAGGAAGGGGATCTGGAGCAAGGCGGAAGAGAGCAATGAAGGCGAGCCTCACCCAGGCCAGCCTTTTGTCAGTCGGGCAGTTGCCGAGGTAGTGTGGGGAAGCGGAGACGCCCACGTCCAATCAACCGCCACACGACGACCAAGGCCGCAGGCTTTTGGGGCCCGCAGCGCTCCACACTTGCCCTTTGGATTCGTTGCTAAGCCAAGTTCGAGCACGCCTTGGGCCCGGGGGCTACTGCCGGCGTTCTGGGAATGGGGGTCCCCAGACTTGCCTGCCTGCGGCTTGCAGCGTGGCTCACGAGTGGCCAAGTACGACCCGTCTACATCAGCAAGCACTCAAGACCCTCGTGAGGGGCCAAGCCTCGCGGGGCGGACGACACAAAGCCTTCTCAGGGGCAGCCTCACCAGGCAGGCTCGTGAGGAAGCGGAGAGATCAAGGCGAGGGGTACCTCGCGAGGTGCTCATGACGCAAGCCATGACGATCAAGACTAGGTGGGCGCTAGGCGGGCACCAGCCTGCGTAGTGTCCTCGTTTCCTCTTTGGTGCAAAGGGGGCAAGCGCAGGCGCGGAGTACCAAGGCATCAAGCAAAGGTTTCCATATTGGTGCAATGAGACCAAGACCAGCAGGACGGCAGGACGGAGGTCACCGTGGAGCCCAAGACGGCGTCATCGCCAGTGCCTTTGGTAGTCGAAGACCACCTTTAGTCAGGATAGCTTGTACTAGCTGTCCCCTTACAAAATGGCCGTTGTTGGCTCCCTTCCCGCTCAATATTTGGGAAGAGGACCAGGGCCTCTATAAATAGGGCTAGCCACCACAGTATAATGCATCTCATCTAGAGCCAATAGAGACGGATCGGCTCCTCTCCGAACACACCACCACAAGAACACCTCTCCTCACGAGGCTGTTCTTCCTCTGTACTGTTCATCATCAGCCCAAGAGGCAATCCACCACACCACACACTGGATTAGGGTATTACACCACAACGGTGGCCCGAACCAGTATAAACCTTGTGTCTCTTGTGTTGTTCATCGTGCTAGCTTAGAATCGCGGCGAGGTTCTGGGCGTGTTTCGATAGGGAGAAGATCTTCGTGCGCACCCCAGAGTTCAAACCTTAAGGGTTTTACCGGAACCCGATATCCGACAAGGACTTCATCATCTTCAACATGGTCTTCATGACCCATGTCTTCAGCTTCGGTGGAGTAGGCAGCTGGAATCTCTTTGGACTCTGGAGCCTCTGTGGGAGCAGGCTCATGGACAACAAGATGGCGCTCGCGATTGGTGGAGGCAGGAAGTGTAACATAAATGGGTTCAACATTTAGTTGCTCTTGGGCAACAGCACACTCTTTTCATGAAGACTTTGAAGACTTTTTCTTCATCTTCTTCTTGGAGGGACCAACATCACAGGTGTCATGGTGCTTCCTCTTCCTGGCTTCAGCCTCAGCTTCCCTTGTCTTTTTGTGCTCTGAAGCTGCTGAAGGGACCTTTGGCTTCAAGCCAGTCATACTGGCAGGGAAGATAATGTTGTGTCTTTCCTGCCTTGGGGCTTTGGGTTCGGCTTCAGCAGGCTTCTTCTTCTTGGTAGCCAGGATGGGGTCGACGCCAGGACGCCAAGTGCCTTTCTCTTCTCAGCCTCATTATGAGCTTGGACGCACTTCTTAGCATAGTACTTCATGCGGTCACAGGAGCCTTTAGCTTCCTCATGCTTCTTGTTGAGCCGAGCTTCGAGGTCAGTCATCATCTGCTTGAAGTTTTGGACATCGACAATGCTAAGCTTGGCCATATGCTTCTTGAACTGTGCCTTCTCATAGTCAATCTTGTTTTTTAGCTCAACAATCTTCTGAGCTATGGCAAGTTCCTTGGCAATGCAGCCCTGAAATGTGACACTTATGTCAAAAGGCAGCTGCAGATCAACAATGTTGATGGTGGGATCTTCAAACCATTCATCAATGAAGTGATTGAGAATATCCGAACAAAGGCAAATCTTTGAAGGTTTCGGCCTCTTGCTTTATTTTGATGAGAATCTCCAGAGCATCATTAGCAAGATCTTCATCACTTAACAGATCAATGACATTCTCTTCATTTTGCAGAATGCTAGCTGGAGTGAGGTCATGCCCAGAAATCTTCTTGGGCTTCTTGGAGACGCAAGATTGATCTTCCGACTGCACACTGGATTCAGGAGGTGCAGATTTCAATGGCTTCACTCTTGAAGCTTTGGGAGCAGTAGAGGGCTTTGAAGCTTTTGTCTTCTTGGGCTTCAGAGGCTTTGGAACTTCAGCATGTTCCTCTTCACCAGCAGCCTCATCAATAGTAGCCCGTTGGGAAGCAATGTGGGAGAGAAGCCCATCAAAGCTATCAAAGGGGCCAATAATATTTTGATTGGCTTCACGACTGTCATCCGACCCTGGAGCTGCTGGGCCAGGATTGTAGTTAGCCCCCAGTTCCTTCTTGTTCTGCACAGCTGAAGCCCTTGCAAACTGAAGATTTTGCTCGAACAATTCATCATCACGACACCATCTGAGACTGAATGGGTCGACATCTGCAGGCTGAGGTCCTCTGACCATGCATGGATAGAAGCCGTGAGCTATGGCTTCAACCTTCGTCTTAGGGTGTAGCTTCCGATACACAATGTCTGCCCATGGTGGCTGTATGTGCATCTAGTGCCACCCCTAGTTGGTTTTGGAGTATTGGCGACAAACCTGGTTGAGGGACTAATGTGTTTGTGAGAATTGCAGGATGACACAGGTAGTAGTCCCTTATTGATTTGGTTTACCTACCAGAGATGACCCCTAAAAATGTGTGAAGACATTGAAGACAATGGTGGTCTGTGAAGATATTCACATTGAAGACTATGACAAGAGAAGACATCGCATGAAGACTATGGAATGCGAAGACATAGTTATTTCATAGTTTTCTTTTCTTCTTTGTTGAGTCATATGGACCACCTTACTGTTAAGTGGGGTCCAAGCGAACAAAGTCAGAGTGACTGAAGTGATGCTCAACCAAATCCTGTCTTCGAGGGAAGACAATGAGAGCAAATCTTATCCAGAGCTGGATGAGTCAGCTTTTCTTGTAGCCCAAGTCAAGCTGCCGTGTCGGTTTGAAATCTGACCGTTGGACATGTGTCAGTTCCTTAGAGACCCAGGGTCATTTTGGAAAAATCAGGTCGGGTTGCCTCCTGGCTATGAATAGCCCACCTTCTACACCATTAATTGGGGGCTGCTCTGAGTTAGTGCACGGCTTTTGTCGTTTGAGAGCAACCCACCTCCGAAGCCTTTGAGAGAGGGAATCCTTGCAAGGACAAAGCGCAAAACACCCAGAGCCAAAGAGTGTTAGGCATCAAGTCTTTCTGTCCGCGTGATCTGAAGACTTATTACACTTGAGGACTATGAATCCTCCAGCCGGTTAGGCGTCGCGTTCTGAGCATCCAAGAGTCATTGTGGACTGCCGGTGAACAAAGTCTGTGAAGGTTTGGAAGTCTCCCTTGAAGACTTACCGTAGTGATTGGGCGAGGACTAAGTGTTCTTAGCTCAAGGGGAATAAGGTGAAGAAGCGGTCTTCTGAGTTTAATCTCAGCCTCCCTAACCAGACGTACAGTTGTCACAGCAACTGGAACTGGTCCAACAAATCCCTTGTCCTCTCAGAGCAACTGGTTCTATCCTTCGTCTCTCTTTACTTACTATTTGTCTTTGTGAAGTCATTACCTATTTGTCTGATCTATTTGACTTCACTGGGTGAATACTGTTTACTATTTGGCTTCATACTATCTTCCATCCTGATCCATACTACCTAGCTGCTGATAGTCTTCGTGCTTTCACTACATTGCTTACTTGACTATGGCTTGTCTAGTGTAGTCTACCTTCCGCTGTATATCAATAGGTTCATTTCTATTGTTTATCTTCAAAGCACCCATGTTTTGAAGGCTTTCACAAAAATCGCCTATTTACCCCCCTCTAGTCCAATACTAGCACTTTCAATTGGTATCACATCAAGGTGCTCCCTCTGCTATGTTCTGAAGATGATCTTCGAGCAGATGGCTTCACCGAGAGCTTCAAGTTTGATTCCAGGCCTCCACCAATTGCAAGCTGGTGCCGCACTCCCTCACTTGAAGATTCTGAGTATTCACCTTCGGCTGCAACCGTTGTTGCAAATGTCATTGATGAAGAAGACGATGCCACTTCACCGACCATGGCTACACTGCATCTCGACACTGCACCAGGCCCGTCTGCACCACCAAACTCCAACACCGGCCCCGCTCCTTCTGGGAACGAGTAGACACTCTATGTCTTCAAACCTTTTTGGTCATTACTGACAAAAGGGGGAGAAGAATATGAGTTGATAGTCTTCAAGCGGGTCCTTATGGGTGGTTGCATTATTTTGCCAAGTATTTACAACTCTCGTCTTTTGATACATTTGGTTCTTTGAGTTGTAACACTTAAACTCGATGGTCGTCTGCCACTTTTTCTGCTATTTTGTGATGCGATGATAAATTCCGCATGAAGTCATTCTACAGACGTCCATTTTCCATTATGCTTATCATTATGTTCACTATCTACTTATATGCATAATGTATTGTCTTCACACTTTGAATATGTCCTCCACAAAGCAAAACCTGCCATGTGCATTTGCATTCAAAAGCAAATCATTTATATGCACATCTTCAGGGGGAGCCTCGTCATATGTATGTAGACAATACTCACAACACTAAACTTTCACATACTTTTATCCCCGTTGAAAACTTCAACCAGTTTGTCATCAATCACCAAAAAGGGGGAGATTGTAAGTGCATCTAGTGCCACCCCTAGTTGCTTTTCGAGTATTGACGACAAACCTAGTTGAGGGAATAATGTGTTTGTGAGAATTGCAGGATAACACATGTAGTAGTCCCTTATTGATTCGGTTTACCTACCAGAGATGACCCCTAAAAATGGGTGAAGACATTGAAGACAATGGTGGTCTGTGAAGATATTCACATTGAAGACTATGACGAGAGAAGACATCGCATGAAGACTATGGAATGCAAAGACATAGTTGTTTCATAGTTTCCTTTTCTTCTTTATTGAGTCATAGGGAACACCGTACTCTTAAGTGGGGTCCAATTGAACAAAGTCAGAGTGACTGAAGTGATGCTCAACCAAATCCTATGTCTTCGAGCGAAGACAATGAGAGCAAATCTTATCCAGAGCTGGATGAGTCAGCTTTTCTTGTAGCCCAAGTCAAGCTGCCGCGTGTGTTTAAAATCTGAACGTTGGACATGTGTCAGTTCCTTAGTAACCCAGGGTCATTTTGGACAAATCAGGTCGGGTTGCCTCCTGGCTATAAATAGCCCACCCCCTACACCATAAATTGGGGGCTGCTCAGAGTTAGTGCACGACTTTTGTCGTTTGAGAGCAACCCACCTCCGAAGCCTTTGAGAGAGAGAATCCTTGCGAGGACAAAGCCCAAAACACCCAGAGCCAAAGAGTGTTAGGCATCACTGAAGTCTTTCTATCCGCGTGATATGAAGACTTATTACACTTGAGGACTGTGAATCCTCCAGCCGGTTAGGCGTCGAGTTCTGAGCATCCAAGCGTCATTGTGGATTGCCGGTGAACGAAGTCTGTGAAGGTTTGGAAGTCTCCCTTGAAGACTTACCATAGTGATTGGGAGAGGACTAAGTGTTCTTAGATCAAGGGGAATAAGGTCAATACGTGGTCTTCTGAGTTGAATCTTAGCCTCCCTAACCAGACGTACAGTTGTTACAACAACTGGAACTAGTCCAACAAATCCCTTGTCCTCTCCGAGCAACTGGTTCTGTCCTTCCTCTCTCTTTACTTACTGTTTGTCTTCGTGAAGTCATTGCCTATTTGTCTGATGTGTTTGACTTCACTGAGTGAAGACTGTTTACTGTTTGGCTTCATACTATCTTCCATCCTGATCCATCCTACCTAGCTGCTGAGAGTCTTCGTGCTTTCACTACATTGCTTACTTGACTATGGCTTGTCTAGTGTAGTCTACCTTCCGCTGTATATCAATAGGTTCATTTCTATTGTTTGTCCTCAAAGCACCCATGTTTTGAAGACTTCCATAAAAATCGCCTATTGACCCCCCCTCTAGTCGAATACTAGCACTTTCAGTGGCCTTACAACGTTCTTCTTGGCATACTCATTTGTGATAGAGTTGTATTTGAACCATTCCTCTGCCCAATATCTTCGAATCCAGTTGGACTCGAGTCTTGCGCTCTCCATATGTTTCCTCTCGGTCAGACTTGTATTGTTCAAACAAATCTGGAGGTAGATCCAAAGCAGTATTGCCTCGACGCTGCGTTCCACCCTTCTTTGCAGATTTGCTTAAAGCCATCGGACTCAAACAGAAAGGCTTCAAGATAATGTTTGGCTTCAATCTACTGGTCAAACAAGAGTTGGCTTCAGGAGATTCAACATGATGCTGTAAGAATTCTGCAAATGAATGCAGACTATGAGAACCAAGGGATTGTCCCATGGACATGTACCTGTGACAGCATTAGAGATGCGAGGGAAGGAGAAGAGGTCATATGCATTCTTAGAGGATTTTGAAGATAAATCAGTTTGAAGACATTGACCTCATAGTGTGAAGACATTCACTTATTTGAAGTGAGTCGATTCCAGATTTGTATGAATCCATGAATAAGTACAAGTGAGGAATCTAACTTGTTGGGGATGCATAAATGAATATACTTGCAAGATGTGAGATGCAGAAACAGAAAGAAATGGATTTGGAATAGTAGAAACCACTTTTGGAAGATGTTGACAGATTTATTGGATCAAATAGACGGTAAAAAGTGAGTTTTCTTTACCGCTCGAAGAACTGCTAGACGAGGCGAAGAGGATGTCGAGCAGTCCAATCTCCCGTGCCCTAACTTCACGGTGGAATACACCTACAGCGGCGGCGGAGAAGACGAGGTCCGCGGCCGGCGAGAAGACGGTGTCGAAGAGGTCATGACAGCTGAGCGCTTCGTCTCCAGCGTCGACAGAGGCTAGCGGTGGCGCTAGGGTTTGAGCGAGACGGCAAGGAAGGAGAGGAGATAATGACCGTGCGGGGTTGAGTATTTATAAGAAGAAGCGCGTCGCATCACAATTATGCAGGTGCCCCTGGCGGTTCACATCTGATGGACACATGGCACACATGCAACTCATTTAGAGTTAAGCCATGTTCCCACGCGTGCCTGGTTTGTCGGGAGGTCGTTCCGTCTTCTCCGGTATTCAGGCAAAAAGGATCATTGCATTAAAAGCGTTTTAAATGTGTGTCTTTGTATCTTCAGCTGACAAGGACACGGTGAAGAAATTCGACACGTGTCAACAGAATGCATATGAAGAGACAGAGAGAATTTGAGGGATAAGCACAGAAGGGGTTAGGGCCCGATCACATTCACTTAGTTCAGAAAAGAGCAAATTTGAAGACACAGCTATAAGTCAATGTTGTAGAGGACAGAACACATATGTATGTATATATATATATGTATATGGGCTATTCTGTTTCGTGAAACAAAATATTATTTTGTTGCCCTACTTGAACTGACAAACGTGACAGGTTGGACTGACGTAAGTTTTCAACATGAACTGATCTTCCTGCTTATTCAACGGGCAGAAACGGGTGACTCAACAGGGAGCTTCCGGGGTTTCTCCGGCGCGGTGCTGCTGGCCATTTGTTGCTAGGGGAGACATGTGCAGGGTTCCGCACATGCGCGCGCTCAGCTGCTTGTGTTTCCCGATCTCAATTCACTGGAGTTGACGGCTTGGGCATTTGGCGGCGGATGTGTTGCGGGCGTTGGTGTTTAGTGTGGTGTTTATAGCGGTAAAATTTACGTCCGTTTTGTTGTTTTGTTTGTTATTTGGTGTGAGAATTATCGATGTGTTAGAGTTATTCGTAGATTCTTTCACTTTAATTTTTGATTAGAAGTTTCTGTGTTCTTGGTTGTTTTCCATGTCTGCCATGCAAATACGTTCTTGTTTTTCTGATGTTTTATTTTCGAATTAGCCTTGCAGGGAGGGAGATGTGGAATGTATGAATAGATTTGTGTTGCCATTTTGTTTCTAGAGTTGTTTCAACGTTGGATTCCCATGTGATTTGGTGGTTGGCGGAGGTGATTGGTGGATGTGGTGTATGGTGGCTGAGTGTAGGCTGTGATTTCTTGTAATTTGGTCAAACTGTGTAATTAAGTTGCGTGTTTTTCAGTGTTGTTTTGAATTGCTGCTGTATGTGTAGTTGCACTGCTCCGTGTGAAAATTGTATTTACTGTGCGTTGACATCGACGGCATACCTCTGCTCTTTGAGTATAAAGCCCAAGCCGTTTGTCACTTTCATTTCACCAGCTGCCACAAAGAAAAACCAGATGGATCCTGAGCTGGGAGAGGTCACAGAGGAGGAGGGGGATGCCGTCGATGTGAGGGTTGCAGTAACGGAGCAAAGGAGGAGGAGGAGATGCAGGCGCAGGCAGAGGGCATGACGTGCTGCTGAGGATGAAGTGGAGGCAGAGTTCAACAAACGCCTTGTGCGCGAGGTGATATATACCTGCAACTCCAATGAACTGGAGCTTCTTTTTGCAGAGGGCAGGGGAAGGAACCATATTTAGATCATCAGTTGTGCTAGGGCGAGAGCAGCCACGACTCCACATCCATCCACCAGAGCCAATTGGCGTCATTTCTTTGATCGTTATGACTAAAGTACTGAATTTTTATGTTTTTAAGATTGTGTTGTGAGGGATCAGATGTCTTTATCTGAAGTTGAACTGCTATTTTATTTGAAGTTGAACTATTTTGCGGTTAGATGTATAATAACTATTTCCTACCAGCTGGCTGCCCACCTGCCTATTTTTCTTCTTTCATCCAGAATCAGATCTAGGTTCCCCCTTCTTCTCTTTGTTTGTTTTCTTCCCTATTCCTGTGTTTTCCATGGAGGATTGTTCATGCGGATGTTTGGCAAAGATGGCGCGCATAGCTGACTGTTGTGTGTACGAATCTGGTTTGGAGCTCACCAAGACTCAGCAGCGTGGGCAACTTTCGTGTCTGCTATACAACAATCATGGGTTTCGTGCACCCTATGTTTGTCAGCTGTCGGTTGGGGACTTGAAGGAATCATGGGTATGTGTTTCTTTTTGTTTTGTTTTCTTCTTTTTGTTGGTGTCATTTTGAATCGCATGGACTGAATCTGTAGTTTAGTTTATCAATAGTTTGTTTATAATTTTTGTTTGGTTTAGTCAGAATTTAAGAGCAGGGATTTGTTTGTGTATTTGTTCATTACTTAACAGTATTTTATCCATTTTGTATAATCCTTGTTCTGTTTTTGTCAGATGCTTTTACTGTAAGTGTATTGTTTCAGTTTAGTCATGTCATATGATTAGTTAGTTTGGTGTTTTTGTTTTGGTTCAGATATTTTGTTTTCACTTTATTATGCAAACCGTTCCTACATCTGTGTAAAAATTCAGTTATGTTAGGTGTTCACTTTGTTTTCTACTTCCATGCCCATTTGCAGAAAATGTCACCCAGAATCAGGATTGTTGCTCCTAGTTCCGGGATACTAAAGATGGAGACTTCAGAGAAAAACGGGTATCAGTTGATGGAAGTTGCATACAACATCAACTTTGATGGTTGCATCAACCTAACTACTGGGTGGAAGGAGTTTGTGGCAGAGTCTGGATTTGAGGATGGTGATGTGGTTATGGTTATGTTCTCCAGGGAAGATGATTCTCTGACGTTCAGAATTTATGTGATGTAGGTTTAAATGTGGCAAACGATGCTGGTTGTCAAATTTGTGTGCGTTTGACTATGTTGCAGTAATTTTTTTTAAACAATGTATGTGAGATGGTTGAATTCTATGTTATTACCAGATGGTTTGGAATATTTTTTCCGTATGTTATTGTATGCGGTATTTTTTATGTAATCCTTTGTGTTTTGGCTAAAGCAGAACTTTTTTTTATAATTTTTTTTGAATTGGCACAATTTAAAGTTGAACTGATGTACATAGTTTGCGGACGAAACATATACACGCTGATGATGGATGTTGGACCGCTTGGGTTGAGTTTGTTGAACTTGCATGTTCTTAATAGTAGTACTGAAGTATTTTTGGATGTCAGTGGCAAGCACACTAGTGTGCTTTATATCATTTTTTCTTACTATTGTCAGGAATTTAGAGCCAAATTATTTTTTAAATTTTAATAGTGATAGTTATAGTATTTTTTAAATAAAAATAATTTTATCTTGCTGCACAGTACATTTTTACTTGAACCTTCTGAATTTTAGTACTTGAACTTTTTAAAATTTTGTTTGTGAAAATTTTGTTACAATCTTCTACGTTGAAGTATGCTTTTATATAGTTATGTTTCAAAAAAAAGGTTTTTTTGTTTAGTTTTCTAATTTTTTTACAACTAACATGTGTTTGAACTTTTTTACATTATTTTTTTAGAATAATATTTTATGACGGTTATTTTTAAATTATATGCATTTGTTCCTTTTAATTTGGTTCATGTGTGATCGGTAGGAATTTTGTATTTGGGTTGTACTGTTGCATTGGGCCGTTCCCTGGAGGCATTGTTTTCGGCCTAGATAGGTCGTCCGCCCGGCAGTGCAGTGCAGTGTGTGCGTGTGGTTTGGGTTTAGTCCCACCTCGCTAGGCGAAGGGGCTCTCGACCTGTTTATAAGCGCTACCGAATCCCACCTGTCGAAATCCTCTGAACAGTTACCTGAGCGCTTATACACGGCGCTCGCTCTCTCTCATGACCCGTGGGCCCTTGACAGCAGGCCCTGCGTTGGGGCTATTTACTAGGGATTCGCCAACGGTATCCCCATGGGCTCGAGTTCAAGTGTCAGCCCGCGCTAGGGCCTGTCTTTCTACGGGCGGTCAACTTTTTTTTTGGTTTTGAATCTAGTACTTGACTCCATCAGTAACTTGGACTTATACTTTCGTTGTAGTTCTTGTGAGTTTTGTCAAACTGTTCTTTTGTCTTTGAGTTTTTGACTCACTTTTTTGTTGTTGTTGTGATTATTGTCAAAGGTTTTCTTGTTTTATTTGTTAACATTATAGTACTTGCTTGTAAACTAAGTTGTACCGAGGGTTCATTCAAAGTAGAACTTCTATGTTTAGGCTCACGTTTTTTGATAGATTTGCAAACTGTTGCTTCTTTGTTCCTTATTTATACTAGTAAATATGTACTGTCCGTTCAATTGTACTTGTACTGTCATTCTTTAGTCTAAAAGTGAGTAAACTGTTCTTTTGTCTTTGAGTTTTTGACTCACTTTTTTTGTTGTTGTTGTGATTATTGTCAAAGGTTTTCTTGTTTTATTTGTTAGCATTATAGTACTTGCTTGTAAACTAAGTTGTACTGTGGGTTCATTCAAAGTAGAACTTCTGTGTTTAGGCTCATGTTTTTTGATAGATTTGCAAACTGTTGCTTCTTTGTTCCTTATTTATACTAGTAAATATCTATTATGCGTTCAATTGTACTTGTACTGTCATTCTTTAGTCTGCCAATGAGTAATATAAGCCGATTCTGATGCTTTTTAACTTTTCTGTTGTAGTACTTGCTAATTTTCTAGCAGCTACATATGGATGAAAAACTAGGACCGCACCGAGGGGCATAGTTGTACTGACACATCTTCCTTGTATGGACTTGTCCCCATTATCTATCTTAGGGGGGTGTGTGTGGGTGGGAAACAGAATAACCGCACTGCGCCTGTCAAACAAGCGCACTGCCGCGTTAGCGTGAGGCCGAGCCAGGGGGGAGGGGGGTCGGGACCCCCCTCACCCATCCCGGCGAGGCCGAGACGGACTTTCCCCCATTATCTATCTTAGGGGGATGTGGGTGCGTGGGGGTGGGAAACAGAATAACCGCACTACACTTGTCAAACGAGCGCACTGTCACGTTAGCGCGAGGCCGAGTCGGGGGGAGGTGGTCGGGACCCCCTCCCCCATCCCGGGGAGGCCGAGCTAGGAACGAGCCATAGCAGGCGACGACGCGGCGTGCCGCGGCATCGCATGG